>NW_022900942.1:2626974-2629457 GCF_012274545.1 Fukomys damarensis | reverse complement strand
ATATGAACAAATGTTCAACGTCCCTGGTCATTGGAGACTTGCAAATGGAAAAAATGCTGAGATTTCACTTCACCCCAGAAATTGTGCCTGCTATCATGAAATCAGCCAATAACAAATACTGGTGGGGCCATGGGGACTAAGGAGTACTTCTCCACTATTGGTGGAATGCAGATTGGTGGAAACACTGTGGAAATCAGTATGGAGATACCTCAAAGGACTAGGATAAGAGGTTTCATTGCAGCCAGCTATTTCCTTGCTAGGTATTTTCCTGAAAGAATTAAAATAATCATATCACAGAGATATATGTACACCTATGTTCATAGTTTGTAATAGCTAATTCTTGGAAACAACCCAACTAACCATCAACTGGAGACTGGATGAAGAAAAGTTTTTTTTTGTTTTTGTTTTTTTAATAAAATGGAGTACTACTCAACCGTAAGAGATGGAAAATTAGGGGGATTTACAGCTAAATGGATGCACATTAAGGCAATATTCTTAAATAAAATGGACACATGCATGAATACTGAATAATTTCTCTAGTATGAGAAGTTAAACATGAAAATAAGACTCAAAATGTATAATAGACAATTTAAAGTAGGAAGAAAAGTTGTGAATGGGAAGTAGAACTGGGAGGAGTAGGGGAAAGGAAAGAAGGGAATGGAATTAATATAAGAAAGTAAAAAAAATGGAAACAACATCTTTATAAGTAGAGAGGGGTGGAGTGGTTGAAGGGAGGGCAGGGGAATGGGGAAAAGAAGAATCAAGATATATTATGTAAAGGTATAAATCTCTAATAATGAATGTCATTATATTATATACCTAAAATGTACCAAAAATAATTTTAATAAAAAGAATTAGATACCATAATGCTAAGTGAAATGCACTAGACTCAGAAAGTTAAAAAAAAAGTTTTCCATATAAAAGTAATAAAAAGTCAATAATGTAGAGATAAAAGTAAACTAGAAGTAGATTTGTGAAAATGATAAAGGGGATCAGAGGGAGAGGATGCAAAGGGAGAGGGGTAGAACAGAAAAAACAGTGTCAATAGGCAGGAGTGGAGGGGTTGAAGAGAGGGAAGGGAAATGGGCAAAAATAAGAATATACATATATTATGTCATGGTACAGATATCCTATGGTAAATGTCACATTATATACCTAAAATGTACCAATGAAATTAATTTTTTGAATTCCTCATGTATTTTCCAATGTATCATTGTTTATAAAAGAGATGCTAGGAAAAGTGGATGTAGAATTTGTGGAGATGGGAAGGGTATCTGAGGAAATGAGAAAGGAAAAGGGAGGAGAGGTAAAAACGGTCAAGATTTGATATGTATATGGAGGAGATGAAAGCAAGTATTATGTTCTCCAAGCATATAGCAACAAGATGTTTTAAACCTTTATTTACTATATGACATATTGGTTCATAATTGCCATTCAACTGAAGAAAAAATTATGAACCCCTCTCCCACAACACATGCACACACAGACAGACTAGCAAACACATTTTCATAACGTGGTAACTTAAAATTCTATTCATTTATTTATGTTTTTGGTAGCAGGGATTGAACTCAGGTCCTCATGCTTGCAAGGCAGGCCACCAAATGACTGAGCTAAATCCCCAGCCCTAAAATTTTATTTTTGATGAAAAGCTAACTATACAGATGTTTAAATTATTTCCTTTCAGCATTGAATCATCACCGTTTCTGCTAGATGAAGAGATCTTTAGAGATATCTCATGCAGAAATTTGGTAACTTGTGTTTCCATGTTAACATAATCTTCTAGTGTCAGGTTTTCCCTCCACAGAACAGAAGCCGTCTGAGCAATCTATTTTCGTGAATGAATTGGCAAGCCCTCAGATGGGAGGTGGAGTTAAACTCGGTCTTCAGTTAAGAATTCCAAAAATTATACCCATGGCGCTCCCACCTTTGTCCCACGGTCTTGCTGTCATTAACATTCTCCTGAGAAGCAGCCCCTCATGGTACAGCAAGAATCATTTGCTCATGTGATTGCTTCTGTGTAAAATGACCAGGAAATCAAGATCAGAAAATCAACATGAATTTTCACAAATTACAGGGTCAGATAACACTAAAGTTATTTTTCAAATGTAAGTTGAAACATCCTTCACCATCATGGCGTCTAAACTTTAAAGCCTATGGACTTGGTTGTGGGAATGTCTATTATATTGTCTCACTCTGAGCACCTGTATTTTCATTCATCCTGGAAGCTCATGTTCAAAGCACATGAGACAGTCTCAAAAAAGGTAGTCTGATGAGTTTCTTCAAGGCTTCTTTGACATCTCTGTTCCTCAGGATGTAGAGAAATGGATTCACCAGTGGAGGGACCACATGTACATCAATGAAGCAATTGCAGAACTAGTCAATCCAGAGCTAGCATACAACTCAAAAACTGTTCCAAAGATTAAGGAGACAACTGAGAGAAGAGATCCCAGGTAGGAAAGGCTTTATACTTTTCCCTAGATGAA
>NW_022900942.1:2551974-2621974 GCF_012274545.1 Fukomys damarensis | reverse complement strand
TTTGCTCAAAACTAGAATTACACACACTTAGAGAGAATAAAAATTTGTATAAATATTTTAATACTAAAAGTATAGAGATATTATGAGATTAATGCAAGTTTCCTTTGACCTCTACAATTTAAAGAGGTGCCCAAATTGGTGGCCATTGACTTCCAGACATTTATTATTATGTCAAAGCACTTGGATAACCATGGTCATTGAGATTGCTAGATATGCATGTTTAACTTGTTTTCTAAGGGCAAGAAATGAAGTAGATTGTATGTGATGTAGGACATTCACTAGAGTCCTCAATAAGAGGGTATCACCATCAATGTATTCTGTTGAGAAACCATACTCTTTCTTTTCCTGAAGTGTGAATACATTTCTTGTTCTCTCTCTATAGATATAGATATATACACATATATATTCCTTCTATAAATTATTGTGAAAATATAATCAATGTGTGTAAAAATAAAAATTCAGAGGTCTAATACTATGGATGTTTCATGGAACACTAATTTTGCTTATGAATATTACATACTAAATAAAATATATGATGTAATCATGATATATATTTCAGTTATGTTACTAATATATTGTTACTAAATATTTTATGTAATTAAAATGCAGAAAGGCAATTTTATTTTTTTCCACAGCTTTATTGAAGTATAATTAGCATCATTAAGAAAATAAGAAAATATACAAACTCTTTATCATAATATATACAAATTTAAAAACAGATTAATAAGCCAAATATATATAAAACAATTAAGATAATTGTGCTATGTCAGGCTACACTTTTAGATACATTGTCAAATCTGGATTATGATCAGTAATTTTTCAATTATTTGGATATTCTAGAATTTGCTTTCCCTTTTCACTGTGCGGAGACAATTGAGTTATTTTTAGTTTGGGGGGAATACCAATATAATCATTTTAAACACTTGTGTACAATTCTCTGTAGAGACATATGTTTTCATTTTCTTTCGGGAAAATCCTGCACAGTGAGTGAAAGATGAATTTTGAAGTAGATAAATCATCAACTGATTTAGAAATAATGGCAGTGTTCGCCAATGTACTGTATGTTTTCTCGATGTAGTGTTAAAATAAATATTTTCCAGCAGTGTATGAGAATTCCAGGCTCCTTGGTGTTTTTATAACCTTTTGGTTGTGTTAGTCTTTTTAATTATAGCCTTTAAAATGTGTATTAACATTCATTATGGCTTCATATGCATTTTTTTATTCATTGAATTTGCTGGTACATTTTAGGTATACATTATGACCAAATTCATCATTGTGAATTTCTACATGTACATGATACATCTTGGTTTTCATTTTTGTCCCATTCCCCAGCCTTCAACACCTCAACCCCTCCCTATTTACAAAAGATTTGTTTACAGTTTTTTTCATTTTCTCATTTTTTCTTTCCTTTCTCCCACCCCCTCCCTAATTTCATTTCTCTTTTGTCCCTTTTCTTTCTATTTCACATTATCTACTCTACATTTTGGAACACATTTACACATTCAGTTTCTCACAACAGAGAAAATACTCAGAATTTGCACATGTGTGTCCTATTTATTTCACTTAAGTGAATAGCCTCAATGTGCACTCATTTAACTACAAATATGTCTGTTTTATCATTCTTTATGGATGAGTAGTACTCCATTTACTGTATTTTATTATTTAAACAAAACCACTTCTTTATCTATTAAGCATTTCATGGGCTTCTGGACTATTTCCAAGATTTAGCTGTTATAAACTGTGCTGCTATAGACATGGGTGTGCATTTATTGCTGTGGTATAATTCTCTTAATTACTTTGGGAAGTTATCCAGGAGGGGAATAGCTGGGTCAAATGAGAACTCTAATCCTAGTATTTGGAGGAATTGCCACACTGATTTCTAAAGTGGTTGCAACACTCTATACTTCCACTGACAGTGGAGAAGCATTTCTTTTTTCCTATACCCCTGCCAGCATTAGTTAGTGGTCGAATTCTTGATGTCATTCTTTCTGGAATGAGATGAAATCTTAGTATTGTTTTCATTCGCATCTCTCCAATGACCAGTAATTTGAGCACTTTTTCATGTTTGTTTGTTTTTCTTACTTCTTTGTCTGAGAAATGTGTTCCTTTCAGATACCCATTTTTGGATTTGATCTTTAAAATGGGGAGTGTTGATTTTTAAGGTTCTTTATGCTCTAGATAGTAGATCTTTGCCTGAGGATCAGCTGATAAAATTTATTCCCCATTGTGTGTTGTCTCCTCATTGTGATGGTGGCCTGTGGGGAACAGGGAAAGGGGACATTCCTAGAACCTCTGCAGTAAAGTCCTAGTTTCCAGTGAGCCATGGCAGCAAAAGGTAAAATAACTTATTATACAGGAAAGATAGAGAAAATGAGACTTTGAGAAGAAGCTGAGCATTGGGACTGATCCATTCTGCTCTGGGCAACAAAGACCAAAGTCCCTCAGGAGAAACAAATGTAACACATGTCTCCATGCAGAGAGTTCAGCCCTTCAGAGCAGCAAGTGTAAAAGGTCACTCAGAGACAAGTGGCAACAAAGCAGTAGTGGAGGTGGCAGTGGCCGCCAAAATCCTAGAACAAAACAGAGCTATGCAGGTGAAAGTTTTGCTCCTCCCAGGATGTCTTCAGCTGGTATAATCTTGTCCTGGAGCATCACAGCATCACAGGACCATTGAAGTTCTAGCTGTGACTTGGGGCCAAAAAGAGTTAGATCTCCACATGCTTTAGCTGCTCTGTAGGGAGGAGAAATAGGTAAAATCAAATGATTTATCCAAAAATCATGTAGAATTACTTCTAACATCTCTCTCTCTCTCTCTCTCTCTCTCTCTCCCAATTGAGTTTATAGGTACATTTTAGGTATACATTCCAGTTACATTCATTATTGAGATCTTGCACCTTTTCATCTTCAGTGACTAATTCCCTTCTCATTTCCCCTACACATTTATCCATTTAATGTGTAAGCAGTAGTGGCATTAGCTCTTCTATAAATGTCATGTAGAATTCAGCAGTTAGGATTTGGGCTTTTCTTTAATAATACAGGGGGATAAACTGGGAACTTAGTCACTAAAGATGAATACTGAGGAGCTGATGATGTGTATTGATGGTGCCTTTAATCTTTACCAATGTTCAGCAATATACACAGGTAATTCTGTCTTGTAAAACCCCATAGAGCTACAAGGTTCTGAACATATAGTAAAGGAAAGCAGCAGTGAGTTGTAAAACAATACAGCATTCCATGGAAAATTTAAACATTCACAATCTTGTTATGATGATTCATTATAGACTATTACTGTCATTGTCATTATTACATCATCATCATCATCATCATCATCATCATCATCATCATCGTCATCATCAACATTGTCTCATTAACGCACTACTCTAATGAAACCCAGGATTTCTCACGTTAGGCAAAAGCTTTACCACTGAGCTACATCCCTAGCCCTATTACAGACCTTTCCAAAAAAAAGAAGGCCTATAAAATTTATAAATACATAGGATTATAAACATAAATTAAATCTTTAACTAGTAAACACAGATATCCATGAAACAATCATTCATATCTTCTGTAATATGCAAATACTTATTAAAAGTTAGTACAAAATTAAATGTAAAAATCTATGATGATAGGAAGAGGATCTAAGTAGAGAGGAAAAGAACACATCAGGAGGGCAAGGGAAGTAAACATTCAATATGCAAACATTCAGAAAAATAAGGGGTCAAGGAGGATGGTGGGGTGGGAAAAGTGATAAAAAATGATATAAGATGAGTTGTGTACCTGGACCTATTTTTGCCAAAAGAATATAAACATTGCACACTTACTGCACACATGTACTAATAAACTAAATAGATAATAAAATGATTTGATGTGTATGTGTAGCAATTATCCAAGATGAATGTACTTAGGCTTTGAAAAACTATACCAACAATAAAAATGTTGAAATCCTGCTTTCTGTGAGGTATGATTGCTCATAATCATAGTTAGTTGAAAATAAAATTATCAATCTCTCTCCCACAACACATACATACTGACAAAAAAGTGTTCATAACATGGTAGTTTCAGTATTTGATGTTCATTTTTCTCCAACAGTGAGTCATGCACATATTTAAAGTTACTTCATACAACTTTTGACAAATAAATATGTAAGATATACCTGATGAAGGCATTTGAGAACTTGGGCTTTCTCCATGTTACCATATTTCTAATTGTTTCAAGCTTTCTTTACTTGCAATAAAACAATAAATGAAGCTAGGTATGGAATATGATCATACCAAATTTATTGAGTATTTTCTGTTTTCCAGGAATTCTGCTAAGAGACACCAAAATGCCGTAGCATTGAAAAGGCCATCCTCACACTGCTCATGTTAGAATCACATAAGATTATGTTAGAAATGCATATTCATGACCAACTCAACACACTAAAGTCCAGTCTCTCAGGACTGGAACAACAGAATTGGAGGAAATAAACTTGCCACAAGCTGTCCTGCTGATTCAACTACACAGTAAGGGCTGTGAACCACTGAGCTTTTTAGTCTACTCTTCTGGGAATTCATCTCACCAAGGATTAGCTTTCAGATGGGCAGACGTCTGAATTTTAGTCTCCAATATGGTCAACACTATTGGTCTACACTTTTGGTCTGAATAACTCCATTAAAGTGAGACTCAAGAAAAACCTAGTCACTTTTCTGTCTCTCAGTGTCACATCAGAATAAGACAACTGCAGTTGATTTGGGCTTTATTTTTTGGCCATGAGAAGACATAATAGATGTTTTGAACCCAGTATGCTCTGCCCAGATACACCCCTCCTTCACTCAATTTATACAAGATGTTCATCCTAGTTGAGCAAATTTGATTGGAATCACTTTTCTAATATTTGAGACTCAGCAATTCTGGTGGGTGGAATTCAAACATTTGTTAATCATGTTAAATTCTAGATTAGGAAATTTAGAACAATTTCATTTAGAGGAAGAGAAGGAATATAGTCAAGCATAGTTCATTATATTTAGTGCTATACAAACAACACTTTTATTAATCACTGAGTCCAGCCCCAGTAATAACAGCATGTACTAAAGATAATGAATAGATGCTCTGTTCTTTAGCAAATTACCTTTGCTGAACAGAAACCTGTCAGGAAGTCCATTGTCATAGCCCAGGTAACAATGCTTACAATATCACAGGGAGCTATAAAGCAGGCCTTCAGATAAGAATATTTCAGGGAAAACATATATATGGCATTAACCATGGATTAAGGCTGGTTCTTTAACTATGATGCAATACTTTCTTAGTTCCATGTTTTGTCCCCTAATCCTGCTGTTAATAACATTCTTCTGAGAAGCAACCCCTTCCCCAGCTACTACAAGAATAACAATTTTCTCAGGTTCTACTTCCACACAAACTGACCTGGAAATAAAGCTTAGAAATACAATACATTTTTGTGAATCTCTATGATATAGAACACCAAGGTCAGTTTTCTAATCTAATGTAAAATAAAACACTTTTCTCCTAAGCACATAGTTATACAAGGGTATGCCACTTTGGCTCACCATTTGATTCTCTGGAATTCTAAGTCTAAAGCAGATGGCACAATTTCAAAAAGTGAGATGTCCTGATAAGTTTCTTCAAGGCTTCCTTTATGTCTCTACTCCTCAGACTATAAATAAAGGGGTTCAACATTGCAGGGACCACTGTGTACATCACTGAGGCAACTGCTGTCTTCCTGGATGAGTCAGTCACTGCAGAGCTGATGTACACACCAAAAGCTGTCCCATAGAACAGGGAAACAACAGAAAGATGAGACCCACAGGTGGAAAATGCTTTGTACTTTCCCTCAGTTGAGGGCATTCTCAGAACAGAAGAGGTGATTTTAAAGTAAGAGAAAATAATCCCAAGGAGAGGGATACCACCCAATATGCTGGTCACTACATATACCAAGATATTGTTGAGGAGGGTGTCAGAACAGGCGAGCTTGATCACCTGGTCCAGTTCACAGAAGAAGTGGGGGATTTCCAGGTCGGCACAGAACAAAAGATGGAGTACCATGAGGCAGTGCAGCAGGGCATCTACAGTGCTAATAAGCAATGAGAACAGAGTCAGCAGAACACACAGGCGGGAGTTCATGATGACTGTGTACCTAAGTGGATTGCAGATGGCTATGAAGCGGTCGTAGGCCATTGCTGCAAGCAGAAAGTTTTCCAATCCAGCAAAAACCAGGACAAAGCAGAGCTGGGTGAGGCAGCCTGAGTAAGTGATGGCTCTGCTCTGTCTCAAGATGTTCACCAGCATCTTGGGGACTGTGGTGGAGCTGAAACAGATGTCAGTGAAGGACAGGTTGGAGAGGAAGAAGTACATGGGGGTGTGGAGGTGAGAGTCAGAGATGATGGCCAGGATGATGAGCAGGTTCCCGAGCACTGTGACCAAGTACATGGACAAGAAGAGTCCAAAAATAAGGGGCTGCATTTCTGGATACTCTGAGAGACCCAGAAGTAAGAATTCTGCTGTAATTGTTTGGTTTTTTGCTTCCATATTTGCGAGGAGACTAACTGGAAAATAC
The DNA here is from genome assembly GCF_012274545.1 of Fukomys damarensis. Classification (NCBI taxonomy): domain Eukaryota; kingdom Metazoa; phylum Chordata; class Mammalia; order Rodentia; family Bathyergidae; genus Fukomys; species Fukomys damarensis. The sequence goes on along the minus strand of NW_022900942.1, from coordinate 2,615,424 downwards.
AGGTAATAGGAGATCAGATTTATTTAGAAAATTCTTAAAACTATATACTCAAAGGAAGCAAAATTTCCTCTTTCCTTCTATCATCTTCTCACGTCTCCCTTTACATTTTCTTTTCTTTCTGTCCTCTACTGTCCCAATGTATCTTATTAACAACATTTTATTTGCTGAAATCTACCTTCTTTCCTGCATTGCAACAAGTTGGAATCAAGTAGAAAACACATATATGACATTTCCCTTAAAAATTCTCCAAAAGTTAACTCAGCAGGGAAAACAAACAAACAAAGGCAAATCTAAATGGACAATCTGAGCTTTAATCAAGATTTCAACAGAGACAGAATTGCTCTAGTGCTTGCTTTATATATAATAAATGTTTGGATATGTGTAAGAAACCTCAGGCTTCTCACAGATGCAATGCAGAAAATATTACAAAACTTGCCAAGAACGTTACAAGAATGAGAAGAAGACCAAAGGCTTTAGATACTTAATATTGTGTATGAGATGCTTAATATGTCTGTTCTAATTTGTTTCTGCCATGGATATGATCAGATTGTTTGGCATGGTTGACTATAAAAGAAAAACGATGAGTGGGACAAAGTGGAGAAGGTTGAAATAATAATATAACACCTCATTAAACTCCTTAGTTAAGTAATTACACATTAGAGTGAAGGATTGAAGTACTCCAAATACCACTGAGAATATTGCATATATGGGGAAGCAAGAAAAATGCACAAATCAGTCACCTCCATGTCAACTTCTCATATACCTATGAGAAAATGTCTTGCAACTAGAATAAATAACCTACATGTGGTGGCAAACATAAGGGAAATGTAAGAGGGAAAAAGTAATTTTCTTATAAAGCATCTATGAAATGATAAAATTTTAATAATATATTTTAAAGTGTCGCTGTAGGGATAGAAAATTGTATGTAGGTAAAGATGAAGGACAACCTCCAAGGATTTTAGACAGACAGTTGAACGGGCTTAACCACCTGTGAAGAAGCTGACACCTCAGTCACATTTAGCCTTTACACTGTACATTACAAAGATTGGTTTGCAAAAATTGTACGAAAAAAAGGAAAACTGACCCTAACGTGTGAAAAGTCCCCAATGACCATTCCCCCTTTTCCCAGTTTATAATAGGCAATGACAAATCAAGTCATGGAGACCTCAGCCCAAAGACAGGATAGGCTCCCAAATACTATAAAGTCAATACCTCGAGCCCTCCTTCAATAGTGGCTCCATTTTGAGCACCCCTGCCTGTCTCTCCGAGAGAAGGCAGCTGTACACTTGCATTCTGGCTGAATAAAAGTACAAACTTTGCCTTTATGATTTCTATCTCTATCTCATGCTTCCACAACCTTCCAAGTGTTTGGGAAGAGTCAGGCCCGGGACTGCAGGGACTCTGCCCATTTCTGCCCATGACACCACTGATATTAATTCTTAATCTCCTATATTTCAAATACAAAGAAAGACACTTCAAAGGATTTAAATACCTAGGTTTACTCCAGTAGTAATTAAAGTAATTTTTCATGTTTGCATTAGATATAAAATGTTACATATTTACTTACACATAGTCTCAGTCATACGAGGATCATGAATTTTCTTCACAAAGGAACTATTGCCCAACATTAACTTGGCAATGATTATTCCTCTACAGTTTCAAAACATTGTATTTTTCTTCCTGGAAACTATGTTCTGCTTTTCTTTCCTTTTTAAAAAATATTAATTGTGTACATTAGTGGAATTCAGTGTGGTATTTCCATACCTGCATGCAAAGTGCTTTGATAAAAATACACCATTTTTCATCCCCTTCCCTGAATCTTTCCAAATGCCTACCATTCATCAGTCTACTTTTAAGTTAACTTTTTCCCCTGCTAATTTTATTGGTACATTTAAAGCAAAAAATACAGTTACATGTATCATTGGGATCTTGTACCATTACATGATAGGTCTTGGTTCTTATTTTTCCCCATATGCCTGACCTCCCTTCACCCTTCCCTATTTACAAAGAGTTTCTTTTGATTTTCTTCTTTTTTCATATTTTTTTCTTTTTCCTTGTTTCCTTTCCCCTCTCCTTCCCCACTTGCCTTTTAACCATTGTTTTTCTTACTTCACACTGTCAATTATACAATTTGAAACTTATTTACACTTTTAGCAAGCACTGTGAATATCAATATGGAGATTCCTCAAAGAACTAGGATTAGATGTCCCATTTGAGCCACATATACCTCTGCTGGATGTCTTTCCAAAAGAATTAAAAGAATCTTATCACAGTGATATATGTGTACTCATGATATAGTGACACAGTTGTAATAACTAAAATTTGTAAACAACCCAAATGCCCATCAACTGGAGACTGTATAAAGAAGATGTGTTTTTTTTTTCTATAAAATGGAATACTACTCAGCCACAAACAATAAGAAACTAGGGACATTTATAGCTAAATGGATGCATATTGAGTTTATACTCTAAAGTAAAATAAACAGGACACATGGATAAATACTGAATACTTTCTTTGGTATCAAAACCTAACTTGACATTTTTATAGACTCCATGTGTAAGATAGACCATCTTCTAGTTGAAATATTATGTTATACATGGCATTTTCTTACTGGTTTGTCAAAAGTAGTATGTTTAGTTACATTTTGGAGTTCATATTTTTGGTCTGGTTCATTAATTTTAATGACCATACCAATTCTAAAGTCTAGTTACATCACATTATATAAATATATATTACAGAAGCTCACACATATATATTTGTACATTACATGCACATTTACAGACCCTCTTATAATACTGTGCATTGGCATAACTTTAGAATAACCTCTGAAGGAAAATTAGCTTTGAAAAATGAGGGAGTGGAGAATAAAAATATTATGTCTATTGATATGTTGCCTTTCTCTATTTTAAGAAAGGAACTCTGCTTGCAAAATAGCACTGGCTATGATTAAATGTGATACTGTGTTTATTTCTTCTCTATTTTGCTTCTGCCATTTAAGTTACCACAGAATAACATGCAAGTTAGTGTGGAGTCTTGAGATCTGCTATCCTTTCCATCTGCTGCCTTGTAGAATAATCAAGAACAGGGAAAATGTGTCAGCTAAGGATGTACTCTATAATTGGATAGCTGGCCATATATCTTTGCATCTTGCCAAATTTTGGATACAGAATTACAAAACTTCCTTCAAGGTGAGCAACAGAAGATTACAGTTAGGGTGAAAAAGCATCCTTGGATCCCAGGGTCAGAGTTAGACATAAGCAGAATGAAAATTACTCCAATATTGCTGTATACTAGAGGCAAAAATCTGAAGATGATAATTAAGCAGACACCACATAACTGACTGAGATCTGCTCACGTTTCTCATGTCTCATTCCCTAGCCCTCAATGGGGACTGTAGAGAAACACTTTTTACCAAAGTTAAAGCACCAGACTGAACATTACCTGAGTGCCAAGACTGAGGAAGGACATTCAGATCTTGGCTGGATGTGACAGAGATATATGGGAACTCTGTTCTCAGAGAACACCGAAAGCTAAGAGAAGCACCTGGCTTCTGTGCAGAAATGCCAGTTGCTGAGCCAGGTGAGGACTTTTGCCTCTGGACCTGGGTGAGGCTGTGGGAATGCAACAACAGGTAGTCTATTTTCAGTCTCTGTGGACCATGGGCTTCAATATCCAAAGCTTTTCAATAATCAACATTTTTTGTCTCATGTGATTATAGAGCAGTTCAAATCCATAGGGAGAAAGCCTGAGAGATGAAGAACTTGGCTTTTGTTGATTACTTTACCTAGAGAGGCCAAGGGACACCATCTTAATTTTTTTTGGGGGGATGGCATTTATTTCAAATACTTTGCCCTTCAACACATTTTAACTTTATTGCTAAATTCTAGTTTTCCTTAACCCTATCCTGGCAATAAGGATGAATGATCAAAACCACATTTCGTTTTGTAAATATAGATATTTTATATCACTAAATATGTACTGTATTTTTTCTATAAATATGTATGATAATATAACCTCTTTTTGAAAATAAAAACTCAGATGTTTAATATTATTGATTGTTCTCTGAACTTTGTTCCTGTTTGAGAATATTACATATTATATTATACATCATGTAATATAGATGATATATATTGTATGTCATTTATGTATATTAAAGTTACTAATATAGTCTGTATAGGTGTATACAAAAAGGAAATTTTAGTAGTTTTTAAAAATTTTATTGAATTGTACTTAGTAAATGATAACTATGTATTAAAACAAATTTTTTATATTTTATGTACATATGTATGTAAATCTGTGTGTGTATTCTTCAGCATATATTCTTCACCACAGTACCAAAATGTGTGGAAGACTTGTCTATAGATATGTATATCATATTTACTCTCATGTGTGTTTACGTGTGTGTGTATATATACACACACACATGTATACAAATGTAGACCTGTACACAAAGGTATACCATAAAATTCATCTATAATCTGCAATATTTCTTATATCTCTTTCATAATGTTTTGTATATTTAGTGAGTGCACTTGTACTGAGATTTGCTCATTTCCTTGTATCACTGGTTCACTATCTCTTATTGCTGAGTAGTTTTCCATTGTTTCCATGTTCCATGCTTTGCTTCTCCATTCCACTGTGGGAAGAAAATTGAGTTGTGGTCAGTTTTGGCTTCTGACCAATGTTACTGCTATGGGTGTTTGTGTACAAAACTATGGATAGACATATGTTTTTAATTATCTTGGCTAAATGCTGCTCAATGAGAAGAATTATGTAGATATATCACAACCTGATTCAGAAGAGGTCATAGTGTTTTCCAGTGCAGTTTTTCTTTTAAACATGCTTAACAGCATTTAATGAGAATTCTAGTTCAATATTCTTCCATCCTTCTGATTTTGTTAATCTTTGTAATCATAACCTTTATAGAAGTGTATAATCATGGCCATTATGAGTTTAGCTTGCATTTCCCTAGTGAGAAATGAGGCTAAGCACTTTTTCAGGTGCTTAATTTCTATCTGTATTTCTGCTAAAATATTTGATATTTCAAAATTTCACCATATAAGAATTGCACATATTTATGGCCACAGTATGGGGCATTTATTAATGTGTCCATTGTATCTTCATTACTGTAAACTTTTATAATTCCTTTGTGGTAATTCCTTTACGAAAAGAGAGTGTGAGAATTAGAAGATAAGATGAGATGAAATGCAGTGACCATGTACTCATGGATATCTGAAAATAAAAACAAGAGTTGATGGGAAATGGATCCAACAGTTGCAAGATGGCACAAAGAAGACTAAACAAATATTAACTGTAATTAAAAGTAATTTAGAAGATAGTACAAATTGTATAAGAGTATGTTTGCAGATATCATAGAATATTTTCAAATATGAGAAAAGAATTAGACATAGATGAGTGAGACATAGAGAAACCCAAGGAGGCAAGATCAATTTCTACAATTAAATGCCAATGCCAATACAACATATCAGATTCTACGTGAACACAATGAAGGCAGTTCTATGAGTGCAATTTGTAAATTTGTAAAGGTACAAATTCTTAATAATGAATGTCAGCATATTGTATAACAAAAAACCCAATAAATTAATAAATAAAAAATGGATGGAGAAATACTAAGAAACTTTCACAGCAAAAAGCACTTCAAGAAATTCATGACTATGTAACCAATGTTATGAAAGCACTTAAGGATATTCTATACAAACAATGAAGAAATTAACACCAGAAGGTCTACTGGAATGAATAGAACAAGCAAGCTGAGCAGTTAAGCAAAATGGAAAATAAAGGCATGAACAATAGGAAAATGGCACAGTGACAGGAATAAATCAATACATTTCAGTAATAACTCTCAATATAAGTAATCTTAATTCTCTGATGAAAAGATACAGCTTGATCGCCGGGCTTGGTGGCACACGCCTGTAATCCCAGCACTCAGGAGGCAGAGGCAGGAGGATCACTGTGAGTTTGAGACCAGCCTGGGCTACATAGTGAGTTCCAGGTCAGTCTCAACTACATAGTGAGACCCTGTCTCAACAAATAAACAAACAAACAAAAAAGACACATCTTGGAAGACTGTATCAAAAAACAAAACCATAATATGTTCTGTATACAAGAAACACATTTAATAGTAAAGAAGGTGTAGATTAAATTTCACACTATGAAAAACGATTTTTCATGTAAAAGGAGGCTGAAAGCAAGTAGGAGTAGCTATCCTGTAGATCTCAAATGAAAGCTGATAAGAAGAGATAGAGAAGCCCAGCAAGTTGGTACACACCTGTAATCCCAACACTGGAAGATCACCTGAGTTCAAGGGTAGCCTGGGGCTACACAGGGAGTCCAGGGCCAGCTGAACTACAAAGCAAGACCCCGTCAGGGAGAGAGAGAGAGAGAGAGAGAGAGAGAGAGAGAGAGGAAACTACCTAAAGACAATGGGAACAATTCAACAATAAGAGGTAACAATTATAAGTGTAACAACTGTAAATGTAAATGTAAATGCATTGAATACTGACACTTCCAACTTTGTAAAACAAATGCTACTGAACATAAATCAGACAATCATCAACACAATAGTAATACACAATAACAACACTATAGTAACACTTGTAACAATAATAATAACACAATAGTCCTCAATACAGCCCGCACAAAAATAGACAAATCAATAAGATAAACTGTCAACAAAGAATTATCAGAGTTGAGCCACACCTTAGAACAAATGGATTTAAATGAAATTTATGCGTATTCAAACCAATGGCAACAGAACATACATTTTTCTCAGCAGCACATAGAACTTTTCTCCAAAATAGAATATATAAAAGCCCCAAGAGCTTGCTTAAATAAAAATGATCAAAATATTTCTACCCTTATTTTATCATAGAACAATATAAGTAAACAACAATGACAAAAGAGACCATAAAAATTATGAGTACACTTCAAATTAAGCAGTAGAGTAACAGTAATAAAAGTAGGTCTCAAGAATTAAAAAAAAATCAATCACTTTGTAGAATCAAGCAATAATGTCAGTAAACCTTACCTTCACTAACGGGAGGTAATGAAACCAGTTATAAGAGATAAATTTATAACTATGATGGCCCGCATCATAATAGAATGATCACAAATCAATAACCTAAGGTCATAGGAAGGCTATAGAGAAACAGGAACAATGCAAATTTGAAATGAGCCCAAGGAAATAAATTATAGATATTAGAGAAGTTAATGAAATGGAGACTAAAATTATAGTACAAAGTATTAATCAATAAAAGGGTGGTTCTTCTATTATATAAACTACACAATCCTAACCCAAACTTACCAAAAGAAGGAAAGTCAAAATTGTATCAGTGCATTTATAAATGGAACAGGAAAAATCACAACAGACACTCCTAATATTCAGAGTTTTATAAGTATCTACTTTAAAAGCTTTTAATCCACTAAACTAGATGTATATGAGTTCCAAAAATTTAATCAAGATAATAAAAAATGAACAGTCCAATTACAATGAAATTGAGGCAGTAATAAAAATCTACTAAAAAAGAAAATATTAAGGCTTGATTGATCAACTACTGAAATCTCAAGAACTTTAAAAAAGATCTCATACTAATCCACCTTAGAATTTTCACTGCAATTGAAAGGAAAGGAGTACTGTCAAATTTATTTGTGAAAGGTAACCTTTCCCTGAGAATAAAACCAGAAAAAAAGATATGAAAAAAGGAAACCACTAGCCAATTTTTCTACCAAACATCAATGTAAAATCCTCAACAAGATATTAATGAATAGAAAGTACAACACCATCAAGAACATCACACATCATGATCAAGTTGACTTCATCCTCATGATGCAAGGATAGCTTCTCATGCATAAATTAGTAAATGCAATACAGCATGTGAACAGAAGCAAGGGAAATAACCTCATGATTATCTGATTAGATTCATAAAATGTCTTTGACAAAATCCAGTATCCATTCATAATAAAAACTCCTGAAGAAAAATATACATATGTAATGACGATGTCTCAGTCTGATCAAAGCCATTAATATCATACCTATGCCACCATCATATTGTCTTTATCCAGAGCTGTCTGGGAAAAGAAAGAAATAAAAGAGACACACACAGAAAAGAAAAAATAAGTCAAGATATTCGTATTTGCAAATGACCTAAACGAGTACATAGAAGACCAAAAAATTCTACCAAAAGATTACAATAAGTAATAATTTCTGTAAAATTTCAGTGTACAAAATCAATACACAAACACTAATGCCATTCCTGTACATCACCAGTGAATACAATGACAAATAAATAAAAAAAGATATCATTCACAATAGTTTCAAAAACTATTAAATAACTAATATTAATGTTAACAAGGAAGTGAAAGCCCTCTGCAATGAGAACTATGACACAGTAAATGGAAAGACAATTTTGTCCCTGGATAGGCAGAACCAATGCATGAAATAAAAAGTTGCATGAAATACAAACTTGAAATGTACTTAGCCTTTATATCATTGTCCAGTCATTTTGGTGATGGAAGAGCCAAGCATTCTCACACCCCAGTCCTTCTGACATTGTGGCTTCCTATATAAATCCCAGTTCAAAGCAAAAGACATACAGCATAATGGAAGATACCCTACTGAAGAGCTTCCTTGATGCTCATTTCATATCTCTGTTTCCCAGACTGTAAACAAAGGGATTCCTTATTTAAGGGACCACAGAACACATCACTGAAGCCATAGCAGTTTTTCTGGTGGGGTCCAGAACTGCAGAACCAATGCAGACACACAATCCTATCCCACAGAACGGGAAGACAACTGCCAGGTGACACCCACAGATTGAAAAGGCTTCAGACCTTCCTCTAACTGATTGAATCATCAAGACAGAGGAGATAATTTAAGCACATGAGAAAATAATTCGAGAATGCAGAACACCATCAAATATGAAAGCAGCAACATATTTAAGGATGTTATTAATGAGGTTATCAGAAAGACAAGTTTGATGATTTGATCCACTTCTTAGAGGAAAAGGTGGATTTCCAGATCTATGCAGAAGGACAGCCTCAGCACTGACAGAGCAAGCTGGAGGGCACTCAGAGTACAAATGGGCAAGGAAAATTAGAACCAGCAGAGCACAAAGGCGGGGTTCATGATAACTATGTATTTTAAGGGAGGTACAAATGGCCACATAGCAGTCATAGGACATTGCAGCAAGGAGACAATTCTCCAAACCATGAAACAATAAAATATAGCAGGCCTAACTAAGGCAGCCTGTGTAGGTAATGTTCTGATCCTGTGCATGGATGTTCACCAGCATCTTTGCGATCATGGTGGTGCTCACACAGATGTCAGTGAATGTATTGCAGAGTAAGAAGTACATGGGGGTATGAAGGTGGGAGCCAGAGCTAATGACCAGAATGATGAAAAGGTTTCACAGGATGGTAATCAAATATATAGACAGAAACAGGCTGAAAATGAGTGATACTGAAAATATAAATAAAAGTTTACGAACAAAGCCCAGATTCTAATATCTTCACTGATGAATTCTACAAGATATTGAGACAATTAGAGAAGAACTATTTTAATTACTTTTTAAACTTTTCAATGAAATTGAACAGGAAGCAATACTTCCAAATTCATTCCTGGAAGCAAGTATTATTTTTATTCCATATCCAGAGAAAGATCAACACAAATGAAAACTACAGACAATTTCCCTAGTGTGCACAGACACTAAAATCCTCAATAAGATATTGGCAGGCAGAATACAGAGGATTTTCAAGAAGTTCATACACCCTGACCAAGTTGGGTTTATTCCAGGAATGCAATGATGGTCCAATGTATGTAAATCAATAAATGTAACACAGTTTATTAACAGAGTCAAGGACAAAAAATATATGATCATCTCTATAGATGCAGAGAAAGCATTCACCAAAATTCAACACCTATTGATTATAAAAACCCTGCAGAAAATTGGAATAGATGGTCTTTATCTCAACTTGATAAAGTCAATTTATGAAAAATCAACAGGCCATATAATAACAAATAGTCAAAACTGTAAACCTTAAATTAAAATAAGGAACAAAATCCTGGTGTGGTGGCATACCCCTGTAATCCAAGCACACAGGAGGCTGAGGCAGGAGGATTGCTGAGAGTTTCAGACTTGCCTGGGCTACAAAGTGAGTTCCAGGTAAGATTCAATTACATAGTAAGACCCTGTCTCAAAAAAAAAAAAAAAAGTTACAAGAGAAGGATGTCCACTATCACCACTCCTGTTCAATTTAGTTTTGTAAATGTTAGCCATAGCAATTAGACAAGAGAGAAAAAAAGAGACCCAGCAAGGACCCAAAGACCCCTGAGGGGGTCTCTTCAGCTGCCTGCCTGCCTGAGATCATCCGGCAGGTGCGCGGCCTCCTGGACTGCGCAACAACAGACCCAGTAAGGAAGGTAGCCCGGCAGGTGCCCTTGAAACACCCCTATTCTCAGATTTCCTGATTGGGCCAGTCCTTAGACCAACTCTGCAGAGGCATAGGTTCTCATGAAGGGTAGTTTTCTGAGCTCCCAACTTTGAACATCTTTAAAGAAAGGGCAGGGGAAACCTGTAATAGAACTGAGTGGAGTTCAACCCTGAGGGTAGGGAAACTCAAGTTAGGCCTTGTAGACTGTGTTCAGTCTCAGTCGTTGGGAACTGCCATTGGCTAGCTGAGACCAGGGGATTCGGTTCTGCATATGGCTGTACATGTGGTATAATATGAGAACAGAGACAGTCTGAAAGAGGACCTTCAAATTCTTTTTTTTTCTCTCTCTCTTTTTTCTTGTCCTCGTTCCGCCCTAAAATTTGTTTCTTTTTTCTATCCTCTCTCTCCAACTCAGTCTCTTGCTCCACAATATTGTCCCTCATCTCCCTTTTTATTCTGGCTCCTGCCCTAACTCAGACTTCTTCTTTTATTATTTTTTGGTTTTAGGAAGGGTTTCTCTTTATGTTCTTTTCTCCAGTCATTTTACCTCACTCATGGCTCTGTACCTTCAAGGGAAGGCAAGTGGCTGTTATTGTTAAGGGGATATATTCTTGTCCTTATTCCTGCACTCTCTCTATCACTCCTGAAGTTAATAGCTTTGTAAAGATAGTAAGGTAATTCTACAACCCCTGGATTTATGTCAAACATGCTCTAATTCTTTCACTTATCTAATCCTCTCACTCTAAGTCTAACCCCCCATCCTAAATGGTAAAGATGCTATATTGAAAAGCATATTCACTGCAAACATACTATGGGCTGCTTCTTGAAATTAATTTAATTCACATGAGTTAAAGGTGATACATTAATGACTACCACAAGTGGTCAGTTTGCAAGCTGTGCCTGATCCTATTGGGCTGCTGAATGTATCAATTGGGATAAAGGGTTGTGATTGATTTAAAGAGTTGTTTTCTCTGATATTATGAAAATGAGGATGTCTATGAGTCATTAGAAACTCAAAAGCTAAAACGCAACTATATTAGGAAGATTTAAGTAATACCCAGAAATTAAAGAAGGACAACCCAACAATAAAAATAAAAATGAGAAAACACTTAAGCAAGACACAAAAACAGATTTCCCATTCACCAATGGTAAATAGTAGGACAATTGAGGATGAAAAGTGTGATAGTGAACCAACAGGACTCCCTGGACCCATAGCACAGGAGGTAACAAAACAGATCAATCAGGCTCTAGAAAAATTCAAATCAGAAATAATTTCCCAGCTAACCAGAGAGATGATGAGCAAAATGGAAGTCATGAATCGAGACTCTAGAGCAGAAACTGACAAAAAAATAGATGAGCTCAAGACCATGATAGAAGCCATGAAGACTCAGCATAAGAAAGAAATGGAAACAATGAATGCTCAACAGAGGAAAGAAATGGAATCCATAAAACAGATTCAAATAGATATCCAGGAGATTAAAAACTCTACTGAAAGTGTACATAACAGAATAAAAGATTGTGAAGATAGAATTTCAGATATAGAAGATAAGATCGCAGTTAGTGACCATGAAAAAAGAGGTCTCTTAAAAACACTAAGGGACCATGAGAAATCAATCCAACAACGCCTAGATGATACAAAGAAAAATAACATAAGACTGATAGGAATTCATGAAAAAACAGGAGAAAATGCAAATGACATAAAAGAGCTCTTCACAGAATTAATGACAGAAAACTTCCCAAACAGAAGGGAAGAATTAGACATACAGGTAAGTGAGGCATATAGAACCCCAACTAGGCACGATAAAAAAAAAAATACACACCTAGACATATAATAATCAAGATTCCAGAAATTAAACAGAAAAACAAAATACTACAAGCAGTAACAGAAAAGAAACAAATCACATGCAAAGGAAAGCCCATTAGAATCTCAGCAGACTTTTCAACACAAACCCTTAGGTCAAGGAGAGCCTGGTATCAGGTATTCCAACTCCTAAAAGAAAAGAACCTCCAACCTAGACTGATGTGTCCTGCAAAACTCTCTTTCAAAATAGATGGGGAAATAAGATATTTCCATGACAAAGAGCACCTGAGAAATTTCATGAACACCAAAGCAGCACTACAAGGAATTCTAAACAATATCCTAGAAAATGACAATGAAGTTCATAATAACATGAGGCCCAACAGACCAAATCAAATAAGCAAGGCAAGAAACTAAAAGGAGATGGGAGAAAAAGTAAAAAGAGTCAAGAAAAGGACAATAACATGACAAGAATAAGTCAAATTATATCAATTATAACCATCAATGCTAATGGCCTCAATTCACCAATCAAGAGAAACAGATTGGCAGAATGGATTAAAAAGCAAAATCCAACAATATGTTGTATACAAGAAACACACCTAGTGCAAAAGGAAGTCCATAGACTGAAACTGAAAGGATCGAAAACAATTCTCCGTGCATCAGGAGCCCAGAAAACAGCAGGGGTAGCAATCTTATTCTCAGATAAAGTAAATTTCAAACCAAAATTCTTTAAGAGAGACAAAGAAGGACACTACATCCTTGTAAAGGGAACAATTCAAGAGGAAGAGTTGACAATCATAAACATATATGCACCAAATATAAATGCCCCCAACTATATAAAACAAATATTAAGTAACATGAAAAACAAAATAAGCACTAATACAATTGTAGCGGGGGATTTAATTACCCCACTACCACAAATTGATAGATCATCTAGGCAGAAAATCAACAATGAAATAATAAAATTGAACCAAGCTTTGGAACACATGGACTTAATAGATGTTTATGAAGTATTCCACCCCCAAAAATCAGAATATACATTCTTTTCAGCTGCACATGGATCATTCTCCAAAATAGACCACATACTGGCTCACAGAACAGGTCTAAATAAATGCAAAAAAATTGAAGTCATCCCCTGTATATTATCAGTTCATAGTGCAATCAAACTGCAGATCAATAGCACAAGAAACTATAGAAACTTCACAAGCACATGGAAACTGAACAACACTCTCCTAAACAATCAATAGATTACAGAGGAAATTAAAGAAGAAATTAGACAGTTTTCACAAATAAATGGGAATGCCAATACAACATACAGGAGTCTTTGGGACAAAATGAAAGCAGTTCTACATGGAAAATTCATAACATTGAATGCCCACACTAGGAAAACAGAGCGGGCTCAAATAAACAACTTAACGATGAAACTTAGACTCCTAGAAAAACAAGAGCAAGAAAAACCCAAAGCTTGAACAAGAGGGGAAATTATAAAGATCCGAGCAGAAATCAATGCAATTGAAACTAAGAAAATGATACAAAAAATAAATGAAACAAAGAGCTGGTTTTTTGAAAGAATCAATAAAATCAACAAACCCATAGCTAATCTTATCAAAAAAAGGAAAGAAAAGGCTCAGATCCATGCAATCAGGAATGAAAACGGCGAAGTCACAACAGATCCAAAAGAATTCCAGAGGATCATGAACACCTACTTTGAGAACCTGTACTCTAATAAAATGGAAGACACAGAAGAAATGGACAGATTTCTAGATACTTATGAATTACCAAAGTTGAACAAAGAAGATAAAAACATTTTAAACACTCCAATCACAATCAGTGAAATTGAAAATGTAATTAAAAACTTACCAACAAATAAAAGCCCAGGCCCTGATGGATTCACTGCTGAATTTTACAAGACATTTAGAGAAGAACTACTACCATTACTCTTCAAACTTTTCAATGAAATTGATAGGGAAGCTATACTTCCAAATTCATTCCTGGAAGCAAGTATCACTTTGATTCCCAAACCAGGAAAAATAAAAGTAGTAAAGATAAGAAATAAAAAATTTAAATTGTCATTATTTACTGACAATATGTTACTCTACATACAAGAACCAAAAAATCCATCAAAAGACCTCTAGACTTAACTGTTTGATTCAGTAAAGTAGCTGTATACAACATAAACACTCAAATATCAGTGGTCTCTTGTAAACAAATACACTTACTGGGAGTGAAATTAGGGAAACAATCTCTTTCACTATAGCATCCAAAAAATGAAAGAACTAGAAATCAATCTAATGAAAGTAGCAAAATGCCTCTACATTAAAATCTACAGCACCCTGAAAAAAGAGATCAAAGAGGATATAAGAAAGTGAAAGACAACCCTTGTTCCTGGGTAGGAAGAAGCAATATAAGGAAAATGGCGATACTTCCAAAGCTACTGTACAGATTAAATGCAATATCCATTGAAATTCCATAGTATATTTCACAGAAATAGAGAATACAATCCAAAAATTCATTTAGAACCAGAACAGATCTAGAATAGCAAAAAACAATTCTAGGCAATGGTGACATAGCAAGGGATAACATGATCCCCATCTTAAAACTATACTACAAAAGCCACTGTGACAAAAACAGCATGGTACTGGCAAAAATACAGACCCGAGGATCAGTGGAATAGATTTGAAGGTTCAGAGCCCATCTGCTGTGGACAGAACTAAACACAGAATTTTCAGGGCCTGGTGCAATACAAAAATGGGAGGTCCTTCTTCAAATTCTATAAATTTGTTTCTGTCTGCTGTATCTGATTAAAATTGGAAAGAAAATGAAAGGGCTGTAATTCATTCCAGATCTCCCAACTAAGAACCAGACTATGTCCTGGAGTTGTGAGAAACCATGTAAGGTTTTTAAACTGGGCAGGGAGCAGGAAGAATGGTGGATGTGCAAGGACAGATGGAGGAAAATCTCAGGTCCACCCTTGGCCACACACCTGTTCTTCTCTAAAGTGCCTTTTGTAGTGTTGGTTCCCTACCCTCCATCACACAACTCTGACTCCAATTGGGCTCCACGATTTTCTCCAGGGACTTTGCCTCTAGGACCTCTTTTCATTGGCCTTTATTCACGGTAACCTGGGGCATTTTCTTCCCTTCCTCTTCCTGTTCCTCTTCCACTTTCTCTTC
Organism: Fukomys damarensis; assembly: GCF_012274545.1. NCBI lineage: Eukaryota > Metazoa > Chordata > Mammalia > Rodentia > Bathyergidae > Fukomys > Fukomys damarensis. Next base: position 2,600,004 of record NW_022900942.1, on the reverse strand, counting down.
TTCCTCCATCTACTCCTCCTCCTCCTCTTTTCCTCTGATATTGAGCATTGAACACAGGACCTTCCACACTGAGTTCTGACTCTGCTCCTTTATATTTTATTTTTGAGGCAAAGTCTTTCCAAGTCACTATGATGTCCAGGCTATGCTCGATCTTACAATTCTCCTGCCTAAGACTACCAGAGTGCTGTGATTACAAGAATGTAATTCATACCCACCTTCTACTGTGCCATTTAAAACTCCCTAGAAAATGTCCCAAATCCTTAGAACAAGCCTCATTACTTCTTCCTGTCCTATGCCATCCCCTGCTGCACAGTCCAGCTTTCAAGAGGCTGCAGGCAGACCCTGGACAAATTCCAACCCAGACCTTCACCAGCTGTGCAAGCTGGAATGAGTCACTTCACTTCTCTGTGCCTCTGTTTGCCTCATCTAAAGCATGTAAAATCCCTGGCCATGCAAGCTGTGTTCCTTGGACATAATTGTCCTTTGGATGGTGTACATTCTGAGTCCTGCCCTGAACCTAATGAGTCATAATCTGCACTTCTACCAGATCCTGGGTGATTCATGGGCATACAGAGTTTGAGAACAGGTTCCAGTGAGAGTTAAAGGTAGAGCGTCCACGGTGTCCAGGATTTTGCTTTCAGCTTGCAACATAGTCGGTGTTCTGTGAATAACTGTTAGCATTTTGATTGCTGCATCTCTCTGTCCACTCGCATAATATAAGTTTAACCACATGTTCCAAAAAAGTTTTTTCTGAACCATTTCTCTTAGTATTTCAAAATGCTTCTCCATCATATTTTTATGGCAGTAGGAGTTATTCTATTTCTGTAGAAGGTAGGTATTACCTACATTTTAGTGATGAGGAGACAGGTTTACAAAGTCTAAGCTGCTAGAGGTCACACAAGTCTCCCCATGCACTTCATGGTTGGTTCCTGCAGGAAGGTGTCCAGAACACTACAAGTGAGCATTTCCAGCACCCAATAGACTTGTCTTCATTTTGGCTTGGTGACATTTAAATTTAACCTCCTCCTCTCCTCTTCTGCTCTTTTTCTCTTCCTATTCCTCCTCCTCCTTCTTCTCCTCCTCCTTCAATACGCATTCTCCCCACCATCCTCCCTCCCTCTCCTCCCTCTTTTCTTTATTGGTCTCCTTTTATTCCTTCTGGACATGGTCTCATTATGTTGCACAGGCTAATCTTAAACCCCTGGTCTCAAGCTATCCTCCTGCCTCAGCCTCTCCAGTAGCTGGGGCTTGAAACAGACAACACCATAACTGGCTTAACCTCTCTGTTCTTAATATCAGTCCTTGGCCAAACAAGTTTAGGAAATACACAGTTTAATGGGGTCACTTCGCTTCTATAAAGCCAAGCTGAGATTTGAACCCAGAGATCCATGAATGCTCTACCACTTATCTACACCCCTATCCCATGCCAGAAGTTCTAAAACATGTTCTAAGTCTTTATTGGGAGGATAGTAGCTTTCCCCAAAATATACTTCACCACTTTTTCTTCCAAGAAAACACAGTCTGGATAGAGTGGACTCATCTAGGTTTGAGAAGATGCCATGCTTGGGCCCATGCTAATTTTAGGGAGCTGACCAAAAGGTTTTCATTTATTTCAAAGTCAGAAAAAGCACAATTTATATAATCATCCCTGAATACATTTATTCTTATACCAAAGCAGTGTTACATATAATTTTTAACAAATTTTAATGTGAAAACAACCAAAGTGACTATGGCATACAAAATTCACAGTGTAGTTCTTGGTCTGAAAAACACCCTGGGGAGCCTTTTCCTGACTCCTAGGTCTGAGCCTGGCACCTGACCCCACCTGTACATGTGTCCCTGTCTCTCTGGGAATTCAAGAAGGCTAAATCAAGGATGTAAGAGCCAATCAGCCCCTGGAAACAGGCCAGAGTACCCTTCCCAGCTCTCCCCACACAAGAAGGAATTAGGCCAACTGTGCACATTTGATGCCCACAAGGTTTCAGTCACCTGACCGTCCAGCCCTGGGGAAAGGGTGTAGGACATGTCTGTCAGCTCTAGCAGGGGACTGGACTGAAGGCAAGGAGTGGGTCCCACATCTTTCTGATGCAGTGAATAGCCTGATCACCCAAGGGTCCCCCTGGAGACCAGCAAGGTCTTCCATCGCTGCTGGTGCTGAGATAGCTGCTGCGCTGTTTGTCATTGGGGATGAGGGAAGCAGGTGCTCAAGGAGCCAGGCTCATTGTTGGATCATCTTGTCAACCCCGCAGGGTCCCCTTTCCAGTGTGCACTGCCAAACATTTGTCACGTCTTCCATGTCCCCAAGTGCCTCACCCAAAGAATCTCTCTCTCCTCCACTCCTTCTCCCTCTTTATCCTTTCTCATCTCTGGGCATCACATTTCACAGTTATTTGTTTCCCTGTTGGGTCTCTCCCTTTAGCCTGTGAGCACCAAAGTTATGGGGGCTTGATTTTGCCAACTGGTGTGCCTCCCCTACCTACACTGGTCCTGGGCTCATAGGAAGTACTCTGAATATATTAGAATCTGCTTCAGTTTGGTTGGGTGGGGAGCATGATGGTCAGATGCCCACCTTGACCTGGATATAGTGGCGCTCACCTATGATCCCAGCACTCTGGAAAGCTAGGGCAAAAAGATAGCATATGAGCCCAGTCTGGACAACTTAGTGATTGGTAAGACCCTGACTTAAAACAAAAACAAAAGAAAACATGATGGGGGATGGGGACATAGCTCAGTGCAAGGCTCCAGGTGCACCTGGTCATTCTTAGTCTCTGTTTTCTCAATCTGTAAAATGGATTTAATGGTGATGACAGTATCTAACTTTTAAGACGTATTGAGAGAATTCATTGTCATCCAGATAATGCCTGGCACTTTAGAGCTAAAAGCGCAAGCAATCATACCTTTGTTAAAAGAAAAACTTCTGGGCCGGGGATTTAGCTCAGTGGTTCGGTGGCCTGCCTCGCAAGCACAAGGACCCGAGTTCCATCCCCAGTACCAAAAAGAAAAAAAAAGAAAGGAAAACTTCTGAAAAATTGTTAGCAGAGTTTATTTGAGCAAAGAATAATTCATAATTTCAGCAGTATTCAGAACCAGGCAAAGTTCAAAAACTCCACACAGGGAGAGGGTGCTATTTATAGACAGGAACAGGAAGTGATAACAAATAATCAATCTCAGCATTTTTCTGGTAAGAGCATGATGTGATAGGCTGTCAGCCTGTTACTGGCTGGAGCTTCAGTGCTGTGATTGGGTGACACTCAGCTATTTGTTACGGTAATATAGTCTTAAATTAGAGTGTAGTTTGGTTTGTTTACAGATTAAGGTATGCTGCAGTTCACTATGCATAGAAACTGTTTAAGCTAAATTTAGTTAATTTACCACTGTTTTGAAGTGGGAAGGGCCCATGTATCTTGACAGTCATGAGCAAACATTTTCAGGGAAGAACCCAGAAAAAATTCATTTTTAATGCAGACAAGTACAGGTGGATTGTAGGATTTGTAATCCCATAGTAATCATAGAGCTATTGGTTGTCTGATGGACTTATTTTTACAGAGAAAAAAAATGATTCATGGTTGACCTATGGCAATGTGCCAGGAAAAATGGGTTCAGGTTCCTCTTTGTTGACTCAGTTTTCCTGCCTCCCTAAAAAGACCATTCATTCACTCAATGTTCTTTATTTGCCAAAGCCCTGCCATGAGCCCCTATAGGATTTGAGGACTTGCAGGAAATATAGATGGGGAAATAGTACCTCTGCAGGAAGAGATGCGGGGTTTTCATGTGGTATTAATGTTCTCAGGCTACCGTAACAGAGTACTGTAGACTGGAAATTTCAAGTGATGGTGTTCTCGGTTCTGGAGTCTTGAAAATGTAGATCATTCTTTCAGTAGCTCGGGCTCAGAACCTTTCCATGCCTCTCTCCTAGCATCTGGTAGGTTTGCTGGAGATCTTAGCATTCTCTAGATTTTTTCTTTTCTCCTCCGCTTTTTATTCTTCCTCCTCTTTCTTATATTTCTATTTTTTCCATTCTGGGGATTGAACTCAGGGTCTTCACACTGATCTATATTCCAAGCTCTTTGTCATTTTTTCAATTTTAAGACAGAATATTTCTAAGGTGCTATCTTGCTCATTTCTAATTTGAGATTATGCTGTCTCAGCCTCCCAGAGAGCTGGGATGAAAGGTGAGCAACATTGCCTCACTTCTGATAGCTTTGCTTTGAATCTGGCCTTTATTTTTACTTGGGGTTCACCTGATCTGTGGCTGTTTCTAAGGCATATTTTTTTTCTATTTTAAGGATGCTATTGATGTTGGACTTGTGACTCACCCCACTCCAGTATATCCTTGTCTCTCTTATTTTCCTGTTTGTTTGTTTTTGCATCCATAACAACTGCATTCACCTTTAGTAGTTGGAACATACATGTATTGCATCTTAATCACTTTATCTTTCTCTTTTCCTCTCTCGTCCTGCCCTCATCTTAACTAATTATATCTTCATTGACCCCATTTCTATATAAAGTCTCACTCTTAGACATACTAAGGTCAGGCACCACAATTTACAAATCTGAATGTTGAGGGAGACAAATTCAATTCACAGAGAAGATCAGAAGTACTGAACTGGGGTGGTGTGGAGGGAAAGGACTCTTCCTCAAGGAGGAGGGAATATATTTGAGGTGAGAAGGTTAGGCAGGCAGAAAAAGGTCTTGGATTGACCTACTTGATCTCAGACAGGCAGTGGCAAGATTTAAAAGGATCCCCAGGGGAGGTTGAAATTGGCTGGCTGGATGTCCCTCCCCTTTACTTAAAAAGAGATATTGAATGAAAGAAGAAATAAAACTTTATGAAAAGTTTGTCATGGTTCTGAGCTTTGAAGACACATCCATGCTGTGCTGTGAGGTGCAGCATGTGAAAATCCAGTACCGTGGGAAGTAAAGGGATTTACCAACAGAGGACATAAAAGTTAAGGCTTTATCTATACACTGCACAAGAGAATTTGGAGATAATAAGAGAGGGCCTTGCCATCATGATGAAAGACTGGGATTATTTTTAAGGGGTAGAAGATGGGAAACAGGTATGGAATGATCAAACAAATGTCCCAGAAAGGTATTTTTTAGGTTGGGGTGCACACTATTTATCTCATGGAAGCACAAAGTTTATGTCAAGAGTTACAAAAAAGGAGTCCTAAGTTATAGTCTACTATGTTGGCCCTCACAGGAGCACTTAAGTCTCAAAAGTACACCTGTGCACATCCAGTCTGATAAAAGGGTCACAGCCCATTGGGAAAAAATATGTGCCCTGCATTTATGTGTAGTTAAGCCTTTGCAGAATGTTGTGGTTTATAGGTGCCAGTCCAAAGACTCCAGACAGAACAAAAGGCTAGGTTTACTGTAAGTGTGCTATCACCATAGTTGAAGTTTCTGCCTGTTTCTCCTTGAAATCAGCCTCCCCTCTGAGGCTCCAGAAAGCATAAATACTGGTTTGTTATTTTGTATCATCGTTTTGGGGTCTATTTCTACTATTTTATTTATTTTCAAAGTTTCATTTTGCTGTGATTAGAATGCAAAGTGTGAGATGGGTCCATTTAACCAATGTTTGACTGCATAGCCTATTACAGTCAATTTCAATGTGTTGTTTATTGTTGTTGAGATTATTTAAGCGTGTGCTGTTGTAAAATAGATTTTTAGAGCTTATGCTTCTAGCTAAACTGCTTTATGTCTGTGGATTAGAACTCCCCGCTGTCACCCTCCCCTCAGCTCCCAGAAAGCACTATTTCACTCTGCTTCTATGAATAGAGTTGCTGTGAGTTCCTCATGTAGCTGAAATTGTGTGGTGTGAGTTTTCTGTGCCAGGCTTACTTCATTTAATGCTCCCCAGGCTCACCCATGTTGTCACAAGATTGAAGAATTTCCTTCATTTATGAAGGTGACTCACCTCCCACTGTGTGTGCTGCCACAATTTCCTTATCTATTCATCCCCATAGGCAGTTTGGTTGTTGCTCAGTCTTGGATCTGATAAATAATGCTGCTGTGTCCGAGGGAGTGCACATATTTCTTAATGATGCTTATTTCATATCTTTGAGGCACAGACCAAGGAGTGGAATTGCTGGATCATAGGATAGTTTTAATAGTTTTAGGAACGTCCATCCTGTTTTCCATAGTTTCAGCACCAGTTTCCATTTTGCATTCCCACTAACACTGTACAAGGTTTCTAATTTCTCCGTATCCTTAGTAACATTTGCTGTCTTTTGTGGCACATGCTGCTTTGTTATAATTTCTGTTTGTTAGCTTTGCAGTACTGGAGATGGGACCCAGGTCTTCACATCTTCTAGACTAGTGCTCTACCACTGAGCTACATCCCCAATTGCAGATGCCAGTTTTAATGGTTCAAACATACTGCCTGGGAAAATAGCCTGGAACAGGGCCTAGGACTCTGCATTTCTCTTTGTTTAATTTTAATTTTAAGTATATTTAATTAACTTATTTTTTTCTAATTAATTTAAATTGTTTTAAAGTTTTAATTAAATTTTAAAAAATATATCTTATTTATTTAGGAAACTGCCTCTGTGTGTGTGTGTGTGTGTGTGTGTGTGTGTGTGTGTGTGTGTGTTACAGAAGATACAACCCAGGGCCTCGTACATGTTAGGAAAGTGTTCCCCCACAACTTGCCAGGAATCTACATTTCTAATAGGTTCAGGTGAGACTGATTTAGCTGGTTCTGAGAACCCTGTTTTGAGAATCAGTTTTATGACACTGGTTCCTTTCTGTTTTGTAAACAGGAGACATTGAAGCAATTAAAATGGGAAATGAAAACAAATCCCCTTTTGAGTCTAGGTCAAGCAGAAAGCTCAGAGGAGCACTTCCTTTGAGTCAAGACCTTCTAACCTTACCCCCCAAAGTGTCACCTGGATAGAGCACAGCAAGGGAAGGCTTCAGAATGTAGATTCCTGGGTCTCTCTTCCTGACTCCAAATTTCTGAGGAAGGCATCTTGGACAAGTTCTTCTATCATCTGTGTCTACTTCCTTGTCATTAAATTGTGTTTCTTAAAGGGCATTAGATGAGCTAAAGAACATTGGATCTCACCTAGGGGATGTCCTCTGGGAGTGTTGTGTTTTGTTTTATTTAAAGGCACGTTCTCTTTCTCTAGCCCAGCTCAGCCTTGAACTTGGTATGTACTGGCCTCCAACTCTTGATTCCTCCAATGTCAGCCTCCACAATACTGGAATTATAGGTTTGAGCCACCAATCCTGGATTCTCTGTGGTACTTTGTGCAGCACAAAGGGCTGCGCAACTAACTTCAGAGATTCAGGAGGTCTGGGTTTGGGCTGGGGACCTGGCATTTCCAGCAGGGACCTGGGTGATGTGGATGCACCAGGGACCAGTTAGAAGAAACACTGAATTAAAGCTGAGGACATCTGGCAGGATAGTGCCTGGCACTCACATGTTTCCTAGTGGAAGTTATAGTTGGTGAGGGAGGATCATGTCAGAGGTCACTGTTCTGTAGATGGGTTGGATAAAACTAACAGTCAAAAACTGCCTCTATAGGAATAACAGGCCAAGCACAAGACTCAGATGGCTGGATGGCAAGATGGTAGAATCTAGGGCTATTCTTTTCTCACTATTGGAAAGGAAGTACCCATCCTCCTCACACTCATTAGAATGGCTATGAAAAAGAACAACACAGAGAATAACATGTGTTGTTGAGAATGCAAACAAACTAGACACCTTGTACACAGATGGAGGGGGAATTTATATAACATAGGGTAACCAATATAGAAAATGGTGTGTCCATGCATCCCAATATTAAAAAGAGCATCATGATAGGATCCAGCAATTCTTCTTCTAGATATATACTCAAAATAAATGAAAACAGAGTCTCAAAGATCCATTATTCACAAGAGCCCAAAACTGGGAGCAATACCAGTGTGTATCGATAGATGAATGGAAACATCCAATGTGATATATGAAATATTACACCTCCCTAAAAATCAAAACGAAATTCTACCACACACTATTATGTGAGTGAACCGTAAGGGCATTATTATGACCAATGATATAAACATCCAAACAGCTAAATTAAATGAAATGACAAAAGACAACACACACACACACACACACACACACACACACAAACATATCAATAGGTGCTTACTAAGGTAAAAGTTGATAAAATTAAACAGGTAATGAACAGAAAAAGTAAATGTTCAATAACAGAAATAAAATGTTATCTGAAGAAAATAAAGCAAAAATACCATGTATAATCAGTTTCATAAAGAATTAAACCTGCAGGAAATTAAGAATTGCATTTTAAATGTGGGCAGTCAAAGTAACCAGTGTAAGGATAGAATGTCAGAAGTGTAAAATAGGACTGATGAAGGATGAAAATATCACCCATTTCTATTTCATCTTGTTTTTCAGTTGAGCTGACTTCCTTCTTCCTGCCATTGCTCACCAGCATAATTGTGACTCTGAGGACCTAGGAAATGAAACCTGGAATCCACTGCAGAAGGAAACTGTGTCCATATTTGGACATTTATGATGAAGAGGATCAGGAATGTGGGACGATAAAGGATGACAATTGCATGGTTTTTGACAGAGAAGGAATCCAACATCAGGATGGGTAGTTTAAAAAAGTTCTAAAATTCTCATCTCATTTCCTCAATTAATTATGTCAATAATGTTAAAAAGAATGACCACATGTGACATGAGAATTCCTTACTAAGTTATTTGTATGCATAAAATATTCAAAGTCCCTCAGCTTTAATAGCTATTGAAGTACTGAGGCACAATTTGGTTAATGTCCTATGTCTGCCTTGCAATATTCCCCCACTTTCTCCTCCCTTAGCCCCACAAACAGTACGGCTATTAGAGTTGAATGACCATCGTTATCATAAGAAGATTCAGCTTAGGGTAAAACAACAAATTTTCCCTCCTTTTTCAGTGCTATAAAAATCAAAATGCAATTCAGACTTCTTTTGGATCAGAGTATGTGCTGTACATTATGTCAGATGACTAATATTTTATTTTCAAGAAATTAGGTGAAAGTAGTTATCAACCTCATATATATTATAGCTGGAGATTTCAGGAAGTACATTCTCAGGTGCTGTGTTCATAGCTAAATAATATCTTCAAAACTGTAGATATTCAGCACATCTATTAAGAAAGAGTTTACATATTTTAAAGTAAGTTGATAAAATTATATTGCTGAAATCTTTAATTCTAAAAGGTTAAGAGTCAGAAAATCACTCACCTTAAATTACTCTCCTTCTTAGAGTTGGTGTTCAGGGATATATGCTCCTGGGATCATAATTAAAGTAATGTTTCTGGCTCCTGTTAATAAAGCTCTTCGGAAATTGATCTCTGAGAGATATAGACTGTCAGAGTAAGGGGGTTAAAATCTAGCTCAAAAACCCTGACCAGTCAGGAAGCAATAACTATACTGTCTACCAGAGATGGATTTTCCAGGTGTAGAGCCACTGATAGAGTCCATGAGTCTGCCCTTTCTGAGGGCAGATATTTTGTTTTCCATGAACAGGTGACTTGCTGGGCATCATTCTCAGAGAAACCCTCCAGGTAAGCTAAAGTATATTCATTCATTCGTTATTTGAGCATGAGCACAGATATTTTAGTACAATTTCATAGCTAGGCAGAGATCCCCCTGTAGGGGAACTCAGAAGAATCTGAGTAAAGAGGTGCATTCAGAGAGGAAAACCTTCTTAAACCTTGTGTTTCATGCTAATATTTATCACATAATTACCTTAAAACCACACATGCATCCTGACCTCCCATCTCCCTCCCACAGTTTAGCAGTTCTTATTATGCTGTATTCTTTCATGTCTTGTTAAATGACATAATAATATGGAAAGTATACATAATCCACCACCTTGGTGAATCTTATTTTTTCCCATTCCCTCCAAAAAAAAATCCATTTTAAATACGGTGGTGTCTCTCAGGCATGGCTCTTCATTATATATATGGTCATCAGCAAAAGGCAGTAGTCATAGCACCTATTATTTAAAGACTATAGGAGTACATTGTACTGTAAAATATAGTGTGAAAATCTGATAATTAGCATGGAGTAAGGAGGGCTATATATCACAACATTTTTCAAAAAACAAAATTACAAAAGACATCAGTTGTAATTGGTACACATATACAGTAGATTTTTGTTATGTGATTTAAAAGTAGAATTCCATGAAGCTGATGTTTGACAGAATAACAGTAAATAAAATGAAAATTCAGGGAAATTTATGTATATGAACTTAGTGTGATGTTTACCCTGTAGAAGTAAAAAAAAATTAAATGTATAAGGGATCATGATATTAAGGTTTTCAAAGATGACATTTTTATTTCTTGCAACAAAATATTTAAAGAAAGTATGGTGAAGGTGTGACTTTTTTGGTTGACTAGGGCTTGACATCATTTCAAGATTTTCTGATGTTTCTATCATGCATGTACTATCTGTAAGGTAATTTTGAGCAATTGTATAAATGCAATTCAATTAAATTTTTTCTCATGTAGAATTTTTGATAATTTCCTATATTTTTCATAACCTTTGTGAATCATGTCTAATTTTCAAAAATATTTGATTCAATTTTCTTGCTACGCATCCTATTGTATGCTCATGCCATATGAATATTGATAGCTTTAACATTTCTTTCACATCATTTCACTCAAGCCAGAATTCCAAATTTAGTTTGAATGTATACATTCTTCACTGATATTAATATTCCTCAGTTTCTCTATGCCATCACTTCCTTCTGTCGGAAGAATTAATGCCATGGGGTGTTCCTCAGAAAACACACAATCCTCCAGATGAACAAGCACACACACATTCATGCGTATACAGACATAAGGGACTGGAAATGTTAGCTGAGGGGCCTTCCTAGCTATAAGTATATTGTGTGATTATGCTCTAGTCATTTTTTATCCTTGAGTCATCTTCATGAAGATTATTTCCCTGAGATTTTTGAGATATAATTACAGAATATAAATCATGTATTTAACAAATATAAAGTGGGCTCTGGAGATGCATACATTGTTATAAGATAACCATGTTGTAGCTAATGAACACATTCAGTTATCAGGTTTTATTGTATAAATGTAAAACACCCAGTAGACGATTTTCAGCCATCCTAAAAGCAACTCCTAGGTGATGGATGAAATTCAGAGCCTGGGGTTCTCTTACTACACCAAATGACCACTGCGGACAGCTTCCTTTATGTTCCTCATTAGAGAAAAAGCAATCGTTACAAGGGGTACACCTCTTAGGAAGCCTTACTGTCACAGCCTATGCTATCTTCTGACATTCTATCTTATAGTGAAGAAGAAACTGTTTTGTTTTGGGTGTTTTTTTTTTGTTTTGTTTTGTTTTTGTTTTTGTACTGGGGATCTAACTTGGTTCCTTGTGCCTGTGCAGCAGGTGTTGGAACCACGGACCTAAATCCCCAGTCCCAGAAACTGTGTTTTTAAAGTTTTTATCTTTTTTCATATGAGATGCTGCATTTCATTCTTTGTTTCACTTAGCTATTAGTTTCGTGGGTTTTTAACTCACAACTCATTAAGGGAAGACATTCCCTTAGGATGGGGAAGAATGTTATTAAAATAGTCATGGCTTCCCTTTGAATTAATTGCTAAACAGATCATTTGTGTTTACAAGGGTGATTTTAATGTGTTTAGAATTTAAAGGCAATGTATTCTAGTCATTCCTCGGGACCACCTGAATGGCTGTCTTCCACATGCTACAATTGACTTACTGCACAGAGATTTGAAAAGTAATGCAAAACATGGGGATTCTTTCAACAATCATCTATTATAATTGTAAAGAAAATAATAACTACATAAATAGTTAGGACTACTAATATGTACTGTCTAGGAACACAAGCAGAGAATAGTCAAGACAAGCAAATGAACAGTCTGATATGTAGAGTTTTAACCTAGTATTTGAAAAAGTCTTTATATTTTGCCCAAAGTTTATACGTATTGTTACATGAGCTAAAGGGTAAAGTATCTCAGCTGTAACTTGACAAGCATTCAGGTACTTCCGAGGCTAGCAAAATTTAGAGGCTATTGCTCCAGACAGATTTCCCCAATCCTGGGCTGCAGGCTTTGTCCATGCACTGTTATGAATTGGACCACACAGCAGGAGGTGAGTACCAGACAAGGGAGTTAAGCTTCATCTGCATTTAAAACCACCGACTGGGCTGGGTATTTGGCTCAGTGGTTCTGCTCCCTGCCTCGTAATTGCAAGGACCTGAGTTCGATTCCCCGGGACCAAAAAAAAAAAAAAAAAAAAGAAAGTAAAACTACCCACTATTGCTTATATTAATACCTGAACTCTGCCACCTTTCTCATGAGCAGTGGCATTTTCAAAGGAGCTTGAAGACTACTGTGAATTTCACATACAAGGGATATATGTTGCATGTTCTGTAAGAGTCGAATGCCTGATGATCTGAGGTGGATTTCAGGTTTTGATACTAATGCTGTGGAAAGTATTCAAATAAAGATTAATATCAGCAGAAAGGGTTGACTGCACAGAGACCACAATAAATCTATTGCTTGTAGACTCGTGAAAACCCTACTGGTGAGAACCAAATGACAATTAAGCTGCATTTGATGGCACATTTTAAGTTAGAAACCAACCCTTATTTTACTCTGCATGAAGACTCTCCATTGTTTCTTTTGCTGATTCTGGGAAATAACATAATTATGTAATAACAATGAAAATGAGGTATACAATAAAAGTAATAACCTTGGGGCTAGGGATTTGACTCAGTGGTATTACTGCCTGCCTCACAAGGGCAAGGGCCCAAGTTTGATCTCTGGTACAAAAAACAAACAAACAAACAAAAAGTAGTAACCTTGATTCATCTCAAACTGTTCTACCCAATTGGAAGACAAATTTTCCTCCATGAAATTCATCCCTGGCATTAAAATAGTAGACTTCAATTCTTGAAAATAGAGACGATAAGTTTATTTGCATTTTTTTCTTTCTGTTTCTGGCCTTGGATTAATTACAAAGAAATATCAATGTCTTATATTTCATCACATCCAAGGATTTGAGTCAATTCTGAAAAAATGTGGGTGTTTTCAAAAAAGAGGAAAGGTAATAAGGGAAAAGAAAAAAATATGACAAAATGAAAAAATGGAAATAAAGTGTTTGTAAATGGGGAAGGGAGGGGGGGTGCAAAGAGGCCAGGGACGAGGGGAAAAAATGAGAACCACGACCTGTCATGTAAAGGTACAAGATCCCAATAATGAATGTAATTGTACTGTATACCTAAAATGTACCAATAAACTCAATAAATGAAAAAAAAATGAGCAAAAACAGAGAAGAAAAATGTAGGGAGACAGAAATTAGGAAAATTATCTGAAGATTTACTTGTGTCTAACATGTGAATTAGAAGGGTTTTTTAATTGTATGGCTCTGGAAAAAAATAGTTTAGATAAAGTAACTTTATCCAGAGTATCTGCTAAACATACAATGCTGGTTTTCATATATATGTGTGTATATATACATATATATATATATATATGATGTATAACAGACATTCATAGTGGTATTAAAAATTACATTTAAATCTTCCCTAAGAGATATGACTGGTGACTCAAAAAATCACTTACTTTATTTTATTTTTAGATTATCTTTTCCACAGACTCATCAACAACTTGAAATTCAAAAACCACACAGATGTTTTAGAATTTATTCTTGTGGGACTGACAGATGATCCAGAGCTGCAGCCCTTCATCCTCAGCCTGTTCCTGTCCATGTATATGGTCACAATTTTGGGAAACCTGCTCATCATCCTGGCTGTGAGCTCTGACTCCCATCTCCACACCCCCATGTACTTCTTCCTCTCTAGCCTCTCCTTCACTGATATTTGCATAAGCACCACCACAATCCCAAAGATGCTGGTGAACATCCAACCACAGGACCATAGCATCACTTACACAGGCTGCCTCATTCAGATCCCCTTTGCCATGACTTTTATTGGTTTAGAAAGTTGTCTCCTTGCAGTGATGGCCTATGACTGCTATGTGGCCATTTGTCAGCCGCTGAGGTATAGGATCATCCTAAGTCCATATTTCTGTGTCCTGCTAGTTCTTCTCTCCCTGCTCATTAGCACTCTGCATGCCCTGCTACACACTCTGATGGTGCTGCGGCTGTATTTTTGCACAAACGTCGAAATCCCTCACTTCTTCTGTGAACTTGCTCAGGTCATCAAGCTGGCCTGTTCTGAAAACTTTATAAATACCTTTCTGATATATTCAGCAGGAAACATATTTTTTGGTGTTCACATTGTTGGAATTATTTTCTCTTACACTAAAATTGTCTTCTCTATTTTGAGAATATCATCCACGGGTGGAAGGTATAAGGCTTTTTCCACCTGTGGGTCTCACCTCTCTGTTGTTTACTTATTTTATGGGTCAGGTTTTGGTGTGTACTTGAGTTCTGCCTTTACTAAGTCTTCTGCTAAGAATTCAGTGGCTTCAGTGATGTACATTGTGATCCCTCAAATGATGAACCCCTTTATCTACAGTTTGAGGAACAGAGAGATGAAGATAGCTCTGAGGCACCTCATTAGTGGGAAGCCTCTTGTATTCTTGAGTTATTGTCTTTGAGCTAGGATTTATAGAATGTGAAAAAGTGACAGGAATACAGGTGAGCCAGAAAACCTGACTTATCTCACAAGCTTTTCCAAAATGACTGCATAATAATATGTCTAGGTAAATTTAAACGTGTACTTTAAGCTTCTTTTTGATTCATCCATTTCTGTGATGTTTGATAGATGAATTCAACCTCTATTTGTTGCTCTGATGGCTTAGAAGAAACATGTGAATTGGGGCCTCACTTTTAGCAAATATTTAGGATCAGCTTCAGTTAAAGGAATGTTGGAGTTGTTGGCTAGACCAGGCTTGGGAGCAAGGAAGGATGTATTAATACCTGGAGAGGAGCTTGTGCGTGACGACAGGTAGAGCCGTGTGTATTTCATCCCATATGAAGCTATTGCACTAAATTTTGTCCATGATTATGTAACTGATGAGAGTCTCCTCAGACATTTACATGCTTCTGAACTTGTATAAACATTTTTTACTATGCTTCAACATTTATTTGTTCAACCAGTTGGATTATATAAAGATTTGTGATGATTTGAGATATTTTAGATTTTGAACTGCAACATATTGCCGGTTCTCATATGAAAAGTAAATCTTCACAGTATAATGCTTGGACCACAGAGAGAGTTATATATATATATTTTTTTATTTTATGTAAAGATAAAATGTCATCACAAAATAAGAGAATAGCAACAGTTAGTATACTGTATATCATTATGTTCAAAGTAGTTGCTCAGGCTACAAGACATTGTTTCCTTTCATCAGGCAATCTCACTTCTGTTTCATCTTTGTAGCACACATCTCTTCTGGAGCTTCCTTTTTGGCCAAACTCACAATGTTTGAAATTAATTCTGCTGGGCTCCTTGCTCTTAATTCTCAACACAGATTTGACTAAAATCCACCAATAGCAACCACACCATGAAATCAATATTAGACTACCTTGAAATTTCTTCTGCAAGATTAGTTAGAACACTGCCCTTAATTTCAGTCTCAAGCAAAGTCTCTGAACAGGAGCAAAATGCAATCAAACTTTCTGCCAAGACATAGCAGGCATCATGTGGAGTCCAGCAGCCAATGAATCCTTCTTCCCAGCAGGAACCTCCAGAGCCTGGTTTTTACTGGCTGGATTTCTATCACCCTTATGCTCTTATGAGTTCTTATTAGATTCTCCCGTCTAGTAGAGTATGAGGTTTCAGGTCTACTTCTTCAGTTGGCTTCTCCAAACCTTTCCAAACCCTTCCCAGGAGCCTGTTCCAAAGGCTCCTGAACTTCACGGTCAGTAGTACAAATGACCACATTTCTCTGGTAACAAATTCTGTCTCAGTTACTTTTTATCATTGGTGAGCCAAAATGCCTGACAAGCAAAGTTAGAGGAGGAAAGGTTTACTTAACTCACAGTTTCTAGAGGCTTCAGCTCACAGTTGATTGGTTCCAAGGCAGGGTAGAATGGCAGAGGGACATTTCAGAGGAAAAACAGTTCATGGTGGGCAGCAAAGAAGCACAGTAGTGAAGAATCAGTGCTTACATGCTATTCCTTATAATTTACCCAGGTTACTCACTCTGAGGAAGGTCAGCTCTTACGTCCAGGTTGGGGTAGGCTTTATCCTATTATTATACCATGAATCAATTCCAACATCACATCCTTCATCCCAGCATCACGCATTCTAGATCCAGCCACCTAAGAAAAGCTCCACCTAAGGCTTCATGTGGCTTGAGGGGGGGCGTGCACATACATGCTATGATAGACTCCATCTTATTCTAGAAAGAATGACCATCATCAGGAAATTTAGGAAAAACAAATGCTGACATGGCTGTGGTGAAAAAGGTACCTGTCCACATTTTTAGTGGGTAAATGCCACAGGCTGAGCCTGAAGATGGCCCTGCATCTCTTCCCTGCTCCCTCTCTCCTCCCTATTCCCTTTCTCCTCCATAGAATAGAAGAAGATTATTGTAGACTTGGATTGCACAGCCCCAGGAGACAGTTACTTTGTATCCTTCCCTGTTCGCTCTCTACCCATGCCACAATCATGAAACAAACATACTACTTTCTGCCTAGGCCTTGTAGGTCATGTAGCACTATTTGCCCTGTCTTCTCTTCCTGATTGTCTTCTACTATAGATAGTGTGTGGTGCTCTAGGCAGCCATTAGCTCCCAAAAGGTATCATTCCACCTAGTCCCAGCTAGAAAGAGTAATCTTGGTCTTGTCACCTTTTCTTCATCTACCACCATTCTCCCCAGCTTGAGATCCCATGCTGTGTCAGTCGTGGCAGGTAAAACCCTTAGATATATTTGTATGAAGATTTCTCAAAGAACTAATATTATAAATTCCATAAGATTCAGCTATACCTCTTGTAGGTATCTTCTCTAAAGAGATTAAAGTATCATACTGTAGTAGTACCTGTAAACCAATGTTTATAGTACCACAATTCATAATAGCTAAATCCTGGAATCACCCTGTATACCCAAAAAGAGATTACTGGATAAAGAACTGAGATATCTATATATAATCGAATACTATTTGACTACAAGATAGGACAAATCTAAGATTTTTGAAGGAAAATTAATGCACCTGGAAAGTATATTGAGTGAAATAAATCAGACACACACGAATGGGAAGGGAAATAACAGAAAAGAAAAACATGAACACATGAAAAATGGAAATAAAGTATTATTAAATAGGGAAGGGAGGAGGGGGTGAAGGGAGGGCAGGAGATAGGGGAAAAATGAGAACCAATACCTTTCATGTAAAGGTACAAGATGATGAATGTAACTGTACTGTGTAACTAAAATGTATCAATAAACTCAATGAGAAAAAAGAACTAAAATGGAAGTTATGAATTTATTAGAGAATTTCATTAGATTATGGGAGCAAAGGTAGTATTAAGCAGTCAAGTAGAAATGGTAGAGAAATCTGGATGATTTACAGCTGGCCTTAGGACTCAAAATTAGTTATCTTGAATTACTCTTCTCTATAGTGTTTGTGTTTAAGGATGTATGCTTCTGGGATCAATATCAATAGTGTTTCTGGTTACTTTCTCCTTAATGAGAGCTCTGGATATTGGCCCCTGGGTGATATAGCACCTGTGGGAGTCAGGCAGTGAAAACCTCACTGAAAAGTCCAACCCAGACAGGCAGCAACAGCCATGCTCTCTGCCAGAGATGAACTCTCCTGGGGCAGATCCCACTGTGTCCACCCTTCACAATGACAGATCATTGGTTTTCCATATGCAGGTCACTTGCTGAGCACCTTTGTCACTAAAACCTTCCAGGTAAGCCAAAGTCTCTCTCTTTATTATTATAGCATGAGTGTAATTTTGAAGCAGTTTCATTACCTGAAGAGATCTGTAGTTTTCTGTAGGGGGTTGTGAGGGCTCTGGATAAGGAAGAGGAGACAGAAGCTCAACAAGCCGTCCTGTAGTCCATGTTTCATGCTAATAGGAACAGCAGAAATCACCTAAATAACAACATCCACAGCACGAATGTCCATCTCCCTCCAAAGATTAACCACTGTCATTGTGCTGAATTTATTCAGGCCTTTTTGCATAAAGTGATAAAATGAAACATGCACAACTCATCAACTTGTTGAACCCTTTCATTCTAGTTTCCCCTAGGTGAGGCAACTTGAATAAGGTGATGTCCCTCATGCACGGCTCTAATTTTACCTGTAGTCATCATTAAGAGTCAGCACCCACCTTACCTAATAATAAAAGAAGGTAGTAAACAGGGCTGCAAAATATGAGAAAAATCTGATATTTAACGCCAAATAAGCATGACTATATTTAACAAAATTGAGGAGGAAAGCAAACTTAGTTGCACACAACAAATGTAAAGGGTACACATATATAATATGGTTTTCTTACCTAACAATTTTAAAATACAATACTTTGGAGACTTTTTTTGAAGAATAATACTAGAAAAATGAAAATTCAGAGAGAATGATGGGAGTTGATTCATTATGCTGCTTTCCCTGCAGAAGTAAAAATAAATTAAGTTTGTAAAAGAACATTTACTAAGGGCCTTCAAATATTCTATTATTATTACTCACACTGAAATATCTCAAAAAACACTGTGAAGTATGTGATATTTAAATATTTTATTCATTAGGTTAATTGGTACATGTAAGTATACATTATGATCACTTTCATCATTGGGAATTTGTCCTGTACATGACGTGTGCTGGTTCCTGTTCTTTCCCATTCCCCTTCCCTCTCTTCATATCCTTCGCCCCTCCCTATTTACAGAAGTTTTGTTTCCATGTGTTCCTTCTTTTCTCATTTTTTCTGTTCCTTTATTTTCTGTCCCTAACTACCCCTGCCTAGTTCCCTTTCCTTTTTCAACCTTTTCTTTCTATTTCACAATATCAGTTATGCATTTTTTTCCTCATTTACATTTTCTGTTTCACACACCAGAGAAACATTTCAGTATTTGCATGTGTGTCCTATTTATTTGACTTACAAGTATGGTTTCAATGTCTATCCACTTAGCTATCAATGTCTTTAGTATATCATTCTTTATGGCTGAATAGTACTCCATTTTACAAAAGGAAAGAAAAAAAAAACACATATTCTTTATACAGTCCCTGGTTGATGGACAATTGGGGTATTTCCAAGACTGAACTATTACAAAATGTGCCACTAGAAACATAGAAAATATGGGGATGTTTTTGTTGTTTGCTAAGAAGTACCACCCATAGAAGAATTTCTGCAATTTCTGCCATGTATGAATAATCCATATCAGAAATTTACACCAATGTAGAACTTCAAATAAATTTATTTGTTTCTCATGAACAAGTTTTCCAATAACATTTCCTGTAATTCATTACTTTTTTATATCATGTGTTTCATTTCTAATTATTGAACTCATTTCCATTTCTTCAAGTTTTACCATCTGTAGTAATAATATGAATACTTAAATAATTGACACTTTCCTTATTCTTCTTGTTAGTCAGTAATCCCAAAGGAAGTTTAAGCATATGCATGGTTCACTGACATTAGCATTGTTCATGCTTGGAGATTTATTTTCTTTCTTTTCTCTTTCCTCACTATCTCAGTTGATCATTTGTGTTTTGTTGGATTAAAAGTACCATCTTCTCTTCTTCATGATGTCCACATGTGCACACATGAATAAAAGGTTGCAACAGTCAGTCGAAGGATAGTACTACCTAGGACTCTACAGGCTGCTTTTGCCCCATTTCTCACGTCCTTGCAATGTCTCCATGAGGATTTGAAACCAGAGATGTAGAGGTTTAATTAGAGAATAAAAATTATGTATTTGACATACATACAGTGCATGCTGAAGAAACACACATTGTTAAAATGTCGCCATGCTATAGCTCTGCTTATACCCATTAAGGAGTTTCCACTACACAAATGTAAAACATACAAGTGAAGATTTTTTTGCATCCTAAAAGTAATTGCTAGAGGATGAATTAATTTCAGACACTGAGTCTCATTTTACACCAAATGCTCATTGCTGATCTAGGTGATTCTCTCTTCCAGATACAAAGTAATCTTCAAAAGATACACACTGTTAGGATGCCTGAATATCTGACTCTGCATTATTTACTGTCTGCCGGAAAGTAAGAAAATGTTTCTATTTTTATCTACTATTGTAAAGCCTTGAATTTCACTCTTTCTTTCATTTAATTTTGTTTTGCATTTTTATGCAATTATGTATTTCCAGACTCACTATGGGAATAAGTTCCCATATGATGGGGAAACAATGTTATCAGCATGGCTGCCCAGCTTCTCCTAGAATCAATAGCTAGGTTAGCTCACTTGTGTTTCCAAGAGTGGCTCCATGAGCTTCAACTCTAAAAGCAACATTTTCTAATCATTTCTCATATCCACTTGCACAGCTGTCTTCCACATGCTGCAATTCATATAAGGCATAGTTGATGGAACATCTTGAAAGCAAGGGAAAATTGGGGGAGTTGTTTCATAAAGAAATGATTTCAACTATAAGGAAATTAGCAAGTACCACATGAACATATGGATGCTAGTTTTCTGCTCAGTAACTAACTAGTCAAAGGAATCAACTCAGCACTATGACAACTAGGGTTTTCCCCAACTGTTTGCCAAAAAGTTTATACATGATACATGTCATGCCCTATGGGTCCATGGGGCTAAAGTATAACCTGTCTTACCAGTACAAGACAAGCCACTCAGGTGACATCAAGATTAGCCCAAGTTAAAGACCATTGACTAAGAACAGGCTCAAATGTGTGTCATGGACTTGCCTGTGCTCTGTAAGGAATCAACTCACACAGCTAGTGCTCAAATCATCTGCTCTATTTACAGCCAAACACCATCCCTTACATCGCCACTGAGCTCTGCCTCCTGTGAGAGCAGCAGCGGTTTTAAATTCTCACAGGAGCAAATATTCACACTGTGAACTGTGCATGTGAGGATCTAGTTATGTGTGTGTCAGTGCCTAGGTGTGCGTAGACCTACGTTTGTGTGTGTGTGTGTGTGTGTGGACCCAGGTATGTGACTGCAATGATCTAAATGTGTGCTCCTTAAGGGGATCTAATGCCTCATGATCTGAGTTTAGGCAGTTATGCTGCTAATGCTGGAAAATGGATGAAAATGGGGATTAAAATTAGCAGAGATGTTAGACATCACACAGACCACAATAAATCAATTACTTATAGGCTCATATCAAAATGCTATAAATAAGCAGCAAGTGGCAGTTAAGCTGCTTGTGGAGACAGACCTATGCCAGAATTCAACCCTTATTTTAGTCAGCATGAGGTCTGGACATTATTTCATTTTCCTACTCTGAATTATGGTGAGTTAGAAAATTATGGGATTATATATCAGAATGTAATAATAATATTAAAAAGGCTACAGTAAAGACAATATGTGGAATCATCCCATGCTACCCTCCTGCCTGTGTGAGGACAAACTGTCTTCCATGAAACTGGTCCTTGGTGTCAAAAAAGATTGAAAAGTGTTGCTCTGGAAGATAGATTTGATAAGTTCATTCTCATATTTCTTTTTGTTTGAAGGTGTGATCTATCTATAAAGAACAACCCATATCTTATATTTTATCACAATCTCAGTACTTGCTACAATTTTGAAAATGCAAGGGTGTTTAACAAATGAAATTAGAAGAGAGAGAAATGGAGGGAGAAAGGGATCAGAGAATGAACCAAAAATTCACCTGGGTTTACAATGTGACTCCAAACTGCTTTGTTTTAAGACACTTGAAAAAAGCTATAGAAATATTCAATTCACTGATAGTATATGCACAACATAGAATCCATGTCCTCATTGCCTGATCATGTATAACACCTCCAGGATAATATTAAGAATTTCTCTCTATATAACGACAAAATTCTTATTTCAATTTCCTTTCACCTCATGTCTTCACAGTTTCACCAAAATTATGAAATTCAAAAACCAAAGAGCTGTCTCAAATTTTCTTCCCCTAGGACTGACAAGACCCAGAGCTGCAGCCTTTCATCATCTTTCTCTTCCTCGTTATAAACCTGGTCTCCATCCTGGACAACTTGCTCATCAACCTCACCATCAGCTCTTACTGAAACCTACACACACCTATGTACTTTTTCCTCTCCACCCTGTCCTTGGCTGACATCTGTATAAGCACCAAAACTATCCCAAAGATCCATGCAAGCACAGGATCAGCACAACACCTACACAGACTTCCTCACTCAGAACACCTCTGTGTTGATTTTTGCTGATTTAGAAAGTTGTCTACTTGCAGTGCTGGCCTACAACTGCTATGTGGCCATTTTTCAGCACCTAAAGTATCAGCTAAACCTGATTCCTGGCCTCTGTGTCCTGCTGTTTTTTCCCCCTGCTCATTAGCACTGGGCACACCATGCTTCACACTCTGGTAGTGCCTTGGCCATCTTTCTGCACAGACATGGAAACACCTCAGTTCTTCAGTGAACTTGCTCAAATCTTCAAGCTGGCCTGCACTCATATCTTTATAAATACCCTTCTGATAGTTTCAGCAGCAAACATATTCTTTGATTTTCCTAGTGCTGAAATTATTTTCTCTTATACTAAAATTGTCTCCTATGTTTTCAAAATGCCCTCAGTGGGAGGAAGATATAAAACATTTTCTACCTGTGCGTCTCACCTCTCTGTTGTTTCCTTATTCTATGGACCAGGTTCTGGAGTGTACCTGAGTTCTGTCATTACTGAATCTTTCACTAAGAATGCAGTGGCTTCAGTGATGTACACTGTGATCCCTCAAATGATGAACCCCTTTATCTACAGTTTGAGGAACCAAGAAATAAAGATAGCTCTGAAGCATCACCTTATTGGGAAGCCTTTTATATTCTTATGTCATTAGCTTTATGTTTGGGCTTTTTGTGATAAAGTGTCAAGAAAGCAGGTGAGACAGAAAAACTGTCTCTTATGTCACCAAAGTTTTTAAAGATGACTGCATGATGCCTAAGTACATTCCAATTTGTACTTTAAGCCTCTTAGATTCATTCAATTTTGAGATATTTGGAAAATTATTTCCATATCTATACTCTATTGTGCTGCTCTAATTGTTTAGAAAAAGCCATGAATTAAGGTCTCAATTTTAGAAATTGTTTTCAGATCTGTTTCATAAAAAGCAATTCTGGAGTAGTGGATGAACAGGGATAACAATGAGAGAGCCTGTGTTGCTATCTGGAGATGAGTTTCTTCATGATTCTGCATGATTCCATAGTTGGAGTCATTGTTTTTGAGTTATAACCCATGTGCAGCTTGTGATCTGAACTTTCATACATATTTAAGTAATTACTGAGAATTTCTCCTTAAATGGACCCTTCTTGGGTCATATTAACATCTCTGATATCTGATTTCATTATTCATTTAATGCCCACATTTATATTTTGTGAATGTTTTGAAGTTTGTTTGTTTTGAGATATTGGGGATTTTGAACTTCAGAAAATATTCCTTCATTTCACATAAGAAAAATAAACTTTTACACTAATATGCTCGATTCACAAGGGGAGCTATTGTACATTACTATGAATTCACAAAGGTTTCCAGGTTTAGAGGTTCACTGAGCCCTGCATGACACTGCTTTTTTTCTTCTTCTTCTTCTTCTATTGAGTTTATTGCTACATTTAAGGTATACAGTACAATTACATTCATTAATGGGATCTAGTACCTTTACATGACAGGTCTTGGTTCTCATTTTTTCCCCTTGTCCGTGCCCTCCCTTCATCCCCTCCTCCCCTCCCCATTTACAAACATTTTATTTCCATTTTGTCTTATTTTTTTTCTTTTCCCTTATTACCTTTCTCCTACCCTTCTTCTTCTTAGCACTACTTTCCTCACAGCCACCAGTTTTCATAGAGTAGTTTGGACCTAAAATGCAGTCAAAAGCAATGAATCCCTGAATAAGACTCCCTAAGTACAATAAATAATACCAAGAATTGATAAGCAGGATGCATCAAATTAAAAAGCTTCTGCACAGGAATGGAAGCAGTCAACAGAGTGAAGAGACAGAACAATAAGTGAAAGAACAACCTTTGCTTACTATATTTCTGATAAAGAATTATTCTCTCTAAAGTGTAAAACACTCAAAAAGCTATTTTCCCAAAAACAATAATCCAATTTAAAAAGACACTGCTCCAAACAGCTACAAATGGGAAGTAATCCATCATGGACAACTAGTGGCAGAGGTCCACAAAGGAAGCTCAGAGAAGACCCAGTGAAAATTGAGGTACTCAAAAAAGCGGGGGAGGTAAACATATCCAAACATAAAGAATCAACCTGAAGGAGAAATCTACTTGATGAAAGCCAACATCAGTGGGTTAGAAAGGGAAGAAGGGAAACCTCTGAGACAAGCACCCCATACATCCCAGGTCTGGTTAAGATTTCACGTTGAGAGTGGTTCTCCCATTCTGAGGGAAAGAGCAAAAGGCAGAGTCCTGGGATAGACTCCCAACCTACTATCCTCCTCCTTGGGGAGTGGGAACACAGTGAAAGAGAGTCTCACAAATTAGGGCATCAAAGAAACTAAAGGTATAACACAAATGAGAGGCTATTGACTGAATGACACCCTCAGGGTCCTGGAGCCATGTAGAACAAGCACACTTGTTCTGGGACCCCGAGCTGGCAGCTAGGAGAATGATACCTTTGGGAGTTACAGATTATACTAGTGAAGCACAGGTTAGAAAGGGACTTCCAGCACAGGCAATCCTGCACCGTTCCCCCGAAAACTTGGGAGTTCTGAATCCATGTTACATCCTGTCCAAATTCCATTATTCAGTGCAGCCATGAATGATTCCCCCATGCCTGGCCAAGGGTTGCTGAGCACCAGGACCCCTCAGTATCACAGAGATGGTGGGTGGGACACAGCAGAGTGTAACTGCCTAACCATGGGGGTGAAAGTAATTACAGCAGTGATAGAGCACAGCCTGAGCAGGCACTCCTCTACTGTTCTCAAAAAGCAGAGTGTTTTGTTTCCCTGTAATACCCGGCCAACAGCCTACTTTCTGGTGGCAGTAAGGGCATTGCCTGACACCCAACACAGAGATCATGGGTAGGAAAGTGACAACATTGTGAATGGTGGAGGAGACTCAGGCTGAGATAGAGTTGTGACTTAGCCTGAGGACAAAGCACAGTGCACTCAGGTACAGCCTGATTTAAAGAAAAATGCTCAGGGAGCTGGAGATTTAGCTCAGTGGTTCTGGAGCCTGTCTCACAAGCTCAAGGACCCAAATTCAATCCGTTGTACAAAAAATGTTAAACAAGAAGAGCTCAAGGATTTGCAGCCTTTATGGAATAGGGATAAAAGGATAAAAATTGTTCAAATAAATTTTAGTGTATATAATCAATACATGATTGGCTCTAAAGATGCTGATATAATTGGTAGAGGTTATTTTTTTTGCCACACAGATTGGGTTTGACTTCATTATGCTGAGTTGAGTGAAGAGGTGTATAAATAACAAAATACAATCAAACCCAAGATAACAGCATTGGGAAGTACACACTAAAATGAGCTCCATACTACTGATGTAATTTTTCCATAGTATTTGAATTTAAACCCTCATCACCCTCATCACACACACACACACACACACACACACACACACACACACACACTATTTGAAAATAAGTCTCCAGAGACGTTTAACTCCTCAAAAGTTGATGTCCATGGGGAGAATGTCAAAAACTAAATTGATGATATATATGAGGGCATGAAAGAATCAACAAAAGTCTTTAATGAGAGAGATACAACAGATTTCAGGTTCTGGTTTATGACAGGCATATAACTGCATATGTACATTCTATATAGAAGAAAATCAGCTACATTTAATGAAGATAACACGAAAAAATGCTTAGGGTTGATTCAACAGAAACAAAAATGTAGCATGAAAAGAAAAGTGGTGCTAGGAGATCAGGAAAAGCAAAAAGCACACAGATAAATCAGGCTTTCAGATTTTTAAGGAGGTGCCTCCTACCCTCAGCCTGGATGCTTCCTAGTGGGTCTCAGGGTAAGACAGACAGGCATGATTAACAGAGTGCTGGGTCTCCTGAATCAGGGGCTTTGAACAAGTATGCTTGTTTCAGCATTTGGGCGAATTATTCGACTTGCAACAGTGGAAGGAGGATTGGCCCTATGTTATTGTCCAAGCTCAACTGGGTAGAAAGAAGGGTCCTCTGTGCCCCCCATTATGCTACTAGTTCTTAAAGAACTACCTCACATATAACATAAATAAAGAGATAAGGAATTTAATTGATAAGGTGATCACTAGCTTAACGTATATAGAAACAAAAAGCTGGGTGAAGTAACTCACAGATATAGTTGTGAGCCAATCAGCTTCCAGACACATAGGGCTTTTGTGGGAAACTTTGGATCTAAATTATTACACATAGCTAAATCCATGCATACATCTGTACAGAGGTCTGCCTTTCAAAAGCTAAAATGTGGGAACACCCCCCAAAATAATCACACAAAAATGCCCAGGAACTTCTGGGGATTTCAGAATGCTTTTAGGTCGTCATCACTTCTTCTGTGAACAGGTTAGCAACCTTGGTTTCACAGATCGCAGATTTTGCTGCAAGGTCTGCTATTTGCATTGTCTGGCTCACTGTTCTTAACTTATCCCATGCTCTCAAGTTTCAGTTCTGTCCTAGTTCCACCAAGGTGTTCTCTGTTTAGCAAATACAATGGTCCCATTGTGTCAGGCCGGAGGAAGCATCCCTGCCCATTGAGTGCTGCTCTGACAGCTCATTTCTGCCCCTTCTATTCCCATATAAAATCAATACTGCTACTTACTGGGTTACAGTCTAAACCCGATATAAGGCTTTAGTGATCTCCCAGGTCT
This sequence comes from Fukomys damarensis, assembly GCF_012274545.1. NCBI lineage: Eukaryota > Metazoa > Chordata > Mammalia > Rodentia > Bathyergidae > Fukomys > Fukomys damarensis. Next base: position 2,573,095 of record NW_022900942.1, on the reverse strand, counting down.
GACAGGAATTAGCCTGCACAGACACTGATCTAGATTTGTCTCTTCCTGTGCAGTGATCATGGGTCCCAGTTGTGCACCTTCAAGAGTCTCTTTCAGTGGTGTCTAGGTCTTGGCATAAGAAAGCCCTTTTGAGAGGAATTCAACTGCATTTGGGGGATGATTGGAGGGAGTTGTTGAGGAGAGTTCAGCAGCATTTGGGGGGCTGTAGTGAGAGAGTGCCTGCTCTGGCAATGCTGCACTCCATGACTCCCAATCATAATAACTTCAAACCCTGCCCTTGATTGTCACTGTCTCACAGTAATGTCTGCTTCTGGGTTCCTAACCAGGACCATGCCCTTTGCTCCTTTCTGTCCCTAGGGTTCATCAGTTCTAACTGAACCACTGCTCCCAGAATGATCCTCTGGTTTATCCTTTCCTTAGTGCCCTGATCTGAGGAGAGCCCCTCTTGTGAATACCCTGCTCATTGCACTTCCTCTCACAGTTGGAGGAGCTTTAGGACAGGTGGGTGATTCCTGCTGGGCTTGGCACCAGGTGGCAGTTCAACAGCCATTGATGCTCTTAATTACTTCCATGATGGGAGTTTGAAATTCCCCAAGGTTATAAGTTCTTCAGACTGAGAGCATAAGCACTTCCAGGATTGCCAAGCTACCCTACCTATATTTCTGAACATCTTTGTTACTGGATTTCATCTGATGGGCTTCTCCTTTAAGTTGTCTTCTGGTGGCTTGGCTTACATTTGCTCCTCTGCATTTCAATATGTGTAAAACTTGGTAAGCTTCCTCTGAGCATTATGTGAGTCCTGCTGCCTTCAGCCTGCTGTACGTTCTCTCTCTTCTACAGTAAGTTTTTATGTAACAAACACATATGTATTCATTTATTTGCTCTTGAAATCACATAGACGGCTCGAATGACAGTATTTCAAGGTCGCACACTCACAGGTTAGACTGAACAGAAGCTGTGGAAGAGCTGTGTGAGCCTCCAGACTAGAATAAATAAAACATAAGGCTGGAGCTAGTTTTAGTATTTTTTGAGGAACTTCCATGGTGACTTCTATAGTAGGTATAGATGCTTACATTCTCATCAAATATAAAATTATTTCTTTTTCTCTGTGGTCATTTCAATGTCGCATTTGCTGGGTATCACGTATGTATTCAGTGAGATAAAATTTTTAAATGGTAAAACGTACCACTGTGTCTTGGTTTGAAGTAGAAACTTTCAATTGACCATATGCTCGAATTTCATTGCCACTTGAGCATTCCCAATCAAACCTTCCTTAGTATATAACTTTACAGCATGTGATGTCAACTGCAAAGCCTTGCATCTTGAAGGCAAATTTATAGTGATTTCACTTTCAAATATTGCAAAATCCCCCTCTAGATCTCTCAGCCAGCCTTGGCTATAGCTGCATTGTATTCTTCACTTTTAGCAAAGCACCTCAGAGGTGATCTCTGTTTGCAGTGTCCCCAGTACTCTTCTCCATACTCTTCTGACCACATCTATAAAGTTTTGGCCTGAGTTTTTCAGGTAATAGGTACACTCACACCCTCATTTATCACCATTTAGGGCTCCTGGAATTACAGTCATCAATGTCTGCTGCTCAACAATATGGAGAATATTACAAATCCAACTATTCATGCAGCACTGAGTTCTATTGAACTGTACCTTTGAGGCTGTTCTTAAACTTCCATATGTTCTCATTCACAACTATGAGTCTAGCTAGTGTCCAAACTCATTTTGAGTTAATTAATACTTCTTAAATAAATAAGCTCTATCTCTGTCTTTGTCAAATAAGATTCAAAGATTCACCCAGGATATTGAATCATCAACACCTAGTAAAGCTATTCTTCCCTTTCCTACAGACATAGACTCAAAGATCCCCTTAGGTTCCACCTATGTTTGCATTCCTCTGAAAATTTTTATTTTAATGTTATACATTGCTGCTTCCTTTCTGGATCTTGGAAAAAATTAACATTTTTAGAACTCCATATATGACATCATATACTTTGCCATTAATTTATACTTTTTAAATTTTTTAATCTTAATGCTGCATAAAATGTATACCTAAAAGGTATACAATATGATGACATTCATCTTTTTTTCTTTTTTGGTACCAAGGATTGAACTCAGGTCTTTCACTTGCAAGGCAGGTACTGAAACACTGAGCTGAATCTCCAGCCCTGACATTCATCATGTGAAATTTGTACATTTAGATGATATATTTTGGTTCATATTTTTTCCTGATTCCCAACCTTTCCTTTAATCCATCCACCATTCCCAATTTACCAATAGTTTGTCCCTGTGTTTTTTTCTCTTTCCTCATATTTATTTATTTCCCTTCTTTTCTTTCCACTACCCCTTCCAATTCCCCTGCTACGTTGGACGTTTACTTCCTATTTCATATTATCTATTATGCCTTTTGATATTTATTTAAACTATCACTTTCTCACATCAGAGAAGCTATTCATTATTTACACAAGTGAGTATGGCCTTTATGTGCATCCATTTAGCTATAAATGTCTATAGGTTCTCATTCTTTATATCTGAGTAGTACTCCTTTTATTAAAAAAACAAAACAAAACAACACATTTTCTTTATCCAGTCTCTAGTTGATGGATAATTTGGTTGTTTCCAAGTTTTAGCTATTACAAACTGTGCTTCTATTAATATGAGTGCATATATCACTGAGCTATGAGTTTTTAATTCTTTTGGGAAAATGTCCAGTAGGGGAATTGCTGGGTCAAATAGAACCTCTAATCCTAGTTCCTTGAGGAAACTCCATAGGGATCTACACAGTGGTTGCACCAGTTCACACTCCCACAAACAGTGAAGCAGGGTTTGTTTTTCCCCAAAACCCCACGAGTATCTGTTATTGGTTGATTTCTTAATAGCAGCTATTCTTTCTGGGATGAGGTGGAATCTCAGCATTGTTTCCATCACTCTTAAATGACCACTGATGTTGAACATTTTTTTCATATATTAGTTTGCTTCTTCTACTTCTTTGTCTGAAAAATGTCTGTTCATTTCAGATGTCCGTTTTTGGATTGGGTCTTTAAAATTGGAAGGTCTGATTTTTGTAAGTTCTATATATATTATAGATAGTAGACCTTTGTGTGAGGAAAGTTGGTAAATTTTTTGTCTACACTGTAGTTGCCTCTTTACTCTGTTGGTTCTCTTGCTGTTCAGATGGTTTAAAATGAAAGGAGATCCCAGTTGTTGATTCTTTGTGCAGGTTCATGTACTACTGAGTTTTTTTCATGAAAAGTTTCTGATGCCAGTCTTCAATAATTCTACCTCTGTTCCAGCTGGTTTAGTGTTTCTAACTTAGTATTTAGAGCTTTGATCCACTTTTATTTTAATTTAATATATGGTAACAGATACAGGACTATGTTTAATCTGTGACAAGTTGAAACCCAATTTTTCCCACACCATTTATTAAAAAGGCTATATTTCCTCTAGTGGAGAGGGTGTGTCTCCTTTGTCAAAAATGAGATAACTGAGTATGTCTGGAGGTGTTTCTACATGTAGAACTTGTTCCACTGTTTGTAGGTCTGTTTTTTGCCAGTGTCATGCTGTTTTATCACAGTAGCTTCATAGTATATTTTCAAATTGGAAAATGTGATACCTGCAACATAAACTTTGTTGCCTAGAATGGCTTTTCCTTTTCTAGCTTCCTTCTTCCAAATGATTTTTAAAATTTTAATTCTCAAGCTCTATGACTTATGATTTGGGACTGTCAATTTGCATTATATTGAATCTACATAACAGTTTTGAAACTATGTCCATTTTCATTATATTGTTTCTTCCTACCCAAGAACAAGGTATGTCTTTACATTTTCTGATTTCCCCGTTGATCTCTTTTTTCTGAGTACAATATTTTTTGTGTAGAGGTCTTTGATTTCTTTCATCATGTTGATTTCTAGGTTTTTCATTTCTTATGCTATTATGAAAGGAGCTGTTTGTCCAGTTGCTCTCTCAGTGAGTCTGTTTTTCATGCACAGGAAGGCTATTAATTTTTTTCAGCTTTAATTGAGTTTATTGGTACATTTTAGGGATACAGTACAGTCACATTCATTGTTGGGATCTTACACCTCCACATGACAAGTCTTGATTCTCATTTTTTTCAGCTTTAATTGAGCTTATCAGTACATTTTAGGAATACAGTACAGTTACATTCATTGTTGGGATCTTGAACCTCTACATGACAAGTCTTGATTTTCATTTTTTCCCCTTACGTCTGCCCTCCCTTCTCTCCCTTCTCCCCTCCCCATATACAAACACTTTATTTTCATCTTTTCATTCTCTCACATTTTTTTCTTTTCTCTTTTTACTCTTGCCCTACCCATTCCACCTTCCCTACACCTTTAGCTCCTTTCTGCCCATTTCTAAATGTTAGTAATCTTATTAGAATCTTATGCATTGTTGTAGATTATTCACACCAGGGAAACTATTTGGTATTTACACATGTGTGTCTTATTCATTTCACTTAGGAGTATATCTTCATTATGTATCCATTTTCCTACGAATGAATCTATTTTTTCATTCTTTATGGCTGAGTAATATACCATTTTATAGAAAAACCACAACTTCTTTATCCAGTTTCCGACAGATGGGCAAATGGGCTGTTTCCAAGATTTAGCTATTACAAACTGTGCTGCTATAAACATGGGTGCAACATACTTATCTGTGATATGATTCTTTTAGTTCTTTTGGAAAGATACTCAGCAGAGGAATGGCTGGGTCAAATGGAACCTCCAGTCCCAGCTCTTTGAGGTATCTCCATATTGATTTTCATAATGGTGGCACCAGTCTGCACTCCCGCCAACAATGGAGAAGGGTTCCTTTCTCCCCACAACCCCGCCAGAATTTGCTTTTGTGTGATTTTTTGATAGCAGCCATTCTTTGTGTGGTGAGGTCGAATCTCAGTGTTTTCATCTGAATCTCTCTAATGATCAGTGATGTGGAATATTTTTTCAAATATTTTCTTGCTGCTTTTACTTCTTTGTCTGAGAAATGTCTGTTCATTTCGGATGCCCATATTTGAACTGAGTCTTTATATTTGGGGGGACTGATTGTTTTGAATTCTTTATATATCCTTGATAATAGGCCTTTGTCTCAGGAACAGCTGATAAAAATATTTTCCCACATTGTAGATTGTCTCTTAGTTCTGCTGATGGTTTCTTTTGAAGTACAGAAGCTTTTTAGTAAGATGAGATCCCAGTTGCTGATTCTATCTGCTAGTTCCCATGCTACTGAGGATTTGTTCATAAAATCTTTTCCTATACCAATGTCTTCCAGAGTTCTGCCTAACTTACCTTCCAGCAAGTTTAATGTTTATGTTTTAATATTTAGATCTTTAATCCATTTGGATTTTAATTTAGTGCATGGCAAAAGATAAGGGTCTAATTTTAATCTGTGGCAGGTTGGCATCCAGTTTTTCCAACACCATTTATTAAAGAGGCTATCTTTCCTCCACTGAGGATGGTTAGCTCCTTTGTCAAAGATGAGGTAGCTGAGTACATCTGCATTGGTTTTTGTGTCTTCCAGTCTGTTCCACTGATCCTCAGGCCTATTTCTTTGCCAGTACCATGCTGTTTTTATCACAGTGGCTTTGTAGTATAGTTTCAAATTGGGAATTGTTACACCTGGTGCCATGTGACTGTTGCCTAAAATGACTTTTGCTATTCTAGGTCTCTTATGATTCCAAATGAATTTTTGGATTTTTTTTTCTAGTTCTGTGAAATATAGTGTTGAAATTTCAATTGGCATTGCATTGAATGTATATAGCAGTTTTGGTAGTATGGCCATTTTCACTATGTTGATTCTTCCTACCCAGGAGCTGGGGATATCTTTCCATTTTTTTACATCCTCTTCGATTTCTTTTTTCAGAGTGCTGTAGTTTTCAGTGTAGAGATCTTTTGTTTCTTTTGTTAGATTGATTCCTAGATGCTTCATTTTTTTGGATGCTATTGTAAAAGGAATTTTTTCCCTTATTTCTGTCTCCGTGTGTCTGTTATTTGTGTATAACAAGGCTATTGATTTTTGGGTATTCACCTTGTATCCAAATACTCCACTGAGTCTGTCAATTAAGTCTGGAAGTTCTTTGGTGGAGTTTTTTGGATCTTCAATGTACAGTATTATATCATCAGCAAATTGATTCTCATTTTTTCCCCTTACCTCTGCCCATTGATTTTTGTTTAAACATGTTACCAGCTATTCTACTGAATTTTATTATTAAGTGTAGAAGTATTTTGGTGGAGGCTTCTTAGGCTTTACTATATAGAGTATCATGTCAAATGCAAAAAATTACAATTTAAGTTCTTCGTTTCCTATCTTTATTCCTTTTATTTCTGTCTCTTGTTTACTTATTGTATCCATTTTATTGCAGAACTGTATTGAACAGAAGCAGTGATAGTGGACATCCTTTTCTTGCTCCTGATTTTATCTGCAAAGTTTTCACAATTTGACCATTTAGTATTTTGTTGGCTTTTGTTTTATTTTTTGATGGCTTTTATGTGGTTGAAATAGACCATTTATTCAAATTTTCTATATGCTTTTCATCATGAATGTGTGTTGGCTTTTATGAAATACCTTTTCTTCATATAATGAGATGATCATATCTTTTTTGTCCTAGGCTCTGTTAATATAGTATATGACATTTATTGATTTATTATGTTGAATCATCCTTGCATCTCTGGAATGAATTGTACTTGGTCATGGTGTATGAACTTCTTGATCATCTTCTGCATTTTTATTTTCTAGTACTTGTAGAGGATTTTTGCATCTTTGTTAATTAGGGAGATTGGCTAATATATATCACTGGGCAATGAGTTTTTAAATCTCTTTTCCAGTTGGGTTTTTCCTCCCTTTTAAAATCAAGGTGATGGTTGCTTCCAGGAATGAATTTGGGAGTATTGCTTCATTTTCAACATCATTGAATAGTTTAAGCAGCTATGGCAATAGTTCTCTCAATGCCTTGTAGAATTCAGCAGTGAATCTATGAGACATAAACTTTTCTTTGATGGTAAGTTGTCAATTATATTTTCCTTTTTATTGATTGATATTGGGATTTTTTTAATTCTTAGGTCTTGTTCATTCAACTTTGGTAATTTAAATGTATCTAGGAATCTGTCCATTTCTTTTGTGTTTTACATATTATTGGCATATAGGTTCTCAAAGTAGGTATTGAAGATCCTCTGGAATTTTGATGAGTTCATTGTAATTTTATCCTTTTATTTCTAATTGCATGGCTTTGTGCCTTTTGTCTTTTTTTTTATAAGGTTGGGTTGGTCAATTTTGTTTATTCTTTCAAAAAGCCAACTCTTTTTTCATTGATTTTTGTTATCCTTCCCTTAGTCTCCATGGCATTGATTTCTGCTCTACTCTTTATAATTTGCTCCCTTGAATGAGCTTTGAGTTTCTTTTGCTCTTCTTTTTTCTGAAGCTTGAGGTTCAGCATTAATTTGTTTGAGCTCTCTCTCTTTTCCTAATGTGTATTCAGTGCTGTGAATTTCACTCATAAGATTGCTCTCATTGTGTCCCATAAATTCCAGTAAGTTTTTTGTAGGTGTTGTCAAGTAATTGTAGAAACTCTAGTTTCTTCTTTAATTTTTTCTGTGACTCATTCCATATTCATGAGTGTTGTTCAATTTCCACGTGTTTATAAAATATTTGTGATTTCTTTTGCTATTGATCACTAATTTTATAGTACTATGATCTGATAATATACAGGGGAATAACTCCAGTTCCTTTCAATTACTTAAGCATGCATTATGCGCTCTATTTTGAAGAATTACCAAGGTGCAGCTGAAAATAATGTGTATTCTGATTTCTTGAGTGAAACAGTCTGTGAACATCTATTAAGTACATTCATTCCAATTTTTACCCTTACAATTCATTTTTTTACCTTTATAATTCATTGAATTTTTACATTTACAAGGATGTAATGGTTTTCTTTGTCTCTCTTAATTAGTTTTGGTTTGAAATCCACTTTATCTGCAAATAGGACAGCTACATCTGATTTTTTCTGGACCCCTGATGCACTTAGTATTGTTTTCCATCCTTTAACTTTCAGTCTATTAGCTTATTTTTAATTAAATGTGTTTCTTGTATGCAGTATATTGTTGGATCTTGCATTTTGACCCCTTCTTCCAGTCTATTTCTTTGACTGGTAAATTGAGATCATTAATATTGATGATTATAATTTATATTTCTTGAGCTATCCTTTCCATGACCTTTTCTTGTTGTTTGATTCTCTCCCTTTGTATTTAATTTCTTATCTTATTTGATTCATTATGTTGGGCTTTGTGATGCTGTGACCATAATTATCTTTTCCTGGGATGTTATTTAAAGCTTTTTGCAGTGATAATTTTGTATTTCTGAAGATCCTCAGGTGTTCTTTGTCATGAAAATATCTTATTTCTCCATAGATTTTGAAAGATAGTTCTGCAAGTTACTTCAGTCTGGGTTGGAGGTTGTTTTCTTTTAAGGCTTGAAGTAGTTCATGCCAGGATTTTCTTCTCCTTCTCCTTCTCCTTCTTCATTATGTTTGTTTTTTGAGAGGGGCGTCTCACTATGTAGTTGAGAATGATATGGAACTCATTATGTAGCCCAAGCTGGTCTCAAACTCACAGTGATTCTCCTGCCTCAGATTCCAGAGTGATTACAGGCATGTGCCACCACACCCAACACTCCAGGCTTTTCTTGCCTTTAGGGTTTGTGTTTGGGAGTAGGCTAAGATTATGAGCTTTCCTTTGTATATGATTTGTTTCTTTCTTCTAATTGCTTGTAGTATCCTGTTCTGTTTGGTGTCTAGAATCCTGACTTTTATATGTCTAGGGATATATATCAAAGTTATTTGGAGACATATGGCACACTTATCTCTATGTCAAATTCTTTTCCTCTGCTCAGGAAGTTTTCTGCCATGACTTCTGTCAAGAGTTATTTTGTGTCACTTGCACTATCTCCTGTTTCTTCATTATTACCATCAACCTTATATAATTCCTCCTTGGATCTAGCAGCTGCTGTACTGATTTGTTTTAGTCCCTTGCCATTTTTAAGAAATCCTTCCTCCTGGTCACTAATCACAATCCTGTATTCTATGTCTAATATTCTGTCCTCAAATAGGCTCATTTGGCTGCACAAATTTTCAGTGAAGTTTTTAATCTCTGGGATATCTGTTTTTTAATCTGTTTTATGGATTACATTTGTTTCCTATGTTGGCATCCCACCATGTTCCTCAGCTACTAAATTTGTTCATCTGTGTCTCCTCTAGAGTTATTTATCAGTTATTTACCATGGACATGGTCTCTGTTGTTATCTGACAAAGTATTTCTGATACTATTTTTTACCAGATCCTCTTTCATTCCCAGTTGAAGGAATCTTGGTAGCTCAGTTTCAGATTGTTCCATCTAGTTGCCCCTTGGAATTTCCTTTGGTAATTTTGATGTCTGGTTTTGAGACATGTTTAAGTGTCCTCTCACTTCAACTGCTGTAGTCTGCTGTTCCTTTACTGAGGTTATTCTTTGCGCTTTCATTGGGCTTCAATTTTTAACAAGCCTCAGACAGGCCTTCTCTCTGCTGCTCACCACTAGCCCATTTCTGTCTTAAGAATGATGACCTTCTGGATACATGAAGTGGGCTTTTGTCTGGGCAGAATTCTGGCTGAGGCCTATGTGCCTGCAGAGCTATTTTCCAGTCAGGACTTTGGCTAGGGCCTATATGCTTGCACAGCTCTTTTCCTGGTGGGCCTTTGGCTGCCGCCTGAGCATCCACACTGCTGTTGTCTGGACTAGCTTCTGGCTGGTATCTGTGCTGCTGTACAGATGGTGTCTGACTGTGCTCCTGGCAGGGACCTGCTTGCACTTACTGATGGTATCTTGGTGGGCCTCTGGAGGGGGTCTGTGTGCCTGCACAGCTGTTTTTACTGGTAGCCCCTTTCTGGGGTCTTGTGTCTAAGCCACTGGTGTCTGGCCAGGGCACAGCAATGCTGTTGTCAGTATTGGCATTGGCTGGGGTCTGTGTACCTGTGCAGCTGTTATGCAGGTGAACTTTGACTGATTCCTGTGTGCCCAAGCCCCTGGTGTCTGGGTGCATTTTATTCATTATTTTAGGACATGAATGGAAAAACACACAGAAAAATTTCCAGGGTGACTGAAGAGCTTTTCAACCTTGATATACTGTTCCATGATGCAATGAATGGAATATTTTAAGGGAAGTAAACATGGAGGAACATGGAGGAACTCAGCCAGGTAGATAATGGAATTTTGTAAGACTCAGTGATATAGCAAAAGTAGGCAAAGATTTTGGGGAAGAAGTAAGGGAGAGAGAGAGAGACAGAGAGGAAGGCAAACTGGACTCATCACAGTTTCTCATGTGAGTAATATTACAAAGCCAAAAAGATACTGAAGATGATATTAGAAAATAGATATCCCATATAAGTGGATGAGCACAATGAAGTATTTAGTAGGTTTATTGGTACATTTCAGGTACAATGCAGTTATATCCGTCGTTGGGAATTTGCAACTTTACCTGTTGTATCTTGGTTCATATTTTTTCCCATCCCCCTGCCCTCCCTGCAACCCCTCCTTCCACCCCTATTTGCAAAGTCTTTTTTTCCATTTTTTCATTTTCTCATATTAATTCCACTCCCCTTTCCTTTACCCTAGTCCTCTCACTTCCTGGGAATATTTTTAAAATTGCAACACTCCCATAACTGTTAAACAGAATTTAATCTCAATAAAATTACCAATAGTGTTCCTTATAGAACTATAGAAAAGAAACAGAAGTCATGAAATAGAACAGAAATCCCAGAAATAAATCTGCACAACTATATCCAAATGACTCTTTGAAATGTGTCAAGAGTATGATCAGACAAAGGACTGAATCTTTAATGGTGCTAGGAAAGCTAGCATACATGTTCAGAATTTAGAAACTAAACCTTCACCTTTCTACCTGCAGGAGACTCATCTCAGAATGAATCCAAGTTCTAAATGTGATACCGAAATACTCAAAGAACCCAATTATGAGAAAATAATCCATATGAGAAATACTTTAGTAAATTTCTTCTTTCAATAATTATCTCCATGACTCTAAAAACACAGGAAATAAGAGCAAAAATAGACTTATGAGATTACACTGAAATTCAATACGTCTGCACACCAAATACAATAGTCATCTAAATGAAGAGACAGTCTAACAAAAGTAGAACATATTTGCTCACTTCATCTGACTGAAGATTTATATGAAGACTATAGAGAGAATTCCAAGAAAGTAACAAAAATCCAAGTACTCCAATTAAGCAATAGTCCAGTGATGTGAATAAATACTTCTCAAAGGAACAAAGGACTTGGACCAAAAATATGTTTAGTAATACACAGTACCACCTGTTGTTTCTAAGGGTGTAAGGAAAATGTTGTTCTGAGTGTGGTATATGGACTACTGGAATTTACAGCAGGATAAGGAGTGTGCATAGAGATTAGGTTTGAATATTGGATGCTTTATACATGTATTAAAATTCCACACTACATTTTTTGACAAAGACAATTAATATGAGTTAAAAACATCAATGTGTAAAGATGGCAAAAGCAGATATTCAATGCCATCTATTCCCAAAGTGGTTGTCAAATAATGTACCTTGAAAATGAGATATTAACAAAATTATATAGATAAATTTGGCATGAACAACTTGATAAGCACATAAAATATCAGACTTTAAATATTTTTTAAAATGAGTGCTACTATGAAGCGCCATCTCACTCTATTCAGTACAATTCAAATCTGATCAAATACAGACTTTTATTAATTTTGGAAATCAATTATGTCTCAATTTAAACTGAAGAGCATAATTTCAAATCACAGTCATCCACTATTCTGAATAAAAATGTACACTGAAGCTATTATGATGGAAATTGGGGAAATATTCATAAATATTTCAGCAGAGAATAAGAGCTCTGCCTATATATTTTCCAGTCATGCATGGACAGAGATAGCTATCAGAGATAGCTTGAAATCTTCTGTACAAAACAATGTTCAGGAGTAATAATAACCATGAAGGGGCAACTGTGAGTATTGGTATTTTTATAGTATCTTAACTAGTATCTAACATTTATAATTATATTGTTTACTCACATCAGTAGAATATATTTTCATAGTTAAAATTTAATCAATCTTCTTGATGCTGTGACAAAGATAGGGATGCTTTTGTTTATAGATTAAATGTAAGGCTGAAATTTGTTAGGAAATTTCCATATATTGGGTATGCAAGGTCTGTGAAATGAAGGTAAACATAAATACTGAAGATAAACTAACACTATACAACTGCATTTAGAGGTCAGAAATTGAGCCATCATCAATCTCTGACTTATATCTTCATGGTCTCTAAGGCTATGCACTCCTGGGATCAGGAGTGCAGAAAATTGATGGTATAGTGAGGAGCTAGGGATATGGAGACCCTAGAGATTTAGACTATAGAATTCAGTATATAACAGCCTGTCTCCACAGTTTGGCCCTGTCAGGTGAAAAAATAACTACTATAGTTTAGCTCTGAGATGATTCTTGATAAATTTAGTCCTACTGCACTACTGAGAACAGATTTTCCATCTTCAATATCCAGGTAAGTTATGAACATTATTTTTCTTGAAGTCAAAAATATAACATAACTCCCGTTGCTAATGATTTGGAAATGAGGACTGTTGTGTTAATAGAATTTCATCTAAGAAAACAGCCATGAGAAGACAGGATAAGATGATGAGAGAAAAGACACTCATGCCTCTACTGGGAACTCTAACATATTTTTAACACATTCACAAATGTTCTTACTCTTCATCTCACACATTCTAAAAGAGAGGGCCTATTTCCTGCTGAGCAGAAATGTGCACCATTTCCAATATGATGGCACTGCTAAAACATTCTTATATTTAATTTAATTTAATTACTGTTTTGGTGTTTTTGAAGATGTTTGTTTGGGGTCTTAGTTGCTAGGCCTGCCATAAAAGAGGATTATATAGTTAGGATAACTTAAAAACAGAAATTCAGTTTCTCACAGTTCTGAAAGCTATGATTCCAAAGATCAGAATTACCATGATACTGATTTCATGATCACATTTCAAATGTGGTTGCTGCTGGTCATGCACATACTCCCCCTTTACCTCCCTCTTCAAGCAGATTCATCACCAACATGGAAGCTACAAATCAAACAGCTGCCTCAGAATTCAATCTCTTAGGGCTGACAGATGATGCAGAACTGCAGCCCCTCATCTTCAGCCTCTTCCTATCTATATACTTGGTCACCATCTTGGGGAACCTGCTCATTATCTTCGTTTTCAGCTTTGAGTCTCACCTCCACAACCCCATGTACTTCTTCCTCTGTGTTTTGTCTTTTAATGACATTTGTTCCAGCACAAGCACAATCCCAAAGATGCTAGTAAACATTCAACTACAAAGACAGAGCATCACCTACACAGGCTGCTTCACACAGACTGGTTTTGTCATCACTTTTGCCTTCTTAGAAAATTTTCTCCTCGCAGTAATGGCCTATGACCGCTATGCAGCCATTTGCCGTCCTCTAAGGTACACAGTCATCATGAACCCACACTTCTGTGTTTTGCTTGTTCTGGTCTCCTTGTTAATTAGCATGGCAGACTCTCTGATCCACACTCTAATGACACTGCGGCTGTCCTTCTGCACAGACCTGGACATCCCCCACTTCTTCTGTGAACTTGCTCAGGTCTTGCACACTCTGATGGCGCTGCGGCTGTCCTTCTGCACAGACCTGGACATCCCCCACTTCTTCTGTGAACTTGCTCAGCTTATCAAGCTCGCCTGTTCCGACACTGTCATTGATAACATCCTGATATACATTTCATGTGGTATATGTGTTGGTATTCCACTGTCTGGAATTATTTATTCTTATTTTCACATTGTGTCCTCTGTTTTGAGGATGTCATCTTCAGGAGGAAAATATAAGGCCTTTTCTACCTGTGGGTCTCACCTGTCTGTTGTCTCTTTGTTCTATGGGACAGGTTTTGGGGTGTACATTAGCGCTGCAGTGACTGACTCCCCCAGGAAGACTGCAGTGGCTTCAGTGATGTATTCTCTTCTTCCACAAATGCTGAACCCCTTTATCTATAGCCTGAGAAACAAGGACATGAAGGAAGCCTTGAGGAGAATCGTCACTAGCAACCCTTCTCTTCTATGATATGTCATTTGCCTTGGTGATGGGTTTCTACAATAATTCACAGGAACAGGATTTCTGGTACCCAGTATGTTTCATATAATGCCTGACTTGAAACCTTACTATGCTTTATGTCTAGCTGTATGACAAATTATTTCAATTCTTCTAACATTGTCACTGAAGTAGAACCTGAAGAAGGGGTTTAGTTTTAGCAAATTTTGCTGTTGTAGCAAACTATTAGAAAAAGGCAAGTTGGAGGTAGTATTCAGGAAAATGTTGAAGCAAATCTGTGTTGATATTTACAATATAGATCCCACCTGATTATAGCTCCCACGTTATTAATTACAGCCTAGAGTTAATCCTACTTTAAATCAAGGAGTGAGACACGTATAGCCTGTGAAGCACTTACTCAGAATTGTTTGTGGCTGACTCCATACTTCTGTGGAAATAGTAGCATCAAACATATTCAGGACTCTCACCCATAAAATTAGCAAAATATATGGTATCCGTGAACTGAGATGATTTCAGGATGGTTCAAAATCATTAGCTAAGCTTCTTTCAGCCCTAGTACAGAAACAAATCTAAAGTTTTTAAATTCTAACTATAAAGAAAGGAACCTTTGCTTAGAACACATGAAGAGAATGAGTATCAGAACAGAGTAGGGTTTCCATCAGTCAGTGGTCTGCGAGGTGACCTCTTTCTTGGACTCTTTCCCACCCAGGCCACTTGGTAATCGCTGCAAAATCAAGTGATGAAGCTAAACATGATGCCATAGCCACAGAATGATAGCTCTACTGTGGGTCAAATGATAAGTAATTTTTACATGGATCAATCAAACTGAATCTCTGTACTGGCTTGAATGATGACCTTGGGAATATGTCCAGATCCTGTCCCACTAATTTGTGGTTAACTTGTAGAAAAGTGTGTGAATGTTACTTTCTTGAGAAAAGTAGATTTGAGGAGAGAAATTTTTCTCATTTGAGTGGCTATTATGTGTAACAATGTTCTTCTTTAAAAGCCAGACAGAAAATGAGAAGTCATGGAAAAAGAAAGACACCATAACCATGGTGGGGGAAATGGAATTAATGTAGCAAGTATTTATTTGCTAGTGTTTCATTATTTCCTCCTGTCATTTCAATCGTACTCTATTTTTATCACCAGTGTACTTTACCCTTGTTCTTGTTAAAAAAGAATTTGATGTTTTAATGTTACCCTAAATTTATGCTTTAAACTTCATCGTGATGTGGTTGTATTGTAGTTATTCCTTCATTTCCAAGCTCCGTTACTTTTGTTATGTATTATGACACTAAAAATAAGGGGGATTTCAGATGTGGAAATATTGGTATCTAAGTTTTTGTCCTTTGTGAATAAAGTTGAATGAATATTCTCTTCTTTGTGTTCTGAAGAAAATTAAAGAGTCATAAATATGGGGTCGAATTACTGGTTATAGGGCATTAATATTTTCCTTTTGGATCTTTAGCAAGAGATATTCTAATTGTTTGAAAAAAATTTTACAATTCCATTAGATACACTTCATGCTGCACATGTTCTCCAAGTAGTTACCATAATTCTCATATTGTAATACTTATAAAATAGTATTCAATTAATTTATATTTCTCTTAGGAGATTTAGAGATATTTCACATACTACAGGCGAATTTCTTTGTGTTCACAATAATTGTTCAAGCCTTTTACAATAATTAATCCTTAATTATTTTTATGTAATTTTGAGAGCAGCCCTAGGTATATGTGTGTATGTATATTTAAACTGAATCTTTAGGTATAAAGTCTTTTTGCATATGTGTAATACTATAATATAGTATATTCCTTTAAATGCTTAGTTTTAACAATTTATTTTGTCAATATTTTCTGTCATGCTCTACACTTAATAGAATTTAATATATTTGTTCATTGGAAAATTGAACTGTAGTTTTATTTTCTTGAGTACTTATCTGGCTTTGGTATAGGGTAATGTTAGTTCCAAGGAATGAGTTTGGTATTGCTACTTTTGTAGAAGGCAAAATTTAATCCATGTCATATTTTCTGCATCTAAGCTGAGCACAGAGCCCTCTGTATTTTTATATATCGTCCATCTGATTCATATATGAAACACCACTTTAGAGCTTCCCCTCTGTCAAAGCAACAGACTAAAATGTCTGCCATCTGCAAATTGTAAAGAGGGCTATAACCAGGATCTGAAATTTCTGGCCCATAAATCGTGGACTTTAAGACATGTACAACCATGAGAAATAAATGAGACCTCTACACACCTGGTTGATGGTATTTTTACCGCACCTCCAGCTGATTGAGAAATGCACTCATCAGTGAAAATAGCAGAGTACTCTCAGGAGTAAACAACAGTCAATTCTGTGATCATGGGAGATGCTGTGATACATTAGCGGCAGGAAGCAGGACCACTGAGCTAAATTCCCAGCCCTTGTTATACCTTGTGGAACACAAGAGAAGATGTGAAGAATTATTACCCTCGATTTAGGATGCCAGGATTTGGGTGTGAGCCATTCTGACCTCAGCCGTTTGTTTTCTCATATTAATCTGCAGAGCTTCACAGGCCATTGTGTTGGCCTCTGTCATGGCCAGTGGAGGGGGAGGCTGACAGTGACCCACAGGCCATTCCACACTGGCTCTATGAGTCACATAGGCTTTGCTCAGACTCACTTTTGAAACATGTCAATGGTCATATAACTTTTCACAGCCTGCTCTGACTAAAATCTGTTTTGGGCAGTAACAATGGGGTGGTCCTGACAGAGGAGAATGGGAAAAATGAAGAATCAAGTAAATCATGTGCAGGTACAAACTTCCTATGATGAATGTGTGATCATTATATCTGAAGTGTAACAATAGTATTAATTGATCAATAAAATATAAAATATTCCATTCTAACATTTGCTGAAAATTTCCTTTAATCTGACGAATAACAAAGATGCAGTGGTTGCTACAATTTGTATAAGAAACTGTTTAGTTCCATTTGGCTACTTAATATGGTTATAACTGAAGACTTTAAATACTTCGTGTGTTCAAGATGATTTCATTCATTAATTCATTCGTGGTTATTGACCTTGGATTCAAGGAATCCCATAATTACTATATGTTCTAGTGATGCACTATATTCTAAGACATTTATCATTTGAGAAGGATATTTTTTATTTGCCTGGGATTGTCATGAACTTTTTATCTTTTTACCTTGTTATCCATTTTATTTCATATTACTCATGTCTGCCAACATAGCTGGCTTATTTATTTATTTACTTACTTTAGAGACAGAAATATGTCTAGTTGTGTATATTTAGACTAGACCAACACCTATGGACAGAACCATCTCATGTCTCATACCAGACGTATTTATTTATTATTGCTATTATTATTATTATTATTATTATTATTATTATTATTATTATTATTATTATTTGGTACCAGGGATTGAACTCAGGTCCTTGAGCTTGCAAGGCAGGTGGCAGAACTATTGAGCCCCCAGAGATATTTCCTTAAAAAAATCATCTCTTTTCACAATCAGAATTTCCTATTCAATTAGCTTCACTGTCACATCTATTTTCTCTTTATAGGAAAACTCCATAAAGGGATCTATGTACTCATTTTCTTGAATTCTCCCATTTTTTGAGGCTCATCCAAACAAACTTTGATCTGGAATTCACATCTTATAGGTTAACAGTTGCAATCATCAATCAATCAGCCCTCCTCTCCTGATAGCTGTTAAATACCACATGCTGTTTATCCATAAGGAAAACATTAAAAATCCATCCACTAAACCAACAATGAGCCTGGTTGGATTCTTACTGGGAGGCATTTCTGAAACTTTCGATTGTGCAAGCTCACATTTGTGGAGCATGGGAGCACTCAACTCTCAAGTTCTCCCATATTTCTCAAATACAAAAGCTCAATCTCTGTCCATGGCAACCCATCTCCTCCAACAACGTTGAGTCTTGGCTGGAAAAAGAAGTACTTTTTATCATTGCAAAACGTCTGCTGTGTGCTATAACTCCTGACCATTCATTCATCCTGTATATCTGAGTTCAATTTTGATACCTGGAGAAGGTCATCTTTCTCTTTTGTAATCCCACTGATGTTTTTTACTTCTATCTGTTATTCACATAGTTTGATAGTTAATAGGATGAAGATGATTAAGAAAGACTTCAGTAAGTCATCATCTCATAAATTAATTATAATATATCATGAAAAATATACTTAAGAATAATTCTACAGAAAAAATTATGCAAGTATTCAAACCATTACTTAAAAAAGGATTAAAATGCACATTAATATAATAAGTACATTAATATACATTAATATAGAGTAATTAGTACTGAGATGTATTAAAACTCTTTTTTTTTCCAAACTCTTGAAATAGAAACATCTGTATTCTACTGCATTTGGTGAATTTGTATATAAATTAAAACCAAAATTTAAAACATAGAGCCCCAGTTTCAGATCATGATCTCCTAGGCTTAGTAAAAAAGTACATTATGAATACTGTAACATTATTGGAAATTTACTCATGTACATTAATTGAGGAAAAATACTCTGTTTTAAAGTACAATGTATAACCAGCCAAGACACCAGTGGCTTGACCATGCAGTCCCCAATCAAAGACCCAACTAAAAAACAGCAGTGCAGGTACAAAGGCCCCAGCCACAGGTTCACCCACAGACCATTAGTGAGTTCTCACTGTACCCAGCCAGAAGCCTCCCAGACAGAAGCAGCTGGAGTGAACAGACCCCAGCCAGGCACCAGCAGTTTGGGTATGCAGGCCCCAATCAAAGGCCCACCAGGAAAGCATCTGGGCAGGCATGAAGGCCCCAGGCAAAGGCTCACTCAGACACCATCTGTAAGAGTACAGACAGCAGCCAGAGTCCCTCCCAGACAAAAGCTCAGAGCAGGTATCCAGAAGACCATCATTCTGAACCCAGGAAATGGCACAGTAGAAATAAGGCCTCTCCAAGGCTTGTTGAGAATTGAAGCCCACTGAGCAAGAAAAGAGTCACCTCAATGCAGGTTGCATTGGTTGAAATGAGAAGACAAACAAGTCTTGAAACCAGACTTGCTCCCAGGGGCAACAAAATGGAACAATCTATGAAACTCAACTACCTGGATTCCCTCAACTGAAAATGAAAGACAATCTGGGAAAAATAGAATGAGAAATAATTTCTCAGACAACAACAGAGACTGTGTCTATAGTCAAGATTCCAGACCAGAGCACTTCCCCGGTCCTCTCCAAGGGATCCCGTGAGCCTGTCTCCTTGACATTACATGGCCAAGATGCTGTTCTGGAAGTAAAGCAACATTCATTGAAGAGGCAGCAATCAATCCCAGAGGTGCCACAGGAAGGCACAAGCAATGACACTGGTTCTCAGTTCAGAAGGCCAGCCAAGTTAAAATAGATGAAAAGAAACAGAAAAGAGCTGCACAGGTGCACACGCTTCAGCCAGAGGCGTGCCATACCATTGGTAAGTGCACACAGACCAGGGGAGAAACTGTGTGGACCAGAGTGATGCAGCTGCAGGTGGATCTCAGCCAGGGCCCGGCCTGGACCCTAGAAGCTCAGGCACACCTACCCAAGCCAAAGGACCACCAAGAAAAGAACTGCACAATTGCACAAGCTTCAGCCAGAGGCCTGCCATTCCATTGGTTGCTGCACACAGATTTCAGGGAGCAGCTATATGGACCAGAGCAGGAATGCATCTGTAGGCAGATCCCAGCCAGGTCTCTGCCCTGACCCCAGAGGCTCAGGCACACTAGCCCAAGCCAAAAGCCCACCCAGAAAAGACCTGTACAGGCACACAAGATTCAGCCAGAGGCCCAATATACCATCAGCCACCGCCAAGGGCCTGCCTGGAACAGACCTATAGAGGCACACAAATAACATCCAGAGGCTGGGCCCAATACCACTGATAAGTGCATAGAGGACCCTTCAGGCACTAGCCAGAAGCCTGTGCAGACAACAGTAACAGCCCCCAGCCAAAGGCCCTAACAGGCAATAGCTGCATAATGGTCCCAGTGAGAAGCACCCCTAGATACCATCCCAATTGTGCACAAGCCCATCTAGCAGCCATCCCTGACGACAGGTCAACTCAGGGATCCAGAAGACCAATATCCTGAGGTGATGTTCCTGTCAATTTTACCTCTGGGAACACTGTGACTAACAAGCCAGTGCCACAGACATGTACATGCAGACCATTCTGATCATTACTATGCTTCTGCTGTTCATTATGGTAAACATACCCACCTTGTCTTTCATGGTTGAGCACTACTGTGTGGCCCCTGGTACTCCAGAATCCAGTTAAATCCATCTCCCTTAACTTTCCCAATTGATGGACTGTGGTCACTTCTGTAAGCTTTAGCACACAGACAGAAGCAATAACAGGGCCCTTCCAGGATGCTGGTGCTCCCCTCACAGATCTGTTTCTTCACTTTTTAGTGGAGGTTACACATTCAGGACCCTCCCAGTATGGCTTAGATTTTACCCAGAATTTGCACTCTAGCAAGTCCATTTTCCTGAGCCTTTGGACAACCTTCATCAACAGTAAACCAAGGAATCTCAGATATTTCTACCTCATTCCAGTGGGTCATCTTTTGATCCATATTTCAGCCAACCAGTTAAATGAACTATCATCAGCTTTTTTTTCTCATTGAGTTTATTGGTACCTTTAAAGTATACAGTACAGTTACATTTATCCTTCAGATCTTGTATCTTTACATGAAAAATCTTTGTTGATTACTTTGTGACCTTGAAGGCTCAAAACCCACAGCTCATAATTAGCCAAAGTAATCCAAATCAATCCAAACTCTAGGAACTTCCCAACAGTAATGCAAGTTGGAGACAAAAAGTAAATAGGGTTCCATAAGAGGTTTTGGGTTTTTCCTCTACTCAGATAAAGTCAGTATGTAATAATTACTTCTATTATTTATGTATATATAT
>NW_022900942.1:2548823-2551958 GCF_012274545.1 Fukomys damarensis | reverse complement strand
ATATATATACATATTAAAAAATCTGCCTTTATTTCATCCATGGGGTAAAATACACATATCAAATAATTTAAAATACTTACCTTATTAATTAAGTATACATTTTGATGACACAACAGCATACATCTTCAAGTAATTTTCATTTTCCAAAGTAAAATTTATACTCAATATTAAAATTCCCTGTCCATCTGACCAGGATTATACTATGAAAAATTTTTTTACAAATGACAACTCCAATATTATAATACTAACATGACTAAACAGACTGAACATACAAGTCTAGATGTTCGGTTGGTTTTTCCAAACTATATTCAAATGGAACCTCCTTAGAGGAGACTCTTCTGAGGTGGGATCTCAAAAGGATGCTTAAAATGTGCCGTTATCCTCATCCTGTATATGAAGGTATTCAGCACAGGGAATAACTTGTTCAAATGGAACCTGAAATGTTAGTTTTCTGAGGAAACACCATACTGATTTCCACAGTGGTTACAACAATCTATACTACCACCGAGAGTGTAGAATTGTTCCTTTTTCCCACAAGTCAAGAAGTATTTGGTATTGGTTGATTTTTTTTTTTTTAACTGAGAATCAAACTATGGACCTTGCACTTGTAAATCAGAAAGTGGCACCACAGAGCTAAATCCCTGGCCCTTGGTTGATTTCTTGATAGCAGCCATTCTTCCTGGATTGAGTGGAAATCTCCAAGTTCTTTTCATTTACATCTCTCACAACCACTGATATTGAACATTTTTTCACATTTATATTTCCGTTTCTAGTTGTTTTTTTGCCGGTGAAATATCTGTTAATTTAATGTCTTTTTTTTTAATTTTATTGAGTTTATTGGTACATTTTAGGGATACAGTACAGTTACATTCATTGTTGGGATCATGTACCTTTACATGGCAAGTCTTGATTCTCATTTTTTCCCCTTACCTCTGCCCTCCCTTCACCCCCTCCTCCCCTCCCCATCTACAAACACTTTATTTTCATCTTTTCATTCTCTCACATTTTTTTCTTTTCCCTTTTTGTTCTTCCCCTACGTATCACACCTTCCCTACACCTTTAGCTCCTTTCCTCCCATTTCTAAATGTCAGTAATCTTATTAGAATCTTATGCATTGTTGCAGAATATTCACACCAGGGAAACTATTTGGTATTTACACATGTGGGACTTATTTATTTCACTTAGGAGTATATCTTCAATATGTATCCATTTTCCTATGAATGAATCTATTCTCTCGCTCTTTATGGCTGAGTAATATTCCATTTTATAGAAAAACCACAACTTCTTTATCCAGTTTCCAACGGATGGGCAAATAGGTTGTTTCCAAGATTTAGCTATTACAAACTGTGCCGCTATAAACATGGGTGCACATACTTCTCTGTGATATGATTCTTTTAGTTCTCTTGGAAAGATACCCAACAGAGGGATGGCTGGGTCAAATGGAACCTCCAGTCCAAGCTCTTTGAGGTATCTCCATATTGATTTCCATAGTGGTTGCACTAGTCTGCACTCCCACCAACAATGGAGGAGGGTTCCTTTCTCCCCACAACCCCGCCAACATTTGTTATTGTGTGATTTCTTGATAGCAGCCATTCTTTGTGGGGTGAGGTGGAATCTCAGTGTTGTTTTCATCTGCATCTCTCGAATGACCAGTGATGTGGAACATTTTTTCATATATTTTCTTGCTGCTTTCACTTCTTTGTATGAGAAATGTCTGTTCATTTCGGATGCCCATTTTTGGATCGGGTCTTTATATTTGGGGGGACTGATTGTTTTGAGTTCTTTATATATCCTTGATAATAGTCCTTTGTCTGAGGTACAGCTGGTAAAAATTTTTTCCCACATTGTAGATTGTCTCTTAGTTCTGCTAATGGTTTCTTTTGAAGTACAGAAGCTTTTTAGTAATATGAGATCCCAGTTGTTGATTCTTTCTGCTAGTTCCCGTGCTACTGAGGATTTGTTCATAAAGTCTTTTCCTATACCAATGTCTTCCAGAGTTCTGCCTAACTTACCTTCCAGCAAGTTTAATGTTTCTGTTTTAATATTTAGATCTTTAATCCATTTGGATTTTAATTTGGTGCATGGCGAAAGATAAGGGTCTAATTTTAATCTGGCAGGTTGACATCCAGTTTTTCCAACACCATTTATTAAAGAGGCTGTCTTTCCTCCACTGAGGATGGTCAGCTCCTTTGTCAAAGATGAGGTACCTGAGTACATCTGCATTGTTTTTTGTGTCTTCCAGTCTGTTCCACTGATCCTCAGGCCTATTTCTTTGCCAGTACCGTGCTGTTTTTATCACAGTGGCTTTGTAGTATAGTTTCAAATTGGGAATTGTTACAACTAGTGCCATGTGACTGTTGCCTATAATGGCTTTTGCTATTCTAGGTCTCTTGTGGTTCCAAATGAATTTTTGGATTCTTTTTTCTAGTTCTGTGAAATATAGTGTTGGAAGTTCAATTGTCATTGCATTGAAAGTATATAGCAGTTTTGGTAGTATGGCCATTTTCACTATGTTGATTCTTCCTACCCAGGAGCAGGTGATATCTTTCCATTTTTTTACATCCTCTTCGATTTCTTTTTTCAGAGTGCTGTAGTTTTCAGTGTAGAGATCTTTTGTTTCTTTTGTTAGATTGATTCCTAGACACTTCATTTTTTTGGATACTATTGTAAAAGGAATTTTTTCCCTTATTTCTCTTTCTGTCTGTCTGTTATTTGTGTATAGAAAGGCTATTGATTTTTGAGTTTTCACCTTGTATCCAGATACTTTACTGAATCTGTCAATTAAGTCTAGAAGTTTTTTGGTGGAGTTTTTTGTATCTTCAATGTAGAGTATCATATCATCATCAAATAATGATAGTTTAACTTATTCCTTTCCTACCTTTATTGCTTTAATATCTTTCTCTTGCCTAATTGCTGTGGCTAATGTTTCCAGAACTATATTGAAGAGAAGTGGTGATAGTGGGCATCCTTGTCTTGTTCCTGATTTTAACATGAAGGTTTTCAGTTTTTGCCCATTCAATATGATGTTAGCTGATGGTTTTTCATAAATAGCCTTTATTAAATTGAGGTATAGACCATCTATTCCAATTTTTTGCAGGGTTTTTATCATGAATGGGTGTTGAATTTTATCAAATG
>NW_022900942.1:2508172-2548312 GCF_012274545.1 Fukomys damarensis | reverse complement strand
TTTAGGATGAAAAATACCTCACTTCAGGCTCTCCTTGACCTAAGGGTTTGTGTTGAAAAGTCTGCTGTGATTCTAATGGGCCTCCCTTTGCATGTGATTTGTTTCTTTTCTCTTACTGCTTGCAGTATTTGGTTTTTCTGTTGGATTTCTGGAATCTTGATTATTATATGTGTAGGTGTAGATTTTTTTTGATCGTGGCTAGTTGGGGTTCTGTATGCCTCACTCATCTGTATGTCTAATTCTTACTTTCTGTTTGGGAAGTTTTCTGTCATTAATTCTGTGAAGAGCTTTTTTATATCATTTGTGTTTTCTCCTGTTTTTTCATGAATTCCTATTAGTCTTATGTTATTTTTCTTTGTATTGTCTAGGAGTTGTTGGATTGATTTCTCATGATCCCTTACTGTTTTTAATAGACCTCTTTTTTCACGGTCACTGACTGCTTTCCTATCTTCTATATCTGAAATTCTATCTTCGCAATGTTTTATTCTGTTCCGTACACTTTCAATAGAGTTTTTAATCTCCTGGATATCTGTTTGAATCTGTTTTATGGATTCCATTTCTTTCCTCTGTTGGGCATTCATTGTTTCCATGTCTTTCTTATGCTGAGTCTTCATGGCTTCTATCACAGTCTTGAGCTCATCTATTTTTTTCTCAGTTTCTGCTCTAGAGTCTCGAATCATGACTTCTATTTTGCTCATCATCTCTCTGGCTAGCTGGGAAATTATTTCTGATTTGAATTTTTCTAGAGCCTGATTGATCAATTTTGTTACCTCCTGTGCTATGGGTCCAGGGAGTCCTGTTGGTTCACTATCAGACTTTTCATCCTCATTTGTCCTACTATTTGCTATTGGTGAAATGGATATCTGTGTTTGTGTCTTGCTTAAGTGTTTCCTCATTATTATTTTTATTGTTGGGTTGTCCTTCTTTAATTTCTGGGTATTACTTAAATCTTCCTAATATAGTTGCGTTTTAGCTTTTGAGTTTCTAATGACTCATAGACATTCTCGTTTTCATAATATCAGAGAAAACAACTCTTTAAATCAATCACCACTCTTTGTCCCAATTGATACATTCAGCAGCCCAATAGGATCAGGCACAGCTTGCCAACTGACCACTTATGGTAGTCATTAATGTATCACCTTTAACTCATGTGAATTAGATTAATTTCAAGAAGCAGCTCATAGTATGTTTGCAGTGAATATTCTTTTCAATATGGCATCTTTACCATTTAGGATGGGGGGTTCGACTTAGAACAAGAGGATTAGATAAGTGAAAGAATTAGAGCAGGTTTGAAGTGAATCCAGAGGTTGTAGAATTACCTTACTATCTTTACAAAGCTATTAACTTCAGGGGGGATAGAGAGAGTGCAGGAATAAGGACAGGAATATATCCCCTTAACAGTAACAGGCGCTTGCCTTCCCTTGAAGGTACAGAGCCATGAGTGAGGTAAAATGACTGGAGAAAAGAACATAAAGAGAAACCCCTCCTAAAAACAAAAAATAATAAAAGAAGTCTGAGTTATTCAGGAACTGGAATAAAAAGGGAGATGAGGGACACTATGGTGGAGCAAGAGACTGAGTTGGAGAGAGAGGACAGAAAAAAGAAAGAAATTTTAGGGTGGAATGAGGAAAAAAGAGAAAAGAGAGAGGGAAAGAAAAAGAATTTGAAGGTCCTCTTTCAGGCTATCTCTGATCTCATATTATACCACATGCACAGTCATATGTGGAACCCAATCCCCTGGTCTTAGCTAGCCAATGGCTGTTCCTCACGACTGAGACTGAACACAATCTACAAGGCCTAACTTTAGTTTCCTTACCCTCAGGGTTGAACTCCACTCAGTTCTATTACAGGTTTCCCCTGCCCTTTCTTTAAAGATGTTCAAAGTTGGGAGCTCAGAAAACTACCCTTCATGGGAACCTATGTCTCTGCAGAGTTGGTCTAAGGACTGGCCAGATCAGGAGTTTTGAGAATGGGGGGGGGTGTCGTGTGGGTGTTTCAAGGGCACCAGCACGGCTACCTTCCTTCCTGGTCTGTTGTCGCGCAGGCTGGGAGCTCACATGCACGCCGCCGGGTGATCGCACGCAGGCAGGCAGGCAGGCAGCTGAAGAAACCCCCTCCGGGGTCTTTGGGGCCTTCCTGGTCTGTTGTCGCGCAGGCCGGGAGCTCGCACGCACGCCGCCGGGTGATCGCAGGCAGGCAGGCAGGCAGGCAGCTCTGTTAATTTCAAATGTACATTTTTTATTAGATCTTTAAATTTAGGGGGGGTCTGATTTTTTAAAGTTCTTTATATATTCTGGAGTAGACGTTTGTCTGAAGAATTGCTGGCAACATTTTTTTTTTGCCACATTTTATGTTGTTTCTTTACACTGTTGGTGGTTTCACTTGTAGTTCAGAAGCTTTTTAATAAGAAGAGATCCAACTGTTGATTTTCTGTTCTAGTTCAAGTGTGAATGAGTTTTTGTTCATGAAATATTTTCGTACACCAGTGTCTTCAAGAGTTCTGTCTAACTTCTATTCCAGCCAATTTAGTGTTTCTGTTTTAATATTTAGATCTTTGATCCATGTCAATTTTAATTTACTGCACTGTGATAGGTATATGTCTAGTTTTAATCTTTGGGAAGTTGAAATGCAATTTTTCCAGCACCAGTTATTGAAGAGGCTATCTTTCTTTCAATGAGGATGTTTGGCTCCTTTGTCAAAGAGGAGTTAGCTGAGTATGCCTGGGGTTGTGTCTTCATCTTCTAATCATTTCTACTGATCCTTGTCTCTTTCTGTCCAAATACCATGCTGCTTTTTTGTTTTATTGAGTTTATTGGTACATGTTAGGTATAGAGTACAATTACATTCATTATTGGGATCTTGTACCTTTACATGACAGGTCTTGGATCTCATTTTTTCCCTTGTCCCTGCCCTACCTTGACCCCCTCCTCCCCTCCCAGTTTCTCTGGTGTGAAAAACTATAACAGCACATAAGATCCTAATGAGATAATTGACCATGCTGTCTTTATCATTATATCTTTGTAGTATAATTTTAAGTTGGGGATTGCAATATCCCATGCATTGTCTTCATTGTCTAGAATTATTTTTTGCTATTCCAGGTCTTTACTTGAGCCAAATGAAATGTTTTATTATTTTCTCAAGTTCTGTGAAGTATGCTGTTGAAATTTTGATTGGCATTGCATTGAATCTATATAGAATTTTTGGGAGTATAACCATTTTCAATATGTTGATCCTTTCTACCTAGGAGAAGGGATGTCTTTCTGTTTTTTGTTTTTTTTTTTACATCCTCTGATCTCTTTTTTTTTCAGAGTGCTATAGTTTTCTGAGGATACAGCTTTGATTTCTTATATTTAGTTATTTCCTAGGTATTTCACTTTGGGAGTTGCTATTTAGAAAGGAATATTTTCTCCAGTTCTCTCATTGAGTCTAGTGTTCATGTACAAAAGGCTGGCTACTGAGTTTTTGTATGCTGACCTTATATCCAACTACAATCTTGAATTTGCTTATTAAGTCTATAAGAATTTTGGTAGAGTTATTGGGGTCTTGCATATAAAGTAGCATGTCATCTGCACATAATGAATAGGTTCTTCTTTTCCTCTTTTTGTTCTTTTTTTCTTTTCTAATTCCTGTGGGTAATCTTTCCAAAACTGTCAAATGGGAATGGTGATAGTGGACATCCTTGTCTTGTTCCTGATTTTAGCTTGAAGGATTTCAGTTTTGACCATTTGCTCTGTTTTGGGTTTTTTTTTTTCATGGATGGCTTGTATTAGGTTGAGATAGAGATGGTCATTCCAATTTTCTGAATGGTTTTTATCATAAATGAGTGTTGGTCTTTCTCAAATGCTTCTCTTACATCTATTGAGATAACTGTATGGTATTTTGTCCTTGCCTTTGTGATTTTTTCCGGTACTGGGGATTGAACTCAGAACCTTGTGCTTGTGTGGCAGGCAGTGGAACCACAGAAATAAATCCCTGGCCTTTCCTTGTCTTTATTAATATATTGTATTACATTTTTTTATTTGTTTATTTTGAGCCATCTTTGCATTTCTGGGATGAATCCTATCTGGTCAAGGTATGTGATCTTCTTGATGATCTTCTGCATTTTATTTGCCAGTATATTTTTGACAATGTTTCATTAGGGAAATTGGCCTATTGTTCTCTTTTTTTGAGTTATGTCTTTCTCTGCTTTAGGGATCAAGGCGATGCATGCTTCCATGGGTGAATTTGGGAGTATTTCTTTCCTTTCCATTTCCCTGAAGAGTTTAAATGGTGCTTGGAATAGTTCTTCTCTTAATATCTTATAAAATCCAGCAGTGAAGCCATCAGGAGACAGGATTTTCTTCATTAGTAAGTTTATGAATACATTTTCAATTTCATTGATATTGGGTTGTTTAGAGTTTTTATTCTTTTAATATCTGTCAATGTCTTCTGTTTTTCATGTTATAGGAGTATAAATTCTCCAATAGGTATTGATGTTCCTCTGGATTTCTGCTTGGTCCATTATAATTTCACTATTTTAATTTTTAATTTCACGGATTTAGGTCTTTTCTTTCTTATTTATATGGTTGCTTAAAAGTTTGTAAATTTTGCTTTTTATTTTGAAAAAGCAACTCTTTGCTTCATTGATTTTTGTCTTGTTCTCTTAGTCTCCATTGCTTTGATTTCTGCTCTGATCTTTATACCTTCCTCCCATGGATAAGCTTTGAGATTGTTTTGATCTTTTTCTAAAAGCATAGATAAACTGTGTTTTCATTTGTGTTTTGTGTAAGTATTAATGACCAAATGAATAACTGCTGGAGCAACAATACTTTGTATCACTGCTAAACACACAATATCACATTACCTCTTATTGATTGTTCTAACCACTATACATGGATAAATGCAAATCTCAGTCAACAACAACTAATAAAAATACCATAGGCCGAGTAGGTCAAAAAAATCAATTTTGTAACAGGTGCAAAGAAGTAAACATGAGTGTAGATTTTCATTATCAAAGGTGAATATAAATATCAGGTAGTTTCAGCATCAATCATAAAATGCAAGACTAAAGCTCTTTCACTAAGACAAGTATCTGTATCAATATCAAGACTTATTGACTACGTACTATGAGAAGAAATATAGAGAAATTAACCGTGTTAAAGCTAACCACTGAGGTGCATCTACTAATTATCATAAAGCACATTAAAATGTGTTTCCATTATATAAATAACTAATATAAACTAATATTTTTTGCAATTGGCAATTGAATTCACAAATTCGGTACTGAGTTATATTCCTAGCTCTTTTTTATTTTTTATTTTGATACAGATTCTCACTATGTTGTTAAATTGCTCGGGTTAGGATAGAATTTCTGAGTCTCCTTCCTGTACCTCCAAAAATGATGGTATTTTAGGTATTCACTACCATGCTGACTTCATTTAAAAAAATAGAAAAGTACGTCATTTGAAATACCACTTGATGGATCATTTACTTTCCTATTGACAACAGATGAAAATGAATGGCCCATAATATTTAAAAAGACAACTATCTCAATATCAGAAATTTGTTAATGAGATGTTATCTTACAGCCATTTTTAGAACAATGAAGAATGTTTGCAAATGGTGCAGCAAAACGGGAATACCT
Source organism: Fukomys damarensis (assembly GCF_012274545.1). NCBI lineage: Eukaryota > Metazoa > Chordata > Mammalia > Rodentia > Bathyergidae > Fukomys > Fukomys damarensis. Next base: position 2,542,689 of record NW_022900942.1, on the reverse strand, counting down.
AACAGAAGTATAAATTGGATTGCTCACTGAGGAAATGTCTTTGGAATTGTCACAGAATTAAAACTTGCACTGTTATAGTCAACAATGTCACCCTATTATGAAATTAAGGGACCATGGAGGATATTCAAACAATATTTATTTATTTGCAATAACAGAAAATAATAAGATAATGTCACCAATATAAAATTGCTCTTTAATTTTAATATTATAACATAAACATATTTACCTTTCAAAATAAATTAATAAGTTCTAAACACACTCACAAAATTGATTCTGAACACAATATTACAAGTGATGAAAAGATATAGAATTTCACCATTGGCCTATGCCAACCAGCTGCTTCAACTTGTTTTAGAACTTTCACACACGCATGCACACACGCACACACACACACACACACACACACACACACACACAGCATTACCCAAGCTTTCCTGGATGAGACCCAAGGAAAAAATTATACATAGAAATGCAATTATGTTTAAAATATCAGATAACTGGACAAGAGCAAAGTCAGGATTGAATCCAGGATGAAATGCATTGGGCCATTACATTATTTAGTCATTTTAGCTAGGGACATTTTTGCCCACCCTTTTATTTTAACCAACTGTATACAAGTACAAAACAAATAACATATCACAGAAGAGAGGCTGTCAAGGCAATACATTTCTAAAAATCTGCCTTCATGCCCCTGTTCCTTAGGCTATAAATAAAGGAGTTCACCACTTGGGGGACTACAGAATACACCACTGAAGCCATTGTCATCTTTTGTGATGAGTCGGTTACTGCAGAGCACAATTTGAATATAAGACAAAAAATGAATGCAATTTCAGGAACACTACCCAAGATGAAGCTGCAACATACATTACCAAGTAATCAGAGTATCAGAACAAGTGAGCCTGATAACTTGTGAAAGTTCACAGAAGAAATTTGGGGATTCTCAGCACTGCGTAGAAGGACAACCATAGGATCATCAAACTTGGATCAGTCCATCCACGATGCTAATGAAAAAGACAGTCAGTGAAACATACATGTGAGTGCTCATGGTGACTACACACCTAAGAGAATAGCAGATGGCCACATGGCCATTGCTACAAGGAGACCAGTCTCCAAACCTGTAAAAAAACAATACTAAACAGATCTGAGCAAGACAGCCTGTGTAGGTAATGGTCTGATCCTGCGTTTGGATGCTCTCCAGTGCATGTAGACTCTTGGGTCCTTCAGCAGGAGTCATTAAATAACAGGTTGGAGAGAAAGAAGAACATGAGGGTGTCGAGGTAGGAGTTAGAGCTGATTGATAGACTGATGATTAGGTTTCCCAGGATGGTGATGAGGCACAGGGGCAGCAACAGGCTGAAGAGAGGGGCTGCTGCTCTGGGTCATCTGTCAGTGCTTGGAGAAGAAATGTTCAAATACTTGCTGGTCATTAGCTTCCAATATTGATTATCTATTTTAAAAGTGGTGAAAAAACAGCAAATTATGAAAACAGTAATGGTTGCATAACATAGGAGTATATGACAAAAAACATCCCACGGACACCCAGCTCTTGGGATTTTGCCTCTAACAAAGTGACAATTTCATTTTCTGTTGCTCAGTCAGCCTTAGTGTAGCATTTGTTTATGGTATTCCTAATAATTAAAGCTCTCACAATGTTCCCTACATTACACCAGCAACAAACAAACAAATATACAAATATGGAAAATTAGTTTCTAAGTCATTGAGTATGAGAAGGGAAAGATTTCTCCTTTGTATAAAATGGGACTTGTTCTGAGCACAGAATGAGACCATCAGAATGACAACTGGGTGACTATCGTGCAAGTAGAAGACAAATGTTAACAATGCAATCAATGTTTAAATTTTTTTGAAAAAATAATTAAGGTTAAAGATACACTGTTATTAACTGACCTCAAAATCATCCTCTGTGCTTCAATGCACTGATCATTCTAGTCAGTTTTCTGGAGAAGTTTTGAGAGTACACTTCCATGTGTTTATGCTGGCATGGTTGCCTGGATGTTCTGAGATGATTTCACTTTCATGGTTATTTCAATTTTGAGGAAAAGCCAAATTTCTCAGTGTCAGATCTTGTGAATAAGTTATATGAAGAATGCATACAACGTTTTAACGAGATTGTCTTCCTCCTGGATGGCACTGGTATACATATTATCTGAATTATTTCATTACACCTTGTGAAGACATTCATGAAGGAAGAACTTTAGAACTGTTTCCCATTGAAAGGCACTGGATTATTTTGTCATATCTCATAAAACCATTCATGAAGAAAGAGCTTCAGGACGTCTTCAAAAAATGTCGAGATCATAAGGATTGAAGAGAGGGAAAATTCTTATGGAGAAATGGCTACAATGTGATTTTTATTAGAATTAAATTATATATTTTAAAATTTACAAAATCTTTTGTCACATTTTGAACATGAAGTGTGTCAAAGTAGAGCCAAATGTCAGCATTGTCATGGAGCACTTTCTTCTCTTTAATTTATGTCCTCACTTTCTTTTTCTTCAAATTACATATAGCAACTACACTCATTTATGAAGTATTGACAAGGGATTTCATATTCCCTATTTGGCTTCAAGATTTATGACCTACCTGAGTATTGAAAATAGACTATGCAACATCAGCAGAAGCAGACAGACTGATTTAATGGGACATTTGTAGAGTAGGATCATCTTAGGAAGTAGGCTGTGTATGGTTGCAGACCAGAGCAGAGAAGCTTTGTGATGATTTTGCTGGCTGTTTTCCATGGGCTGTTTATCCTTTCAGCACTTGATGTCCCAAGGGCCTCATTAGACCAGATAGTTCACTCTTCTTCTGATCCTTGGAGGACATATCATTAAAGACCAAGACTCTCTGAGGTGAGGAGGTCAGAATGAGTGATTACCTGATATAGAGGCCACGTGTACCCAGAAATGACTCCCGATCTTTTCTGCTTATCTCTATTTCAAGGACTTTGCAGGCAAAATACACATCACTTTGCTAAGAAATTTCTGTGTTGCTTTTTAGTTATATGTTAAGGGTCCTCAGTTTATCTATATCTGAAAGCCAAGTTCCTATTTTGGATGTGAAAATGTGTGGTTATAAATAATGTAATTACATCCGGGCATGGTGGCACACACCTCTAGTCCCAGCACTCAGGAGGTTCAGGCAGGAGGATTGTTGTGAGTTTGAGATGAGCCTGGGCTACACAGTGAGCTCCAGGTCAGTCTCAACTACATAGTGAGACCGTGTCTCAAAAAACAAAACAAAACAAAACAATAAATAATGTAATTACATTATTAGCTAAATATTAGAAAAATACAATACACTTCATCATTGAAGTTGTCTTAAATTTTGTTTATTGTAATTAGTACAATAGATTTGCATTTTCTTTTTATTGATTACTGCAGGTGAGGAAAAATATGAATGCCCTGAGAACCTGACAAAAATCTATTTAACATTTCTCAAAATAGTTTACTTTACAGAAGGGAGTTGAATTTGTTTCTTTGTTTCTAATTCAGACAGTGAATCAATTAAAAAATCTCACAAGGTACAATTCTCAGATTTCTCCCTATGTTCAGCACACATGGTCAGATTTAAACCATTGTTTCATAGTGTTACAGAAGGAATCAGTAAGGGACACACAGAGAAGCAGCGGAATGGAAGTAAAATAATAAATTTATTTATCGATAAGGGTCAATCGCACATAAGCCAGGCATGAATTTACAACGCACTGGGTTACAACTTCTTTTATAGGGTTTCACAGCGATGACTTCATTTGGGTAGTTACATTTCATTCTCACAGTTCAAATCAAGGTCACAAAATAGTTAATCTTTTCAACCCAGATATAACAGTTCTTTGCAGTTTACCTTTAAAATTGACCTGGTTATCTATTCTAACCCATAGGAAGGGGGTGTTCAATGTTTGCACAGGTTTATTGAATTGCTTTAAACCAGGTTTGCTGTTGTGTATCCATTTTTGTTGCTCAATTAATATTACTTCAATTTCACAATAGCATTGTCCTCTCTTTCCTCAAATTCCTAATCTAATCCATTTTGAAAAATAGAAATAACAGATGTAGGGTATAAACAAGCTAACAATGCCTAAACTGGGAACTCCTTTGCTATGTATGAAATCCTTGGTCTGTGAGATTACTGAAACAACTGATTGAGGAAATTAAGTATTATTTTAAAAAAAATTTTTTTTAAACTTGCTCTTTCCAATATGGTATTTCCTGATCCCTCATGATCACCTGCCACAATTACATGCTCTGACCTTCTCCTCTTTCTGCACTCATACACCATGAAGCTCACTGACAAGTGATCTCCTCCTCCCTCTGTACCTGACTTGAATTCTTTTTCCTTAGGTGCCTTTTGAATCACACCCATATTTATTTTCAGTTTCAGGAAGATGGAAAGCACATTTAAACTCAAAGTAAAGTACATTTAGAGAAAGGTAGAGCTATATCTCACAACCTGTTGTTACTGGCAAGCTCTTGCAGGCTCAAGACATATTGAGAGTGGAACCATAAGAGAAAAAATTGACAAAAAAAACATATTAGAACAAAGCACTTGAGCTCACATTTTAAACATCATAAAGTGCATGCAGAAAAGGAGACAGTCTTAAAGAATAAATTTGTAATCTAGGTTTTGCAGTACATTTCTAAAAACTCAACATTCTCGGAGCTTGAGTCAGGAGCTCCTAAGTTTGAGAACAGCACAGGCAATTTAGCAATCAAGTAAACCATTTCTCAAAATAAAGAAAATAATTGTATTATATAGCTTAGGTTATAACTCATGTCAAATTCCTTGGGTTCAATGCCAATATCAAAAAAGGACAATAATAATGTATTTCCAGAAGGCAGATACAAAGAGTTGTTATTCCAAATATATCATCATTATTTAATAAAAATATTAGCATCTGCGTATATATATAAGATGAACACATATTTCTCCACAGAAGAAATTAAAGGACCCCATGATAAGTGAAATCCAAATTCATGAAAAAGTATTTTAAACCCATTAGATTTCCAGGTTAAACTATTTTACAGATCATGAGGATCCCAGGGAATTTTGATCAGGAAGATAACTTATTTACCTTTTCAGCCCGTTAACTACTTCCAATCTTCTCACAAGTTCTCTCAAACTTTAATTTCACTTTCTCCCTTCATCACTACTTTGCCCAATTCCATAATATGATCTCAAATTTCCTCTCCACCAGCCCTCCATGCTAGATATAAAAATCTCAATAAAGTTGGACCTTTTTTCTTTCATTTGTTATCTATTTTTCTTTCTTCTTTCTGATCAACTCCCTTCTTTTTCTTTCCTTGATCAGGTACATTTCAGCTTACTGTATGCAATACAGCACAGATTTTCTGAGTTACTAAGGAAAGGATGAAATAATTAAAACAAATTTAATTTACATGATTGATATGTAGCTGGCTCTGTAGAAGATGGGGTAATCAGTAGTGGCTCTCTCTGCACAATTAAGTGACAGTGATTCTATTGCACTGAGAAGGTTGAAGCGATGTATAAATATAGATAACAAAACTGGAAAACATGTGCTAAAGAAATAGTCATACTAGTTATAGAAGATCTCTATTCAAATTGATCCTCAACCTTGAGGACAAAAAAACAAAAGAAACTTGAGAATACAAGTAAACAATGTCCTCAAAAATACTTTTTTTTCTCATTGAGTTTATTGGTGATTTTTAGGTATACAGTACAGTTACATTCATCATTGGGATCTTGTACCTTTACACGACAGGTCTTGGTTCTCATTTTTCCCCATACCCCTCCCCTCCCTTCACCCCATCCTCCCTTCCCTATTTACAAAAACTTTATTTCCATTTTTTCATTTTCTCAGATATTTTTCTCCTTTATTTCCTTTCCCTTACCCTTCCCATTTCTCCTACACCTTTAGCCTTTTTCTTCCTATTTCATGTTGTAAATTATAGCATTAGCATCTTACTTACAATTATAGTTTTTCACTCCAGAGAAACTATTTGGTATTTACATGTGTGATTTATTTATTTCATTTAAGACTATAACCTCAATATGTATCCATCTTCCTCTGAATGACTCTAATTTCTCATTTTTTATGGCTGGGTAGCATTCCATTTTATAGAAAAAACACATCTTCCTTATCCAGTCTCCAACTGATGGGCAATTAGAATTAGGCTGTTTAACTTCCCAAAAGCTGCTCTCATGAGCACGGAAATAAAGCCAAATGGCTGAAACATATACACACACACACACACACACACACACACACACAAATGAAATGAATCACAGGATGTTCAGGTAAGCTCAAAGATGGTGTCATTATACAGATAAAGGACTTAACTGATAAAATGATCATTAAGCTTGAAGAAGACACAAGACGTTGGGTGAAGAGAACAAGATTATAAATGTGTGAATTATAGTTTTGTTAAATAGTTAGAGAATATGAAAATATACAAAAATATGAGCATAAAATTCTGGACAGTATAAATGAACAATGTCAGAACTAGAGGCTAAAGTAATAGAGCAGGTAAAAAAGAGTGACTTGAAAAATAGTGTACAATAAAACCTCTCAAAGCCTGTCTATCACTGCAAGAGTATTTGAAGGGACATCTACATATAAACCATAACAGTCCCTCTAAGTAAAAGACTCAGTCAAAAACAGACAACTGAAATAAATAATTTCAGAATTAGAGGTTGAAATCATTGATACTTATGTGACCAAATGTTTAACACCTCTGGCCATAAAAAATGTTTTTCCACATTAATCTAGTAATAATGGCTATTATGAAGAATTCAAAAAACAATAAATGTTGAGTAAATTATTATGGGTATAAAAAGATCTTCCTGTACATTGTTCATGGAGATAGAATCCTGTACAACCACTGTGGAAATCAATATGGAAATTCATTAGACAACTAATAGTAGAAGTTCTGTTAGATCCAGCATTATTTCTCTGTGTATTTTCCAGAAAGAGTTAAAGTTTAAGCAATGATATCCGGTAAAAACATTGCAGTTAGCAGTGTCAATAAATACAGGTTTCATATTCTGCATAAAATACAGAAAACAATAACTAAACTTCAAGACACATGAATACACTGGTGGATAGATTTTGCTGACTGTTTCTTTAAAACACCATTGGTACATTTATAATTATATTTACCTATATATAGGCTATATTTTTGTATGTGAAATTTGATTAGGCTTCCCTACATGATGTATAGAGGTCAGTAAAATGGAGGATAGGAATTTATTACAAAAGTACAATCTGTTACACATTTCAGGTATGTGAAGTGGAAGTGAACAGAAGCAATCAAAAGAAATGAATTGTTTTCACCTGCCTGCCTCAGGGTTCAGGAAAGCCACCACCCTGAGTTCTACTCTCCTGTGGAGTTGTTTTTTAATGACGTGCACTCATGGGATCAGAATAGGAGTAACATTTCTGATCTAATGAGGAGCACTGGATATTGTGTCCCCTGGGATACAGAGAATGTAGGTGTCAGCCAGGGAAAACCTCACTCAAAAGCCCTGCCCAGTAGGGAAGCAGCAGCTGCTGGTCCTCCAAGAAATGATCCTTTGTGATATAGAACCCACTGATTCAGGAGATCCCTCTGCCCTTTCTTAGAACCGATTAACTCTCTTCCACATCCAGGTGAGATGCTGAAAATAATTCTGAGTGAAGCATCCATGCAACCTAAAGTTTCTTAGTTAATGCTTTGAACATGAACAAGGATACTTTGCTACAATTCCATCCAAAAGGAGCTATGGGGTGAGCACATATATAAGAAGATGAGAAACATGTCCCCATGAGCCTGATTTCATTTACATTTTTAGCAATATTCATCCACTTCTTGTCCCTGATGTCTATTCAAAAGAGGAGGGATAATTTTATCTGGGAACTGAAATATAAATCTGTGGCTTCTCAGAAAAGATGACTCTCATAAAATATTCTGTCATTTACTTAATTCTTTTGGTGGTTATGGGGATTTGCCTGAGTGTACATGTTTTTTGGATGTGTTACAACAATGCACACATAATGGGTTAAGTAATAAATCAACTTCACTTTTTCAGAATTTTGGAGGCTAGAAATTTGTGATCACAGTGTTGGCAGAGTTCATTCCTCCTAAGGACTCTCCTTGGTTGATCCTATCTCAGTGTCTTCCCATAGTCTTCTCTCTCTCTCTCTCTCTCTCTCTCTCTCTCTCTCTCTTTCTGACTGCTCTCTAATTTCATTTTAAGGATCTTGTCATACTGGATTAGGGCTCAATCAAAATACTACTTTTTATGTGAGCTAGCTTTTCAAATAAACTTCTCAAGACAGTCAGTCTGAAATTTTGGGGGCTCTGTTTTACCCCATAAGTTTTAAAATGATTGAATTTAGCCTAGAAAAATCAATGTTTCTTTTATTTATTTTTTAGTTTCTTCAGCCAGAATTGTATAGAAAGTTGGTCCTAATCTCTGGGAGAAAATTACTGTGAAAATTCTGATGAAGGAAGTCTCACTCTGCAGGAAGCCTCTCCCTGCAGTTTCTCAAACTCTATGCCCTGCTCTGATATATGTGTTCCACCTGTAATAGTATAATGGGTAGGAATGGGCATATCTTAAAAATAAAGGTGAAAAGAAAGAAAATTCTTTAGTCATAAATGGAAATCTTGAGACCAAATGCATCATTTACAAATGTTAATTCTGCCCTACTCAAGGATATTAGCATAGCTTCTTCAAGATATTAAAAATGGTCACACCAGCAGATCTCTCAGTCTTTTCCAAACATGGACAGTGTGTTTTTGTCTATGCTGTTTCCCTGTAGCTCCATGAGGCCCACAGCTAAATAGTCTGATTCAAAGTTTGACAATTTTGGGTGAATGGAAGTATACTAACAATTGAAACTATCATTTGTCTTATTGTATTGACAATGTTAGCCTTTGCCACATAGTGTAAAGAAGAGTTGGTTTTAGATCAAAATAACAAGAGTTAAAGTAGGTTTGAGGCAAGACATGATATTAGAGAATGGCAGTGAAGCTTTGAGTATTTATGTGGCTATTATAAATAAAAAACATTTCTTTTTTAAAGCAATGATTCTCAAAATTTAGATGTATTCATTTAATCATGAACCATAGAAACATAGTTTATGGGTTCTCTTCTCCAGACTTTTCAAATGTAACTTGTACAAAAAATTTTTATGACTACTATATCTTCTGGAGAGGCATCTGTTCCTTCTATATAAAGTATTTTAACTTAATTTTCACTTTATCATTTCCATCAGATCTATGGAATATACGGAACCCACAAACAAAACATCAGTCTCAGAATTCTTTCTCCTGGGACTGACAGATGATCCAGAACTGCAGCCCCTCATCTTCAGCCTGTTCCTGTCTATGTACCTGGTCATCATCCTTGGAAACCTGCTCATCATTCTGGCCATTAGCTCTGACTCCCACCTCCACACCCCCATGTACTTCTTTCTCTCCAACCTGTCCTTCAGTGATATCTGTATGAGCACCACCACTATCCCAAAGATGCTGGTGAACATCCAAACACAGAGTCGGAGTATCTCTTACACAACCTGCTTCACCCAGGTTACTTTTGTCTTAATTTTTGCATACCTGGAAACCTTTCTCCTTGCAGTAATGGCTTATGACTGCTATGTGGCCATTTGTCATCCCCTGAGGTATAGGGTCATCATGAGCCCCCACCTCTGTGTCCTGCTTGCTCTGCTCTCTTTATTGTTTAGCATTGGAGATGCCCAGCTCCACACTCTGATGGCACTGAGGTTGTCCTTCTGCACAGACCTGGAAATCCCTCACTTCTTCTGTGAACTTGCTCAGGTCATCAAGCTTGCCTGTTCTGATGCTCTCATTGATAACATCCTGGTTTATGTTTCGCTTTGTGTAGTTGGTGGTATTACTCTTGGTGGAATCTTTTTCTCTTATATCCACATTGTGTCCTTTGTTTTAGGAATGCCATCACAGGGAAGAAAGTATAAGGCTTTTTCCACCTGTGGGGCTCACCTGTCAGTTGTGTCCTTGTTCTATGGCACAGCTTGTGTGGTGTACCTTAGCTCTGCAGTGACAGACTCCCCCAGGAAGACTGCAGTGGCTCCAGTGATGTATTCTGTGGTCCCACAAATGCTAAATCCCTTTATCTACAGCCTAAGGAACAGAGAAATGAAGGAAGCCCTGAGGAAATTCTTTGACAGAATATGTTCTTTTCGTGTTGTTTCATTGGCTTTGTTCCTACAAGACTAAGGTATTCACAGAATTCCTTATGAAATACAATACCTGACTCTCTCACTGCCACATTCTAAAATGACCAAATTACATAAAAATTAAGTTTATGTTACTTTGGGTTTGTTACACGAACGTTTTTTTCCTCCAGATTTTTGATAGTGAACAAATAGTTCCATTCTCTGAAGATGCCTCTTTTTGCTTTCATCATAGAATCAGAGTCTGGACTAGAGGTTCTAGTTTTAGTCATTTTGCTTTGTATATGTGTGTGTGTGTTTTTTATTGATAAGAAGGATTTTACATTTTCATGTGCTACAGTATGAATTATTTGTATACATTATGTGCATACAGTGTTCGGTGATCTTATCAGATTCATTGTCTTATGCACTATCTCATAAACATCACTTCATGTAGGAAACATCAAGCAATCTCTCCTTGAAGTAATTGTTTTCATTTGTATTTATCTTCCTATGCCATACACATTAGAAGTTATTTCTCCTATCCAATTGTGCATTTGCTACTTCTGCTCATTCTTCCATTATTTTATTTATATTTCATATCAATACTCTTACTAGTATATGCTCATAGTACATGACATTTCCATTCCTTGTGTGAAGTTGGTATGCAGATGTAACACAGTAATTCTTTTCATCTTGTTTTCCTCCCCCTCTTCAACCCCTTCCTCCATTTCTTAACTCCCTTCCAATTTAAGACTCATCTCCCTACTTCCTATTATCAATTTTTTTTTGCTGTTTGTTTATAATGCAAGTTTCCCATACAAGGGAAGTCATTCAATATTTAAGCTTGTGTGTCTGATTTATTGCACATAATACTGTGGTTTCCAAATTCATCCATTTTACTAGAGATGACTCAAATTTATCTTTCTTTATGGCAAGTTAGTTCTCCATTGTGTGTAAATACTACACTTTATTTATCTACTCAACTAATGATGAACATATAGGCCATTTCCAAGACTGAGCTATTATGAATTGTGCTGCTATATGCATAAGTATGCATGATTCACTGTAATATGATGATGTTGGGAAGATACTTAGAAAGGGATCATTGAGATCAAATGTAATTTCTAGTTTTGGTCTTTTAAAGAATCTCCATAACTTTTCCATAGTGGTTGTACCAGTTCACATTCCCATAAAAAATTTGCAGGTGTTCCTTTATTAGTGTCGGGCTTATCTTACTGATGCTGGAAACCCAATCGTAGAGGCAGGAGCCCTTTGTTAATGCTAGAGACTTGCTTCTGCCTCACTGAATGACTGGGGGAGTTCATCCGTACTACAATATATGCAAACAGTGTAAAACAGGAACTAAACTTTTGAACACAATTTAGAAATAAATGAAATTATGTGCTGGGCATTTAGCTCAGTGGCTCAGTGTCTGCCTGGCAGGAGCAAGGTCTTGAGTTTGATCCCTGGTAAAGAAAGAAAGAAAGAAAGAAAGAAAGAAAGAAAGAAAGAAAGAAAGAAAGAAGGAAAGAAAACCATGGGATTGATCACTCTTGTCATAGCTTTGTGATAAAAATTTTGTATACAACATGCTTAATTTCTTCACCTTAGCTTCATCACAATTAAGTTATGATATTAACTGAGGTGATTCTGAGATATATTAATTCCACCAGTGAGGACACTTTAGTTTCTGTAAAACAAAATAACTGTAACTATAATATATTCAGTCAAAAAGGAGAGTTATCTTTCAACACCAGGACCTCAGAGGAAGAGAATGTACCTTGATCAATGAGAAGGGCTTCCCTCCTCCTCTCCCCGATTCCTCATGAGCTGGATTGGCACAGGATGCTCCTCATTTCCCCAGATGATTCCACAAGACAGAACCCAGAGTGACTTTCCTTGGATCAGAGGATGAAATAATTTCTGTCATACTAACCAGATAACATCTCTTGGACAAATCAAGCGATGTCCTCCAAATGATGCATCCACATTCAAATTCTCACTCATGAATACTAACTTTTATGAAAAAAGCAAATGTTATTTCTTTAGGGAGACTTTGCAGAAGATTAGTTTATGTTTGATTATCTGTGTAGGTCCTAAATATTACCACAGTGTAGCTTAACTTGCATACAGATGGGGAGTCATCAGAGCAAACGAGGAGTGGAATTGCCACAGAGCCAGACACTTAAGTGATGCAATTAATATTTTATTGGCAATATAATGCAGTTTTTCTCCAAAGTCTGTAAAAACATGTATTTTCATAGCACACATACAGCTTATTAAATTCATGAAAATATGAAAATTTAAATTTCAGAAATGTATTTCATATATGGCTTTTTATTCCTTTATTAGCATTCAGAGATTCAAACATTCTTCATGAGAGATTAAAATATATAGTCATTCTGATGTCAACCTCATCCAGCTAAAGCAAATAATCCAATGGAAAGAGATGACAATCATGAGTATAGCTGTGACAAATACTAATGCACCCAACTATATAAAGCAAATATTAATAGACATAAATAATCAAACACTAATACAATAGTACCAGGGAGACTCAGTACCCCACTGTCACAAATAGACAGATAAACTGGACACAAAATGAACAACAAAGTACTAGAACTAAGTCGAACTCTTGAAAAAAATGACTTAATATGCATTTATAGAGTATTCCACAATACAAAATCAGAGTAAACATTCTTTTCAGCTGCACGTGGGTCATTCTTTAAAATAGACAATATGCTGCCTCATATAAAATGCCTACGGAGTTACATGAGAATTGAGATGTGCCTTATATACTATCAGACAGTAGTGTGATGAAAGTGGAGCTCCATAGCAAATGGGAACCATAAGAACTTCATAAACACATAGAAATTGAATAAAACTTTCCTGAAAAACCAATGGGTCACAGAGGAAATTAAAAGAAAAATTAACAATTTCTACAATCAAATGACAACACCAATACAACATACTGGAATATATGAGGCACCAAGAAAGCAGTCCTGTGAGGGAAATGCATAACAGTAAATAGCCATATTAGGAAAAACAGAGCAAGCACAAATAAAAACCTGATGCTGAACCTTGGGCTTCTGGAAAAAGAAGCATAAAACAAACCCAAAGCTCATATAAGGGAGGAAATTATAAAGCTCAGTGCTGAAATTAATGTAATGGAGACAAAGTGAACAATACAAAAAAATTTGCCAAATTGAAGAGTTGGTTCAATGAAAGAATAAAGAAAATTGACAAAACTCAAGCAAACCTTAATAAAAAATAAGGGAAGAAATAGTGCAAATTCATGCAATTAGCCATGAAAAGGGTGAAATTAAAAAAAGATCCATCAGACATCCAGAGGATTATCAGTACCTAATTTGAGAAACTGTACTCCAATAAGATGGAAAACATGAAAGAAATGGACAAAGCCCTAGATATATGTGAATTACCAAAGTTGAATCAGGAAGATATAAATTTCTAAAGTGCACCTATGTTTATAGCAACACAGTTTCTATTAGCTAAAACTGAGAAACAGCCCATTTGCCCATCAGTTGGAGACTGGATAAAGAAGATATGGTTTTTCTATAAAATCAAATACTACTCAGCCATAAAGAATGAGAAATTAGATTCATTCATAGGAAAATGGATACATATTGAGGATATATACTCCTAAGTGAAATAAACAAGACAAACGTGTAAATATTGAATAGTTTCTCTAGTGTGAAAAACTATAACAGTACATAAGATCCTAATGAGATAATTGACAATGTGAAATAGGAAGAAAAGGGCTAAAAGTGTGGGTAAATTGGGAAGGGTAGAGGAAAGATAATAAGGGAAAAGAAAAAATATGAGAAAATGAAAATATGGAAATAAAGTGTTTGTAAATGGGAAGGGTAGGAGCAGGTGAAGGGAGGGCAGGGACAAGGGGAAAAATGAGAACCAAGACCTGTCATGTAAAGGTTCAAGATCCCAATGACGAATGTTATTGTACTGTATACCTAAAATGTACCAATAAATTTAATGAGAGAAAAAACATTAGAAAAAGCATAAACTATATTACCATTTCAAATTTTGGAAAGCTTAAAAATAATTTTCAGAATAATGAATATAGTGAAAAAATTATTCTTTAATGATAGAGATAAATATTTTCAAAAATACAGATAAGTATTAGCAATATGTATATTAAGAAATTTTAAGATATTGTTATTTAGCAAATTAATGTTTTAAAAATAGTTAAGAAAATACAAAATTCATAATGTAATATGAAATGTTAAAAAAAATTACCAACAGAGAAGTCCCCAGGTCCTGATGGCTTCACTGCTGAATTCCAAAAGTTATTTAAGAAGAATTAATGTCACGATGGATCAAACTTTTAATGAAATTTAAAGAGAAGCTATACTCTTATATTCATTCCTGGAAGCAACCATTACCTTGATTCCAAAAGTAGAGAAAGTCCAAATAGAAAAAAGATAACTATAAGCCAATCTCCATAATGAGCATAGATGCAAAAATTCTCAATTAGATACTTGCAAAAAGAATGCAAATCATCAAGAAGATCATACACCCTTGCCAAGTGTGATTGATTCCAGCCATACATGGATGGCTTGACATATATAGATGAATCAATGTTATACATTTTATTAACAGAGTCAAGGACTAAAAGTATATGATCATTTCAATCAATGAAGAAAAATTGCTTGATAAAATCCAACTCCCATTCATGATAGGAAAAAAAAAACACTAAAGGAAATAGGAATACACAGTCTGTATTTTAAATTCATAAGAACTATCTACAAAAAAAATCAAGAATGGAAATCATACCAACTGGTAAAAAACTGAAATCTTTCAATGCTAAATTAGGGAACAAGAGAAAAATGTCCACAATCCCCATTCCTGTTCAATATAGTTCTAGAATCATTAGGTACAACAATTACACATGAGAAGTAAATAAAAGGAATAAAAATAGGAAATGAAAAAGTTAAACTGTCTTTATTTGCAGATGACCTGATTTTCCATATAGAAGATCCCAAAGTCTCCACCAAAAGTTTCCTAGACTTAACTAGAAAATTCAGTATAGTAGCTGGATATAAGGTCTATACTAAAAAATTAATAGTCTTCTTGTACATGAATAGAGTAGCTGAGAGAAAAATGGGGAAACAATTCCTTTCAAAATAGCATCCAAAAAATGAAATATCTAGGAATCCACCTTAGAAAAGAAGTAATAGACACCTCCTTTAAAACTACAGCACTCTGAATAAAAATAGGTCAAAGAGGATATCAGAAAAAAAAGATATTTCTTGTTCTTGGACGTGAAGTGTAATATAGTGAAAGGGGACATGCTTCCATAACTGCTATATACATTCAATGCAATCCAAATTGAAATTCCAAAATATTTCATAGAGCAAGATAAAACAATCTAAAAAATTCATTTGGAAAGAGAAGAGACCTAGAATAGTAAAAGAAATTCTAGGCAAAAAAGACAAAGCAGGGTGTATCACAATACCCAACTTGAACTACACTACAAAGCTACTGTGATTAACACAGCATAATATGGGCAAAGAAACAGACCAGATGATCAGTGAAACAGATTAGGAGAGGCAGAAATAACTTCAGACACACCCAGCAATTTCATCTTTGACAAATGAGCCAAACACCCCCACTGGAGAAAAAATAGACTCTTTAATGAAGGTTACTGGAAGAACTGGGATTCAACTTACCAATGATGAAAAGTAGACCCATATCTCTTATCATGCACTAAAGTAAAACTGAAATGAATCAAAGATCTAAAATAGAAACATTAAATCTGCTATAAGACAGATTAGGTAGAACTCTTGAAGACATTTTGTAAGACCTAAGTCTCACTTCCACTCCACGGAGTGTGAACAGCCAAAAAGGCCTCCACGATGCTGGGTCCTAAAACCCAGTGAGGCTCCAGGAGCTGGACAGAGGAATGAGAAACACAGAAAGGAACACATCAGGCTAGATGGTAAACAGACCTTTATTAGTCTGGCCAGACAGCACTCCCAGAGCCAGGTAGCTTAGAGAGGCAACTGCTCAGGGGCTGAAGTCCTTTTTATAGGGTTTTTCTAAACAAAGTCAGGGCATTCACAGAACTACCAGAGGACAAGATTCCAAACACATTGCTTATCTTATGCAGGAAATGTTCTATGGTCACTTTTTGTCATACCCTTTGCCCCTGGGCAGAATGTTAGCCAAATTAGCAATTAGCATATGAAGAAGCACAGTCTCTGGCCTATTAGCATGGAGTCACTTTAACTCATTCAATTCTTATAATTTGCATATGAAAAGACCTAATGAGAAGAAAATTTCAGTCTCATAGGAACTAGTACAAAGAATCACTAACCGGAATCTCATTATATTAAACATATTCTACACAGAAAGAGAAAGCACCAACAGACTGAACAACCCACAGTATGGGAAATAATTTACCAGCTGTTCCTCAGACAAAGGTCTATTATCTAGAATATATAAAAAACTTAAATGCTGGGACCACTGGGCAGATGACAGCAGCAGCCGCACAGGACCATGAAGCACAGTCTGCACTATATCTGAATCTGTACTGCAGAGATTGTGGAGATGATGGTTGGCCACAGAGGCAATCAATATGAGCCACAGATGATAGAGAGGAAGTGAACAACAGAGAGGTCCTCTCTGAGGCTCCTCAATAAAACTGAAGCCCACTGGAAAAGTGCAGAAAATCTCTGCAATTAAGGCACACTGGGGCACCATTATTGGTAAATCCTTGGATTCATCACCTGCCATAGAAATCTGGACTCCCTTAGTTGGGAGGACAACTGGAACCTGCTGGAGAATCTTGCATTGTTCAATCCTGCAGAAGGTCAGGGATTTAAATTTAGGCCTTGTGGCCAGAAATAAGTCTGAATCTCACTAGGCTACAGCTCGTTTATGGAGACTAATAGACTTAGACATGCACAATGATGCCCAAATTATCTGTTGTCTAACAGAAGCACAGAGATATATCCTGAGGAAGGACCTTCCATCTTTTTTATAAAAAAGAAAAGAGTATAATATCTCTCCCTTCTTGTTCTGTATTTCTCTCCCACTTTGTTCCTATTCCTGTTCCATTTCAAATTGTTTCTCTCTCTTTGTTCTCTTGACTGTCACTATTCTTATAGGAAGATGAATGCAGTTTCTAGCTTCCATTTTTCTCTCATTTCCTTCTGTTCTTGTCTTTGTTTTCAATCTGTCTATTCCTCCTGTCTTCATTAGATTCCTACAATTTGTGTGATCTACCTTTGCTCTATAGCCACATTTCTAACCTTTTCCTCTCCCTCCCTAACCCCAACTAAATCCTTATCCCAAAGGGTAAATTTGATATATTGCAGGGTTTATTCACTACAAATATATTTTGGGCTGGTGTTAGATTTTGATCTACCTTATGTGGTTACAGGTGACAGATTTAACTGCTCCCATCAATTGATATTTTTGAAACTGTATTTGTTGCTACATTTTTCAATAGGGAAAAGTTGTCATGATTGATCTAATCAGCTGTCCTCCCTGGTATACTGAAAATAAGATTGCCTAAGAGTCATTGGAGACCCAAAAACTCAAAAGCCCAGCTATACCTGGAAGAAATTACTGAAACATAATCAGCCCATAATGACTATAACACAAAGAATAAAGGTATTCACAATAAAAATATTAAAGTATCATCCCAGGATTTAAAGCAAAAAATGGCACCAAAAACAAAATTATAAATGAGAAGATACCTTAGCAAGGTGCAATCCGACACTTCCAGCTCACCAAAGACAAATCATGGAGGAAATGAGAAGGAAAAATCTGATAAAGAATCACCTGAACTGATAGCATAGAAAGTAAAAGGATGGCAAGCAGTTCTCCATGTTACAGGGAACTGGAAAAATCAGGAGTAGCAAACTTATTTGCAGACAAAGTAGATTTTAAAGCAAAACTAATCAAGAGAGACAAAGAAGGTCACCATATCCCTTTTTTAAATTTTTTTCTTTAAATTGAGTTTATTGGTACATTTTAGATATACAGTAGAGTTATATTCATCATTGGGATTTGTACCTTTACATGACAAGACTTGGTTCTCACTTTTTCCCCTTGTCACTGTCCTCCCTTCACCCCCTCCTACCCTCCCCATTTACAAACACTTATTTATTTCACTTATGAGTATATCCTCAATATGTATCCATTTTACTATGAATGAATTTAATTTCTGATTCTTTATGGCTGAATAGTATTCCATTTATAGAAAAACCACATCTTTAGCCAGTCTCCAACTGATGGACAAGTGGGCTATTTGCAGGTTTTAGCTATTACAAACTGTGCTGCTACAAACATAGGTGTGAATATATCACTGTAATGTTATTCTTTTAATTCTTTTGGAAAGATACCCTCAAATAACTGGGACTAGAGGTTCCATTTAACTGTATCCTTTTAAAGAGAAAGATCTAATTGAAAGAGATGGAAAACTGGTGGATTCACTGCTGAATTCTACAATACATTAAGGGTAGAACTAATGTCACTACAGTTTAAATGTTTCAGTGAAATTGAAAGGGAAGCAATACTTCAAAATTCATTCCTGGAAGCAAGTTTTGCTTTGTTTCAAAATGTGGAAAGACCTAAGTGAAAAAACAGAACTAAAGGCCAATCTCCCTAATGAACATAGATGCAGAAATCTTCAATAAGATATTGGAAAACTGAATACAGAGGTTCACTAAGAAGACCATAAACCCTGACCAAGTCAGACTTATCCCAGAGATGTAACATACATAAATCAATATATGATATTGATAAAGGACAAAAACCATATGATCATCTCAATAGTTGCAGAAAAACTATTAAACAAAATCTATCACCCATTCATGAGAAAAGCCCTACAGAAAATTGGAATAGGTCTTTATCTCAATCTGATCAAGGTAATCCAAAAAACCACAGCCAAAATCATACTAAATGGTCAAAAATTGAAAATTTTCATGCTAAAATCAGGAACAGGATGTGGGTGTCCACTATCACCACTCCTGTTTAATATAATTCTGGAAATATTAGCCACAGCAATTAAACAAGAGAAATAAATAAAAGCATTAAAGATAAACAAGGAAGTAATTAACCTGTCATTAGTTGCTGATTGTGATATTCTATGTAGAAGACCCCAAAAACTCCACCAAAAATCTTCTAGAATTAATTGACAGATTCAATAGAGCAGCTAGATAGAAAGTCAACACTCAAAATTAATAGCCGCCTTGCACAAAATTAACAGACTCATGGAGAGAAAAATAAGGGGAAAAAACTCCTTGCACAATAGCATCCAGAAAATGAAACATCTAGGAATTAATCAAAAAAGGAAGTAAAAGATCTGTACTGTGCAAACCAGTGCACTCTGTGAAAAGGACATAAGAAAATGGAAAGACATCCTTTTTTCCTGGGTAGTAAGAACCAATTTATTGAAAACTGCTATATAGATTGAATGCAATCCTGATTGATGTCCCAACAGAATATTTCACAAAACTAGAGATAACAATCCAAAAATTCATGTGGAACAAGAAAAGACCTAAGAGCAACAGCAATTCTAGGCAACGACACATGACACAGGGTATCACAATCACCAACTTGGACCTATACTACAAAGTCACTGTGATAAAAGTAGTATGATATTGGCAAGAAACAGACCTAAAGATCTGTGGAATAGATTAAAAGATGCAAACAAACAAACAAAAAACTCCTGACACACTAAGCTACCTCATCTTTGACAAATAATCCAAACATTCTCATTGGAGGAGAGATAGAGTATTTAATAAATGGTGCTGGAAAAACTGGATATCAACCTGCCAAAGATTAAAACTTTACCTATGTTAATCACAATACATTAAACTAAAATCAAAATGCATTAAAGATTTAAACATTAAAACAGAAATAGTAAACTTTCTGGAAGAGTAGTTAGAACTCTTGAAGACATTGGAATAGGAAAAGACTTTGTGACAAAATCTCAGTAGCAGGGGAGCTATCACAAAGAATCAACAGCTAGGATCTCATCTTATTAAAAAGCTTCTGCACTGAAAAAGAACCCAACAGAGCAAAGAAACAACCTACATTGTGAGAAAAATTTTGCCATCTGCTCCTCAAAAGACTGTTATCTAGAATATATAAAGAACTCAAAAAATCAGATGCCCCAAATATAAAGACACAATTCAAAAATGGGCATCTGAAATGAACAGACATTTCTCAGATGAAGTAAAAGTGGCAAATAAATATATGAAAAAAATGTTCAACATCACTGGTCATTTAAGAGATACAGATGTAAACAATACTGAGATTCCATTTCAGCCATGAAAGAATGGCTATCAAGAAATCTACCAATAGCAAATGTTGGCTGGGCTGTGGGGAAAAAGGAACCCTTCTCCATTGTTGGTGGGATTGCAGATGGGTGCAAGCACTTTGGAAATCAATAGAGAGATATCTCAAACAACTAGGATTAGAACTATCCCTCTGCTGGGTATCCTTCCAAAAGAATTAAAAGAATCATACCACAGTGATATATGTGCACCCAAATTTATAGTGGCATAATTTGTAATGGCTAAAACTTGGAAACAGGCCAAATGCCCATCATTTGGAGACTGGATAAAGATGTGGTTTTCTATAAAATGGAGTACTACTCAGCTATAATGAATGAGAAACTAGAGTCAATCATAGGAAAAGAGATGCATATTGAGGCCATACTCTTAAGCAAAATAAATAACACACACAAGTGTAAATATCAAATAGTTTCTCCAATGTGAAAAATTAAAACTATAAATAAGATCCAAACTGTATAACTGACAATGACAAATAGGAAGGAAAGGGCTAAAAGTGTAGGGGAAGTGCAAATGGTAGGTGAAAGGAAATAAGGACAAGAAAAAATATGAGAAAAGAAAAAAACAGAAACAAAGTCTTTATAAATAGGGGAAGGGAGGAGGTAAAGGGAGGATAGTGTGTTTGGGGAAAAATGAGAACCAAGACCTGTTATGTAAAGGTACAAGGTCCCAATGATGAATGTAACCATACTGTATACTTAAAAAGTATAAAAAAACTTAATAAAAAGGACTCTAATCTAGAATATACACTAAAAATTTCAAAAATTCAGGCCACCAAATTTAAAGTTCCAATTCAAAAATGGAAGCTTTAAAATAACACACATTTCTCAGACAAAGAAGTAAAAGCAGCAAATACACAAGTAAAAAATGTTTAACATCAGTGGTCATTAAAATAGTACAAATGAAAGCAACACTAAGATTCCATCTCACCCCTAAAAGAATGGCTACTTTCAAGACATCAACCAATAACAAATGTTTATAGGGTTGTGGGAGAAAAAAGTCATTCCCCATTGTTGGTGACTGGTGCAGCCACTATGGAAATCAGCATGGAGATACCTCAAAAAACTAGGTTTAGATGTCCCATTTGACCAGCTAGTGCATCAGTTTTTATAGTGACACAGTTTGTAATAGCTAAAGCTTGGAAAAAGCCCAAATGTCTATCAAATGGAGACTTGATAAAGATCATTTTTTATATAATGGAGTACTACTCAGCCAAAAAGAATGAGAAACTAGATGAATGCCCATTGAGGTGATTCTCTTGAATGAAATAAACAGACACACCTGTGGAAATGCTGAATAGTTTCTCTGGTGTGAGAAACCAAATGTATAAATAAGCATTAAATAGTTTTTAATGTGAAATAAGAAGAAAAGGCCCAAGGGGTTATGGGTAATGGGAGGGGCATTGTAAAGGAAAGAAGTGAAAGAAAAAATATAAGAGAATGAAAAAAATGGAAACAAAACTTTGTAAATAGGGAGGTGTGGAAGAGTTGAAGGAATGACACGGAAAAATGGAAAAATAAGAATTAAGATACATCATGTGAAGGTACAAGTTCTCAATGATAATTGTAAATGCATTGTATACCCAAAATGCACCAATAAAGACATTTAATAAAAAAATTTAAAGTATCAGACTCCCCGTAATTAAAGTCCCAGTTCTAAAATGAACATGGGAAATTAGCAGATATTTTTCAGACAAAGAAATAGAATCTATAAAAACATGAAAAAGTATTCGATATCACTGGTCATTCAGGAGATGCAAATGAACAACACTTAGATACCATCTCACTGAAGAAAGAATGGCTGCTATCAAGAAATCAACCAAATAGCAAATGAACAGTCCTGTGGGGAAAAAGGAATGTTTATCCTCTGCAGTTGGGAGTCTAGACTGGCGCAACCAATTTGGAAATCAGTGTGGAGATTCCTCAAACATCTGTGATTAGAAGTCCCATTTGATCCAGTTATTCACCTGCTGCTCATTTTCCAAAAAGAATTAAAAGCATAATATCACAGTGATATATGTGCATCCATGTACATAGCAATAGAGTTTGTAATAACTAAATCTTGGAAATAGCCCACATGCTCAACAACTTCTGACTGGATAAAAAAAAATACTTATTTTTATAAAACTGAGTACTACTCAGCCTTAAATAATGATAAACTAGAGACATTTATAGCAACATGGATGCACCTTTAAGCCTTACTCTTAGGTGCAAAAAATAGGACGCATATGTGTAAATACCAAATTGTCTCTCTGTTGTGAGAATCTGAAAGTATGATTGAGAACCAATGTGTATAATAGGTAATGTGAAATTGGAAACAATTGTCCAAAAGGGACATGGAAGTAGCAGGGTAAGAGAAAGGAAAGAAGGGGAAAATATGAGAATAGAAGGAAAAATGGAAGAAAAGCTTTGTGAACAGGAAGTGTGTAGTGTCAAAGAGAGGAAAGAGGAAAGAGGAAAAAACAAGCACTAAGATATATCATATAAACATACAAATCCCTAATGATAAATGCGATTATAATGTTTACCTAAAATGTATCAATAAAACTAACTTCAAAAAAAAGAAAACATAAGCAGTCTATTTGAAGTTATAGAAAAGCTAGAAAATAATTCAGATGGAGTTTCTAATATGTTTACAGATAATGTAGCCCAAAATTTCCCAAATTACGAGAAAAGAAACCAATATACAAGGGGGTCATCTAGAACACCAAAGAAGTATATTGAAAAAGGAAACTCACCAAAACAAATCCTTATTAAATTGCCAGCTAGCAAAGAGAAAAAAAAATAAACATTTTAAAATCATAGAAAAACAAACAAACAAACAAAATTATAGAAAAAAGGTGAACTCATTAGAATTAAAGCAGACTTCTCAATAAAACCCGTAAAGGCCAGAAAACCTTGGAGTGAAGTGTTTCAACCCATAATGGCAAATAACTTTCAGCCAAGATTATTCCATCCAACAAAGCTTTCATTCAACATAACAATAACAAGGTTCCATGTAAAAGATCAGCTTAAAAGATACATGACTGTGAAACCAGCACTCCAGAAAATACTGAAGTATATTCTAGATGAAATCACGAAATCAATAAAGCTAAAAACCAAGATAAAGTAAAGATACCAAAAGGTCAATTGATAAAACAGTAGTTAAAAATGACTAAGTCTGTTTCATCTTCACCATGGGTCCATAGATAATTGTGGACTTTCAACTTCAAAACAGAGGCATCTGCTAAGGCATCTGCTTAACACAGGTATCTTCTTCTCACCTTCAGATGTATGGATGCCATGCTTCTGGCTGTGGCTGCCTATCACTGGTTTGTGGCCCTTTGTTGGGTTACTCAGCCATCACAGACCATTGTCTTTTTTGAGTCACAGTCTTGATTTTTATTTTTTCTTATCTCTTTGGACTGCCATATTCATAATTTTTTTCTTCTAAGACTTGCCTACGTCCAGGGTTGCTAATTTGTTGTAGACACTGCCCTCTTCCTTCATCTTCTCTATTTGAACAACTTCCCAGTACCATAGTGAAGCATTGATCATGCCATATTCTTTTGCCTCCCATTATGTATTATTATTATAATATAATATTATATATAATTATATAGTATATATTGTTGTTTATTATAATATATTATGTATTATAATAATACATACTAATATTATTTGTTATAATAATACATAATAATATTATGTATTATTTTCTCATATTAAATTGTTTCCTCATTTGAATATCATCATGTGATAGAAAAAATATCTTCACTATTTTTTAGTTCTGAGGGTCAGTTGCTTCCTTATTTTGTGGAACGAGTGTTAAAAAACATGTTGAATTGGCTTTATTAGATTTTATGAGAAACAATGTAACAGCACAGCAATATATACTATGGTCAAACCTATAATGAATCCCTTCACTGCCTGAGTAACAAAGTAAACATATGTAACTTGGGAAGACTACATCAAAAGAGTAAATCTTGGGACCTCTGATCTTTTTTGTTATGTTAGTATAATATTTCATGGCTTTATTTTTGCAGTGTAATTCTGGGAAGATGAAGAGTGAACTTTCAAATTGAACATAAATTTTCAGTTCAGAAAATGAGAAATTATCGACGATATGTGATGTTGAGTGATTCTCAACAGTATTAAAGTGTATCTTGATCCTGGTTAAAAGTGTAATGTTGTTATGTGTATTTTACTTCAAAAATTAAATAAAGACAAATCATGATTTAAAAATCGTATATACATGACAAAAGTGATTAGGACAAACTAGCTTTATCTTAGTAGATGGACACCAAATCTCTTGTGGATATTGATGTTTTGTCCTTCCTCCATTAGTGTTGGGAAACCCTTAGAGACTGGTTTGGCATCTATCACTTTGGCTAATTATAAGCTCTGTGCAGTGATTCCCCACGGCAATTAAGTAGTCAATAATTAGTCTCCAGCCCTTTAGTGACTTCAGTCCTATGTCCAACTCCATACCTGTGTCATGGGCTCTATCGTTGCCTGTATTATGAAGCTCCTATGTGTCTTTGTATTAATTTTAATTCTGAGGACAGAGTGAGCCTTCACTAGAGACAGTAAACATAAGAAGGTCTTTGGACATTTCCTCTTTCACTCTGATCCAGAAGAAAACCAGAATCACCCAGTAAGTGCAAAGGGATCTTGTTGATATGAAAAGGATGCTTAAAGTTATTATTTCTCTATTCTGCAAAACATGACATTTTGGTGCACAGATATGAGGGCAAAATATGAAAAATAGATATAAGAAATGAAAATTTTATGATCCTGGTTGCAGTGGTGAAAGCAGAATTATTATATCAAATTTGCTTCTACACACCCTGTTTCTACTTCCATTGGTGTCTCAATAATAACAGCAGACAACATGCCCTCCTGAGGTGCCTCCTAAGTGCTCTAAAGGATTACAAAGGTGATGATCAGGATAAAGAGGAAGACACTAACCATAACATCAGGAACTGGATTTGAGGACTTCCTATCTTCCAGGTGTAAATTTCTCATTAAATTTCCAGATACTGAACAATTTCTTCTATGTGTCTTGTTTCATTTTTGTTGTTGTTGTTGTTGTTGTTGTTGTTCTCTGTCTTCCTGGATTGATATCTGTTTACACTGTGATTGTTTGTATTAAAAAAAGGTAAGAACCTCTCATTTTAATGGAACTTTCATTAGGTTGGTATGCAGAAAAATGACTTGGTAGACTTGGGTTGTCTGATTATAGACACAGGCTAATTCTGTTAGATTGTCTCTGAGCACAAGCAGACAATTCTCTGTCACTTCCAGAGAGTCCCTTGCTCATTTTGTCCTAACTGGTGGAGTTTTCTGAAAGCTCAAAGAGAAGAGCAGGGAATAGCCTCAGCTGCATCCCTCATAGACAGATGTCTAGCACATAGTTTTCTCCTGCCAACACTGTAAGACATTTTTAAGCTTCCTACATCCTTCTCCATGCTTGCACTTATTTCTCACCAACTCAAATGTGGAAAAGTCATGTCTTTATTTCATTTCTTTTGAGGAAATTATAGACTTGCAAATGTGCCTCTAAAGTACCTATGGTTAGCAATTCTGTTCTTCTGCATATATCTTTCTGTAGATTAAAAACAGTGAAAATTTTCAGTGTATCAGATAGCATCTGCCAAATTATTTTTAATCTGTTCAGCTCCACTTATGTCTTCCACAATGGAATCTCTGAGAGAGTGTAGTCATTACTGTTAAGTTTTACTTGAAGCAACTGCACTAAGTATTATGTGGACAAGGAGTACTCTATTTAACATTAATATGTATAAGATTAGAGAAAATGAAATTTAGCTATCATTATCATTGAAAAGTATATTCTTACCAGTTATTTCCTGTGTCCTCTAGTTACTTATTTTCTATTTATGTTGCATTACATTGTGTTTGTGTTTGTATAATTATATGCTTATGTTTGGAAAGAAATGATGCACTTTCCTTTATAGCTGATTTCCCAGACCTACAGCTTTTTTGGCACAAAAAAATCATCAAAAATAAAAAACTATGTTTAACATTGAGTGGACCCTTTCACGAGTAATAATACTTATCCTTAATAAGCATGATGTGAAGATGCTTAGTACCTTACTGTCTGCATCTCCAACCCTTTCACAAATGCCCCATAGGTGTAAAGACAAAATAAAATAGCTTTTGTTTTTCCTGTGTGTCATGGACACATGGACCCTGTAGTCCACTTAATTGTACCTCTGTAGGTTATTTGAAAACAAAACACAATAGAGATATACACTGTTTCTTTAAAAAGGTTAAAGAGAACAGAGTGGGTGACTGTATGTCTCAAGCTTAGGCAGATCAAAACACTTCATATCGTTTCAGGCTCCAATGCCATATGAATGTAGTTAACTATACTTAATAATCTTTCTACTTGCTTAATAGTTTTAAAAAAAAACTCATTTATGTGAAGCTATAAAAGCTGCACTACAAGGAAAATTTAGAGCAATGAACACCTACATCAGGTAAACTTAGAAAGCTCAATGAAACCACCCAATGTTGAACCTCAAATTTCTAGGAACAAATCAAGTGAAAAGCTCACAGAAGAGAGGAAATTGTAAAGGTCACAGCAAAAATTAGTGCAACTGAGTCAAAGAAATTTCACAACTACTAAATAAATAGTTAAATTCTAACTTTCTTTAGTTGCCACTTGTGTGTGTGTGTGTGTGCATGCGCGTGCGCATGGTTTTGTGAATGCTATTCTCCTTATTTCCCTCAAGTATTTTAAGTACAGAGAAGAGAGATTCACACACATTCTGCTCTTGGTAAGAGGTCAGTGACACAAAACTAATATGCTCATTTCTACAATCCTATCTCTTGGCACAGAAGGTAAAACTGAATCAAAATTGAAATGTTATTCCTCCTGTGATGATGAAATTTCTTTGTGTAGTATTACAAAGAGATCATTACTGGAAAGATGGTAAGCATATTTTGAAGGTTTATCTGATGAAGAAGAGGATATAGGTAAAAATGGTCAACTGTTTTGTGAAAAAAATTATAACTTTAATTGCTTTATTTGTTGGAAACCAGAAAAATATCGCTGCACTATATTATATAACAATTTTATCATGCATGACAGAAAAAAAGCCCCCAAATTTTGAAATTTAATAAAATTAATAATTAACTTACAAGGTAAATGAGACCTCCCACTCCTAAGAATTTGAACTGGTTGAAGAAAGCCTAAAACCACTACTTGTGGTGGACATAATCTAGTGTATTTGGGGTGGGGATAAATGTTCTATGACACACTACTTAATTGACATTTTTGTCTCTTTTAGGTAAATTTTTTTTTCAAGAAAACATACATTTATTTTGTTCTGCTTTTAAATTAACATTACAGTTCTTCATATAAAACAATAAAATGGAGTGCCCATCATAGCAGGAATACTTTGGTCCAAACACCTAAGCCACCCAAAGGCATACTTTTATTCTTCTTTCTTCTATCTATATTCTCTTTTATTATTATTATTTTTTCTTTTTATTGAGATTATTGGTACAATCTAGGTATACAATACAGTTACATTCATTATTGGGATCCTGTACCTTTACATAATAGGTCTTGATTCTCACTTTTTCCATTTGCCCCTACCTTCCCTTCACCCCCTCCTCCCCTCCCCATTTACAAACACTTTATTTCCATTTTTTCAGTTTCTCATATTTTTTCCTCTCCCTTATTACCTTTCCCCCACCCTTCCACTTTCCCTACACCTTTAGCCCTTTACTTCCTATTTCACATTATTAATTATCTCATTAGAATCCTGTGTACTATTAGAGTTTTTCACACCAGAGAAACTATTTGGTATTTCAAATTTTTAAGAAAATGATTGTGAGTACTATTTTAGTTTTTCACACCAGAGATACTATTCGGTATTTGCATATGTGTACCTTATTTATTTCACTTAGAAGTATATCCTCAAAATATACCCATTTAACTATGAATGAATCTACTTTCTCATTCTTACGGTTGAGTAGTATTACATTTTATAGAAAAACTACATCTTCTTTATCCAGTTTCCAATTGATGGGCAGATGGGCTGTTTCCAAGTTTTAGCTATTACAAACTGTGCTGCTATAAACATGGGTGCGCATATATCACTGTGGTATGATTCTTTCACTTCTTTTGGAAAGATACCCAACAGAGGGATGGCTGGGTCAAATGGAACCTCTAATCCTAGTTGTTTGAGGTATTTCCATATTGAATTCCATAGTGGTTGCACCAGTCTGCACTCCCACCAACAACTGAGAAGAGTTCCTTTCTCCCCACAACTGTGCCAACATTTGTTGTTGTGTGATCCTAATGGGACAATTAGCAAATAGAAAGAAAAGGACCAAAGGTGTAGGGACAGTGAGAAGGATAGGGAAGGGGGAATAAGGGAAATGGAAAAAAATATGAGAAAATATATAAATGGAATTAAAGTGTTTGAAGGGGGGAGGGGAGAGGAGAGTGAAGGGAGGGTGGGGACAAGGGGAAAAAATGAGAACCAAGACCTGGCATGTAAAGGTACAAGATCCCAGTAATGAATGTAACTGTGCTGACTACCTAGAATGTACCAATAAATTAAATTTAAAAAAAAAGAAAATGATTGTGGATTAAAAAATAGTGTTGACCTGGAAATTGATAAGAAAATTTACCCATGTAATTTAGGACAATAGACTATTTTCAGGACAGGTGTGCAAGAGAAATAATAAGTATTCAAATATTAGGCAATTGTTTAGCTACCTAAACAATAATAATGATGATGCAAATATTATTAAAAATTTATATGTTTATATCTATAAACAGTATAAGTAGTAAATATTCTAAACAACAGTAAATATCCTCGGACAGTGGTTCTCAACTCTTGTTTTAGAAAATAACTCAAAATTTTGAATTTAAATATTCTGATTAATATATTAGTTTAAGTATAGAGTATCTGGAGATATGATTGTATCTCCAGATAAATATGTTTCTGAATTAGAATCAACAATGATGCAAATTCAATGATTTTTGAAATATTTTCTTTCATTTATGGTAATTATGTCTGAAGATTATGAGCATGTATTTGCACCTGTGATATATGAATTTGAATGCAACAAGTTTCATATTGAATAATTTTTACAAAAACCGAAAGTATGCACAATTTATTTACAAAAGATCAGTAAGCTCTCACATCCTTAAAAGATGAAATTAGAAAAAAAGAACAACAAAAATGAAAAATTCTTTATTTTTTAGCACAGTGGCTCAAAACAACTGTTCTGTTTGAAGAGAATTAACTTTAATTTAATTTTAAGATAATGCAGTCCTATATTTTATATTTTTTCAGACACCCTTATCAAAAATTTTTGTGGCATTTTATAAAAATAAAATGCAGAAAATCGAAGTGATTTTCAATTTTCTTCCAATAGAATAATCTTCTCTAGAAAGTGGCTTGACTATCATCTGTATCATTTGGACAAAAGTTTCCTACATTTCATTGTGATCAAGGACTTCAGAAATCTATATCCTTAGTCTGCTTACACTGTAGACTGATGTCTACATTCATCAGGAGATGCATGATGTGGTAGAACATCAGTAAAGTAAGAGTGCATAGAGGGAAATCAAACCACCCAGCACTGAGTCCTTGATGGTGGAGTTTATCACAATACAGCAATGTTGCTGAAGGTTGTGGATCTCTGGTGGGAATTCTTTGCTTATGAATAATTGAACTAAGAATATATGAAATGTTTTGTGTGATATTGTTTCATTTTTAATGAAGTTTATTTATTTATTTTTAATATGCTCAAGCAACATGGAAAGGTATAATTTCACACATGTCTCAGAGTTCCACCTCATGCACTTCTCAGAGGATCCAAACCTGCAGCCCATCCTCTTTGGGCTCTTCCTGTCCATGTACCTGGTCACAGTGCTTGGAAACCTGCTCATCATCCTGGCTGTTACCTCTGATGCCCACCTCCACAACCCCATGTACTTCTTCCTCTCCAACTTGTCCTTAGCTGACATTGGTTTCACCTCCTCTACAGTCCCAAAGATGATTGTGGACATCCTCAGGGTCACCTCCTATGGTGGCTGCCTCACACAGATATCTTTTTTTGTCCTTTTTGGATGTATGGATGATGTGCTTTTGACTGTGATGGCCTATGACCGCTTTGTGGCCATCTGTTACCCCCTCCATTATTCAGTCATTATGAACAGTCGTCATTGTGTCTTATTACTTTTGCTGTTGGTTTTTGTTAGCCTTTTGGATTCCCAGGTGCACAATTTCATTGCCTTACAAGTTACCTGTTTCAAAGATGTGGAAATTCCTAGTTTCTTCTGTGACCCTTCAGAACTTCTTGACATTTCATGTTCTGGTACCTTAATCAAAAACATATTCACATCTATGGTTAGTATTCTATTTGGCTTTTTTCCCATGTTAGGAATCATTTTCTCCTACTATAAAATTGCTTTGGCTCTTCTGAAAATCCCATCATCTGGGGGGAGGTACAAAGCCTTTTCCACCTGTACTTCTCACCTGTCAGTGGTTTGCTTATTTTATGGCACAGCTATTGGAACTTACATTGGTTCATCTGTGTCATATTCTCCCAGGAAGGGCATGGTGACCTCACTGATGTGCACTGTGGTCACCCCTATGCTGAATCCCTTCATCTACAGCCTGAGAAACAGGGATATTCTTAGCACACTGAACAGGTTCCAACTTTGGAGTAACTAATCTTTGCTATTTATTTGGAATGTAGTTTAGAAAATGTGGTAAAAAAAAGAAAATCCAAAACATATCTGTAAATACTTCCTCCTTGGTCTTATTATTTTCTGAAATTTGATGTCCTTAACATTATATGATGTTTCATTACAGAGTTATGGGTATTCAGGAGGTACTATTTACTGTTCATACAGGTGCAAATTTCAGTTGGGAAAGTGAAAATTTTCTGAGTGATGGATGCACAAAATATATACTGGAACATATGTAACCAAATCTTTCACTTAAAATTTCTTAAAATTACATATGTGCATATAAATACAGTGGAAATAAAAAGCTGATGACTTGGTTTAAGAAGGGAAAAAATTAACAAAGATAATAATGCTCTTCAGCCTTCTGTTTAAAGGAAGAGCCCAAAATTTTTCATGACATTCAGTTTTTTAAACTTTCATTGAATTTAAGATATTTCAAAGATTGGAATAATATGTACCAATATGGATAATTATAATTTGCATGTATGGAGATTTCCAGGTTATTTGATATGACATAACCTGTCAGTTCTTCTAGTGTTTGTTTGACATCTTGAGATACCTGGATCTCCTCCTTCATGTTCAATTAAAACAGGAAGCCCATGTTTGACATTGTCCATATCCATTCTCTGGGCTGTCCTTGAGATTTTTATGATCCTCAGAGAGGTGAGGAGTGTGGGAGATGTTTGGATATTCCATAGTAGACACACAGCCTAACTGAGAAAGTAATGAATGGAGGAAGGACTGTTGGAAACACTACCTCCTAACATGAAGCCATTTAGACAATGAAACGTGATGATGATTGTGCAGTTTCAGATCAGAGGACTGTGAAATGTCTGTACCTGATTATTACAAAGAGCCCAAACTCTTGCTAAGTTTTCTTTCTTCACGCACTGGTCCTGCTTCTCATAGACATCATGATAGCATAGGATTGGTGTCAGTAAACTATTTCCTCAACATCTCAAGTAGAATTATGGTAGAGACTAGGAGGATGAAAATAACCATAACGTTATGAAGCAATAATTGCATAATTTCTTAATGGAAACATCTAACATATGTATTTGGTGTGATTTGTTTCATTTTGTAGGCATAATATTTCAGGAGAAAGCTTCTCTATTATCAAATCAAAAGAAAATAGGACACTGCATTTTTTTGTAATTTCTTACAAGTTGTTGTAAAGAAAATAGTGAAGAAATACTTATAGAAGGCTGTCTCATAAAACACACAGGAAATTTTACCAGGCAAATCTTGGCACATATTTCCTTTGACAATCCAAGCACCCATTTCTCTTTCCTGTTCATCCTTTAATTAACCTTTACTTACTGTACTCTACCCTTAGGATTTCCAAGTAGATTGCTGTGGAGAGAGGGGTGAAAATTGCTGCCTCCACTTTAGAAAGGATATGTAACTGAAGGAGTAAAGATCAAAGACTGAGCAGGTCCACAATGATTAGTTTTGATCTCTTGCCTGACTCACCATTCCATGCTTTCCTTGAAGTTCTCCACATCCTGCTCTTCTCTTATAAATCATCCTTCTCAACATCTATAGGAGAAATTAACTCAGATTTCTCTCCAATTCTGAAAATTGAAAAAGTACTTAATTTTCACATATACAGACACAGTGTAGAATGGTAATCTCTAAGGAAAACTTTATTTTACTTAATGATTTATTTTCTTATTATGGAGTTTATTGGTACATTCGAGGTATACAGTTACATTCATTGCTGGGATCTTGTACCTTTACATGACAGGTCTTGGTTCTAATTTTTGCCCTTGTCCCTCCCCTCCCTTCAACCCCTCCTTCCCTCCCCATTTACAAACACTTTAATTCCAGGTTTTCATTTTCTCAAAAATTGTCCCCTTATTCCCCTTCCTCTACCCTTCCCACTAAACTTTATGATGGTTAAGAAACAACCTGATTTGTGGATCAGACACAGACACAGGCAATTTAATTTGGAATCTTGTCCCCACCACTTACTAGTATGCAAATTATGGCAGGTTGTTTTTATCTTTCACATCTGAGTTCATTTCTGTTTTTTACTACTGTATTAATCATAAATTAAACATATAATTGTTTTTCCTCCAATTTTTAGTAGATAATGAATATATAATATAAAACTAAAGTTCAAAGTAGATATCATCAGTAGAACAAATGATAAAAGATTGAATTTCATGACATTCAAAAGAAATATTCTAGTATCTCACGTTGTCATTTTCTTTTTTACATGATGGGAAATTTTGTATTTCCTTTCTGCAAATATATGCATGTTAGAAAAATTAATTTCTGACTCCACAGTTTTTATCTTTATCCTGAAACACAGGAGTAATGAAACCCCAAAGTTTTTGCTAGACACTAAGTAGATAATTTTGGCTCACAATATGTCGACGTTTTTTCCAAGATCATAGCAAGATTTTCCTGGATATAAAAACTACATACATAAAGAAGAGCATGTAATATCATCAGTGAGGCTGAGATATACATTAGCATTTTGTGTCATGACAGGCTCTACTGCCCCTTGACAATCAAATTTCCAGTTGTATAGAATGCTTTATCCCTCACCCACTCTCTTTTTTTTGTACCAGCGATCAAACTCAGAATCTTATGCTTGTGAGGCAGACAGCAGCACCACTGAGCTAAATCCCAGCCCTAGAGTGCTTAATTTTAAAAGAAAGCCCACAGTAACTAAACGTTTGAGTTCCAACTTCATTTAGGTGTGCATATGTTGTGGAAATGAGTGATAGTTTCCGTCATTACCCAGAGGAGTAAGAGAAGAGAGAATTGCATAGATTTACATACATTGCATACTTGTTAGCAGATAAATACCACGTGTCTTGCAGGTAGATTTTCCAACTCTCATACAACTTTACAGTCCCCTTTAATGCAATGTGAAATGTTTTGTTCACTAATGCTGCAAGGATTAGTACTAGGCATACAACAGGGAAATATTTTTTTAATTTTATTGAGTTTATTGGTACATTTTAGGGATACAATACAGTTACATTCATTGTTGGGATCATGTACCTTTACATGGCAAATCTTGATTCTCATTTTTTCCCCTTACCTCTGCCCTCCCTTCACCCCCTCCTCCCCTCCCCATCTACAAACACTTTATTTTCATCTTTTCATTCTCTCACATTTTTTTCTTTTCCCTTTTTGTTATTCCCCTACGTATCACACCTTCCCTACACCTTTAGCTCCTTTCCTCCCATTTCTAAATGTCAGTAATCTTATTAGAATCTTATGCATTGTTGCAGAATATTCACACCAGGGAAACTATT
>NW_022900942.1:2493913-2507023 GCF_012274545.1 Fukomys damarensis | reverse complement strand
ATCAACAACTGGGATCTCATCTTACTAAAAAGCTTCTGTACTTCAAAAGAAACCATTAGCAGAACTAAGAGACAATCTACAATGTGGGAAAAAATTTTTACCAGCTGTACCTCAGACAAAGGACTATTATCAAGGATATATAAAGAACTCAAAACAATCAGTCCCCCCAAATATAAAGACCCGATTCAAAGATGGGCATCCGAAATGAACAGACATTTCTCATACAAAGAAGTAAAAGCAGCAAGAAAATATATGAAAAAATGTTCCACAACAGGGAAATTTTTGAAGCTACATCTTAATGACAATATGATGTATGTTATAGGATGATATTTTATTAAGAAAAACATAAATGATACTAATATTGAGTATACATCACATGTTGGGGTTAAACATCCTCCACTAACATAGTGTCTGGTAATTTTTACTTGCATGAAATTAAGAGAGGCACAAAAATTTTGAAAAGATGCCATCATAATAATATAGTAACAAATTATATAATTTCCTTTCATCTTTTAATGCTGAGCAACAGGGAAAGGATTTGAAATAAAATACAACTTTCCCATAGAGCCTTGAATATACATTTGCATGTAAACTAGTACATTTGAGGGCAATATGTATGTTGTATACTGTTTAGAGGAGCATTAGTTAATTTAAATGTATTTTTTAAAAAAAACAATTTATGAATACTGAATAAATTTCAAGTGTATTTGAGGTAAGATTTTTGAGAATCTGTTTAGGAATGCATAAGTCTATACTGATATGAGGACATCAACAGTCAGATCTACTCACCCTGTTCTCGATGTGCATTGCTTTTAGGGATAAGTGTGAAAGAGAGTGGAATCATTTCTAGATATCAAAAACTAAATATTGGTAGATAATCATTTAAATTGGTATGAAGTTTCAAATCTGTATAAGGTATCAAATTTGTACAAAATTTAAATTTGTGTGTAGCATCAATTATAAAGCAAGCATTAATAAGTGTTGACATTTTAATATGGGTAGTGAGTATTTTTTGACAGTAAGCTGATACTAAGGAGTTACTGTCTACAAATCATCAAAAATTCTAACGCAGTGGTCTTCCAAGTTAGTGTAAAGAAAAATAACTTCAAATGAAGATATTCTGTATCTACAAATTTCAAACTGAGGGTACAGTACTGGGTATTAAAAATATTCCCAAATAAATATACTGATAAACGAGGCTAACATTTTCTATCTAGGCAAAGTTTAAGCAAATTTTTTGCAAAAATTCCATAAACTAAGTATGTATGACCTCCATTTACAAATAAAGAAACAGCCAAGGTCTGTTTACATGTGAAATTTTCTATTTGCATTTCCCCTAATTGAATCACAGTGAGAGCTGAATAATAAACCTGCTTTGCCTACAGATAGCTAGAGTAAGTGCATTCCAATCTATAGTTCAGAAAATTTGAAGTGGAAATCTGCAAAATAAGTACAAGAAGGTTAGGACTCAAATCTGGAGTTCTGAGATTTTCCTGATGCTGAAAAGCTCGATTATAAATATGAGGATTTATATTCATGAAAATGATGAAATGATATTTCCAGTACTTTGGAGTACACAGAAGAAAATATAAAAATAAAAAGATAAGTGCTAAAATGAGGAACAACACAAGGATGTCTACTATCACCACTCCTGTACAATATTCCTCTGTAAACATCAGCCAAAATAATTATACAAAATAAAGAAATAAAAATAGGAAAATAAGTCAAATAGTCATTATTTGCAGATGACATTGTTACTTTGTATAGAAGACACACGGAGCTCCACCAAAGTCTGATGGACTTAGTAACCAAATTCAGTAGAGTAGCTGGATACAAGGTCAACACTTAAAAATTCAATAGACTTTGTGGACACAAATAACTGACTCATTGAGAGAAAAACTAGAGAAACAAATCCTTTCACAGAAGGATCCCCAAAAAAAGAAATACCTAGGAATCAGTCTAAGGGAGAAAAGAACTGTACTCTGAAAACCATGAATAAAGAATAAATAAAGAGAATAAAGAATTCCATCTGAATAAAGAGGTGGAAAGGATATAAGAAAATGGAACGACATCCCTTGTTCTTGTGTAGAAAGAACCGATATAACGAAAATGTCCATACTGCTACATAGATTCAATGCAGACCCAATAAATATAATTGTACATAAGGTCCTAATGATATAATTGACAATGTGAAATAGGAAGGAAAGGGCTAAAGGTATAGGGAAAGTGGGGAGGGTAGGGGACAAGTAATAAGGGGAAAATATATGAGAAAATTAAAAAATGGAAATAAAGCGTTTGTAAATGGGAAGGGGAGGAGAGGGTGAAGGGAGGGCATGGACAAAGGGAAAAATGAGAACTAAGACTTGTCATGTAAAAGTACAAGATCCCAAAAATGAACGTAATTGTACTGTATACCTAAAATGTACCAATAAACTCAATAAAAGAAAAAAAATTAAAAAACAGCAGTTTTCACAAATCTATAGAAAACAATCCAAACATTCATTTGAAATGATAAGAGACCTAGAATAGAAAAAAGACAAGGCAGGGGGTATTTCAACTTCTAACTATACCACAAAGCTACTGTGATTAAAAAACAGCATGGTAGTGGCAGACAAATGGACTCAAGGATCATTGCAACAGATTAGAACATGCAGAAACAACTCTAGACACACTCAGACACCTCCTGTTTGACAAAGCAGCCAGACACCCTTACTGAAGGAAAAGTAGCCTCTTTAGTAAAGGGTGTTGGATAAAACTGAGATTTAAATTGGCAAATACTAAAACTAGAGTCATGTCTCTCTATACATGAAACTAAAATTGAAATGGAACAAACATCTAAATATTAAAACAGAAACACTAAACTCAATAGAAACTATATTAGGTAAAATTCTTAAAGAATTTATCATAGGAAAAGACTTTATGAAGCTAAACTCAGTCACTTGAGAACTAACAAAAAGAATAAGCAACTGGAATCTCATCTTATTAAAAAGCACTTGGGCTGTGGATTTAGCTCAGTGGTTCCACTACCTGCCTTGCAAGCACAAGGACCTGAGTTTAAGCCCTGGTACCCCCCCACCCCCCCAAAAAAAGAAAGCAAGCAAGTTCGTTGCAAGCTACAATCCAGAGAAATGAAAGCCTGCAAACCTGCAATATGGGAAAAATTACCAACTTTTCTACAAATAAAGGCCTACTCTCTAGAATATATAAAGAAATTAAAAAATCAGACTTCAAATTTAGATACAACACTAAAATGGGCATCTGAAATGATCAGAACAATGTGTAGAAACAACAAATAAACATGAAAAAATGTTCACCATCACTGTTCCTTTGAGAGATGCAAATGAAAACAACACTGAGATTCCACCTCACCCCACAAAGAATGGGTGCTATCAAGAAATAAATCAATAACAAGTGCTGTTGGGGCATTTATAGAAATGGAATTTGGGGCTTTGTGGAAAATGCAACACCTCTACACTGATGGTGGGAGTACAGACTTGTATAGGCACTGTGGAAATTCCTCAAATAAACTACTATTACAGGTTCCTTTTGACCCAACTCTTTCTCTGCTGGGTATCTTCCCAAAAGAATTAAAAGCATCATACTACAGTGATATGCACAGAGTATGTAGTAAGTCAATCTTGGAAACAGCCTAAAGGTCCATCAACTGGAAACTCATTAAACAAGATACATCTTTTTTTTATAAAATGGACTATGACTCGGTCATCAAAATTTATAAACTGGAGACATTTATAGCAAGACAAATGAATATTGAGGCCATATTCTTAAGTGAAATAAATAGGATACAAATGTGTAAATATCATGTAGTTACTCTGGTGTAATAACCTGAAATTGTAAACAAGAACCAAACTAAATAATGAATAATGTGATGTAGAAAGAAATTTTCCAAAAGAGAAAGGAAAGTAGGGAGATATTTTTATGATGAAGAACACCTGAGGAACTTTATGAATACCAAAACAGCACACCAAAAAATTCTACAGTATCATAGAGAAACAATCAGGACTCCATGGAGCTCAACAGAATGAAGCCATCCTATGAGGCAAGAAATTAAAAGGAAAGAGGGGAAAACAAATAAAACAGCCAACCAGAGGAAAATACTATGATAAGGATAGGTCAATGCATATCAGTTATAAACTTCAGTGTTAATGATCCCAACTCAGCAATAAAAAGAAACAGACTGGAAGAATAGCTCAAGAAGCAAGATCCCACAATATGCTATATACAAGAAGCACATTTAATTAAAAAAGAAATTCTTAGACTGAAAGACAAAGGATGGAAAGAAATACTCCATGTGTCAGGAACCCAAAAGAAAGCAGGTATATCCATCCTATTTTTCAGGCAAATTGTATTTCAAACCAAGTCTAATTAAGAGAGACAATGAAGGTCTCCACATCTTTGTAACATGAGCAATCCAAGAGGAAGGGATGTCAAAACAACAACAACAACAACAAAATATCCCAGGGACACAGGAATGCTTCAACATTCACAAATCAATGAAGGTAACACACTAGTTTAACAAAGACAAGGTAAAAATCCATATGATCATCCCAGTATTTTCAAAAAAGCATTCAAGAAAATTCAAGCACATTCCTGATAAAGAAACCCTGATAGGAACTTGGAAAAAAACTAGTCTTTATCTTAACTTGATAAAAAAATACATGTGTGAAAAAAAAGCAATGAATATCATTTTATATGGCTAAAAACTAAAATCTTTCATGATAAATTCTGGATAAAGATAAGAATATTCACTATCAATATACTTCTGGAAAGATTAGCCACAGAGATTAGACATGAGAAAAAAAAAAAAGGAAAAATGATGGGAACTGAAGAACTTTAATTTTCATTATCTTCAGATGACATGATACCTTACATAAAAGACCCCCAAATTCCTCCAAAAGTCTGCTAGATTTAATAACCAAATTCAGTAGAGTATGTGGATACAAAATCAACACTAAAAAATCAATAGTATCCTCATACATGAACAATAGACTCATTGAGAGAGAAACTTTAATGAAGGAAGTAAAAGAACTCTACTCTGAAAATTACAGCACTCTGCAAAAAGAGATTGAAGAGGATTTCAAAAATTATGGAGACATCCTTATTTTGGGGTAGCAACTAAAACCAACATAGTGAAAATGGACATATTTCCAAAATTCAATCCTGATTGAAATTACAGCAGCATATTTCACAGAACTAGAGTAAACAATTCAAACTTCATGTGGATCAGAAGAGAGATATGATAGCAAATGCAATTCTAGGCAATAAAGACAAGACGTAGGGTACCACAGTCCCTGATTTGAAACTGTAGTATAAAGATACTGTGATTAATAGAAAGTCATGATACAGCCAAAGAAACAGAACCAAGGATCAAATGAACAAATTAGAAAATGCAGAAACAACTCTAGACATACTCAGCCACCTCATTTTTGACAAAGGAACCAAACACCCTCACTGGAGGAAATATAGGCTCTTTTTTAAAAAAATTGAGTTTATTGGTACATTTTATGCATGCAGCACAATTACATTCATTATTGAGATCTTGTACCTTTACATGACAGATCTTGGTTCTCATTTTTCTCCTTGTCCCTGTCCTCCCTCCATCCCCTCCTCCCCTCCCCATTTACAAACGCTTTATTTCCATTTTTTCATTTTCTAATATTTTTTCTTTTCCCTTATTACCTTTCCCCTACCCTTCACATTTTCCCTAAACATTTAGCCCCTTTCTTCCTATTTCACATTGTTCAATATATCATTAGGATCTTAGGTACTATTATAGTTTTTCACACCAGAGAAACTTTTAGGTATTTACGCGTGTGACTTATTTATGTCACTTAGATTATATCCTCAATATGTATCCATTTTCCTATGAATGAATCTAATTTCTCATCCTTTTATGGCTGTGTAGTATTCTATTTTATAGAAAACCACATCTTTCTCCAGTCTCCAACTGATGGGCAAATGGGCTCTTTCCAAGTTTTAGCTATTACAAACGATGCTGCTATAAACATAGGTGTGCATATATCATTGCGATATATGATAGGCTCTTTAATAAATGCTGCTGGAAAAGCTGCGCTTCAGCTTGCCAAAGATTAAAATTAGACCCATATTTCTCACTATGCACTAAATTAACATCACGATGGATGGAAGATCTACATATTGAAACAGAAACACTAAATCTGCTAGACGACAGGTTTGGTAGAACTCTTGAAGATATTGGTATAGGAAAGGACTTTATGAAGAAAACTTCAGTCACACTGGAACCAGCACAAAGAACCATCAACTAGGATCACATTAAAATGCTTCTCCACAGCAAGAGAAACCAACAACAGCATGAACAGACAACCTAAAATGTAGCAAAATTATTTACACTTTTTCCTCAAAGGTTTAGTATCTATAGTATGTAATGCACTTGAAAAAAGACCCCTCGAATTTCAAGATCCACTTAAAACATGAGCATCTGAGATGAACAGACATTTCTCTGAAGAAGTAGAAATAGCAAATAAACATACAAAACATGTTCACCTTCACTGTTCATTCAAGAGATGCAAGTGAAAACAATGCTGAGATTCCACCTCACTCCAGAAAGAATGGCTTCTTTCAAGGACTCGACCAATAGCACATGCTGGTGGGGCTGTGGGGAAAGTGGAACTTTTCTCCACTGTTGGTAGGAGTGCACACTGGTACAGGAACTGCAGTATTTCTTATGGAGAATCCTCAAAAACCTAGCATTACAGGTTCCCTTTGACATAGCTGTTTCTCTATTGGATGTCTTCCCAAAATAGTTGAAAGCATCATACCACAATGATATATGTGCACCCACATTTACAGCAGCACCGTTTGTCATGGCTAAATCTTGGAAATAGTTCAAATGTCCATCAGTTGGTGAGTGTTTATAGAAGATGTGTTTTATTTTATAAAATAGTGAACCATTCAGCCATAAAGAATGAAAAACTAGGGGCATTATAACTACATGGATGCACATTGAGGCCATATTCTTTTATTTCAAGACAAATTCTAAAGGTTTATTGGACCAAATGCCACAGAAAATGGATCAAAATAGTACATGAACTATTTTTAAGAAGAGTTTCCTATACATTGAGATCGGTATCTATTCAACTGATCGAAAACAGAAAGTCCCTATCAATTTCTCTTAATGAAGCTTCAATAGTAACAAATTCCTGAATTTTCTGATAGTAGCCACTACTGAAAATTAGGCATACTGTGATTACACTTCCCCAATAGATAAATCACCAAAGTTTGACATTTAAAAATTAACATTTAGAATGGGCTGTTTGATTTAGGCAAAGGTATGTTAAAATACACTGGCTCCTCAAGCACAGTAAGAAAACAAATGGTTTGAATTAACTAAGGGAATTTAATGGCTAAAGTAGGAATGAACAAAATACTCACCAAAATACATCACTAGTAGAAAACCCAGACATGTGCAAGAATTTGGGTGTCACTTTACAGTCTTTATGTACAGCTAACTTTTATAAAATCTGAGAATCTGATTATAAGAGCCCAAACAACAGCCAACAGCTTAGTATCATTTAACAAGTGAGGAATTTCCTCCCTCTAAAAAAGTTAATTCTGAAAAATGTGATTAAGTTTAAAAAGTCACAAAGTGGAACCAGCAATTACATAGGATGTGAAAAGGTTATAATTACTTTCATTAAAAAAAGCACATTTCAGAAAAATGAATTGAAGCCTGTACAAAAAGCTATTTAACACTGATGAAAACAAAATATTGTGGAATTTTGCAGAAGTATGGAAGCTACATTTAAATGTTTCATTGTGTTTAAAACGCACAAGAATACCTTTACATTCATAACCTTTATCAGTTTGTTAAAAATAAAACTGCCACATGCAAAGGGAGGACATTTCTTGCTAGCTTTCTCAGAAAAGCAAGAGGCTGCAAAAGTTCCACTCAATAGATAAGACTCACAAATTGAAGAAACCTTAAAGGTCAAATCTGTCAGGTGAGGTAGATTTCTTTAATTTTTTTTTCTTTAATATCATTCCGCCCTGGGCACAAGGGAGAGCGGTGTTCCTTCACAGCCCAGAGGCCTAGGCAGACAGAACCCGAGTGGGTGGAGGAGCAGGTGGGCATTTCTCGACACAAGTCCATGAGGGGTTTTCTTTCACTTTGGAAAAGACGTTGGATTTAAAACAAATGAAACTTGAATGGTGGGTGTTTAGAGCGGGGCTACAGGGGCAGCAACATTGCCAGTCTGTTTCATTGGTAACAGGAAGATCAGGCTCTGTGCAGAATCCCAAGACAGAGGAGGCAAAGCCAACATGTGACCTCAAGCTGCTCCCACAGGCTTCTCCCCAGGGCAGTTTGCAAACCGCAGGTTTAGCAGACAGTTTTCTAAGGTTTCTCAGGACTAAATATTTTGTGGATGGAATTGAGAGTCATCCATTTAAAGCTCTGTTTCCCACGAATGGGGCTAATATTCACGTGCTCCTGGGTACACATCAGAACAGAACTGACTCTGTACCCTGTTCTTTTCTCCGAATGAGGCAAAGGACCCACAGGTGTAAACAAG
This sequence comes from Fukomys damarensis, assembly GCF_012274545.1. Classification (NCBI taxonomy): domain Eukaryota; kingdom Metazoa; phylum Chordata; class Mammalia; order Rodentia; family Bathyergidae; genus Fukomys; species Fukomys damarensis. The sequence goes on along the minus strand of NW_022900942.1, from coordinate 2,498,456 downwards.
GAGAAGGGAGTGGAGATAGGGGAATGCTCTAGGAGGTGCGGAACAGAGGGGAAGGCTGTGACATCAGTTTGATGGCTTCTTCACACAGAAGGGAAAACAAATGTGAGACCATACTCAAGCGAAATAAATAGGACACATGTGTAAATACCAAATAATTTCTCTGATGTGAGAACCTGAAAGTGTAAATGAAGACCAAAATGTACTATAGATTTTGTGAAAGAGAAAAAGTGTTCAAAGGGGAAGGGAAACAAGGGAGTGGGAGTGGGGGAAAGGAAAGAAGAAAAAACAATAAGAAAGGAGAACATGGAAATTAAGCTTTGCAAATTGGGAGGGATGGAGAGGTTGAAGGGTGAGGAGATGAATGGGAAAAATTAAGTACCAAAATATATCATATAAAGGTACAAATTGCCAATGATAAATGTGATCACACTGCGTACCTAAAATGCAGCAATATATCTAATGAAGGAAAATAGAGAATGGCAATGCTGTTATGTGCACTGTATGGGATTGATAATGATAGTGAACAACTTTGTTCCTCTCTGGACATTTACTGTAGCACCCACATTATTGCTGTTTTAGAATGTGCACCTATTTATAAAGTCATCATAATCTGTGATGTCCCGTTACACTGGCAACAGTCTGTTCTGCTTTATACCTCACCTCACACTATTTTCTCTCATCTGTGACCAATATGTAGTTGTATACACATTCTGTTTGTTTGTTTGTTTGTTTAATTGAATTTATTGGTACATTTTGGATAGACAGTACAAATACATTCATTACTGGGATCTTGTACCTTTACACGCCAGGTCTTGGTTCTCATTTTTCCCCTCGTCCCCACCCTCCCTTCACCCCCTCCTCCCCTCCCCACCTTCAAACACTTTAATTCCATTTTTTACATTTTCTCATATTTTTTTTCCTTCTCCCTTATTCCCCTTTCCCTATCCTTCTCACTGTCCCTACTCCTTTGGTCCTTTTCTTCCTGTTTCACATTTGCTAATTGCACCGTTAGGATCTTGAGTACTATTTTAGTTTTAATTCTTTTTGTTTTTGTTTTGTTTCATTTTTCTATTTTTAAACAGGGTCTTTTATGTAGTCCAGGTCTTGATCTCACTATGTAGCTCAGGTTGGCCTTTAACTAATGTCAATCATCCTGCCTCAGCTTCCAAACTCCTGAAATTACAGATGTGTGCCATCATGCATGGCTTTTTTTCAATTCTTAAAATTTAATTTTGAACTAATATTTGATTACAGATATTTTTCATAATTTTTGTTGTATACACAATGTTTTATATATAGTCAATCAGTGACTGGTTTATGGTTAGTCTTTTCGTGTGTGTGTGCATGTGTGTGCTTCTCTTTTTGTTGTTGCAACTCAAAGAATCTTTTTAGACGGGGTCATACTATGTAGCTCAGATTCCCCTTTAGTTTGAACTCAGGGTGATCCTTCTGCCTCAGCCTCCTGAGTGGTGGGTTTCAAGCATGTGACAACACACCCAGCAAGTTTATTTTGATATCTGTTTTTCACGTAATCCTTGAAAACTTCTCCAGGTAACCAGTAAATTATCTTTTTTTACCACCCCTCTGCTGTGACAGCTGCAACTTCATTCTTGGAGGGACTTTACTTTCTTAAAAAAAGAGAAGAACTTCTGAATTTTCTGCTTTGGACTTGGTCCCCTGATACACCGTGCGCATCCCTGAATCTGTCTGGGGTCCCCCGGGTTGTGGGTCTCTGGTGCTTTAGTGATCATAAATAGCTGGGGTGTTGTTTCAGAAAAGTCCTTGAGTTCCTTTGAGATCAGACCCTAGGATCATAGACTGAGCCCTCCCAGAGTAAGGGGAATCTCATTAGATCAAGAATGAGATGAGTTTTGGCCCCCAGGGTCAGGGCATCATTGATGGCACTGTGTGCCTTTAAGATTTTAGCTGCCCTGGGGAATAGATAGATAGAAAGCCCTGGAGCTTTGAAAACAGGACCATTGGGTGCACAGAGACTGCAAATAGCCACCATAAAACCACTGTATCAGTAGCCCTACTTAGACCACAAAACACACACCTTTGTCCCCATCCAGAGATGATACCTTTGTGTGGAGCTTGTTGCCTATTGTCTCATCTGAGGGTACAATTTCTGCCTCCAATTTTCAATATCAAGAGAGTAAATGGACAAGTACTATTTGGTGTCTTCAAGGTAATATGAAGTTTGGTGAATGAATGCTACAACTTAGTAAAACATCTCCCTTTTTTCTCCTTTAGTTTGTTTCATTCTCTCTGTATATTTGTTTTTCTTTTTCCACTTTCTCCATTCTCTTCCTCTCTTCCTTTTCTACTCACCCCTCTTCCTTCTCCTTCTCCACTTTTCCTATTTCTTTCCCTCCATCCTTGTGTGTGTGTGTGTGTGTGTGTGTGTGTGTGTGTTTGTGTGTGTCTTTTAACAGATGCAATGAAGTAAGAAAATGGTCTTTTACCCGATCCAAAAATGGGCATCCGAAATGAACAGACATTTCTCATACAAAGAAGTGAAAGCAGCAAGAAAATATATGAAAAAATGTTCCACATCACTGGTCATTCGAGAGATGCAGATGAAAACAACACTGAGATTCCACCTCACCCTACAAAGAATGGCTGCTATCAAGAAATCACACAATAACAAATGTTGGCGGGGTTGTGGGGAGAAAGGAACCCTCCTCCATTGTTGGTGGGAGTGCAGACTAGTGCAACCACTATGGAAATCAATATGGAGATACCTCAAAGAGCTTGGACTGGAGGTTCCATTTGATCCAGCCATCCCTCTGTTGGGTATCTTTCCAAGAGAACTAAAAGAATCATATCACAGAGAAGTATGTGCACCCATGTTTATAGCGGCACAGTTTGTAATAGCTAAATCTTGGAAACAACCTATTTGCCCATCCGTTGGAAACTGGATAAAGAAGTTGTGGTTTTTCTATAAAATGGAATATTACTCAGCCATAAAGAGCGAGAGAATAGATTCATTCATAGGAAAATGGATACATATTGAAGATATACTCCTAAGTGAAATAAATAAGTCCCACATGTGTAAATACCGAATAGTTTCCCTGGTGTGAATATTCTGCAACAATGCATAAGATTCTAATAAGATTACTGACATTTAGAAATGGGAGGAAAGGAGCTAAAGGTGTAGGGAAGGTGTGATACGTAGGGGAAGAACAAAAAGGGAAAAGAAAAAAATGTGAGAGAATGAAAAGATGAAAATAAAGTGTTTGTAGATGGGGAGGGGAGGAGGGGGTGAAGGGAGGGCAGAGGTAAGGGGAAAAAATGAGAATCAAGACTTGCCATGTAAAGGTACATGATCCCAACAATGAATGTAACTGTACTGTATCCCTAAATGTACCAATAAACTCAATAAATAAAAAAAAAAAGAAAATGGTCTTTTGGTTACAGTTAAAAGTGAGATTCCAAACTAACCTATGATCCTCTTAGTATATGTATTTCTTCACTTTCATATACTTTGCAATCAGATCTCATGATGTGCAGTTGCTATTCTGTTGTACAAATTCCAGACTATTTTTTCACCTAAGTTAGAATCAGCCCCCTCAAAATGTATCCTGTAATATTTTGTTGTTGTTTCTTTACTATTTTTGCCAGATGAGATTTTTGTATGAAAAGTTCAACTTCTTATTTTATTTATTTTTTATTTTTGGTTTCTGATTTCTTCCTTTGAGAATTCAGGTCTCAGCCCTAGATGAGTTAAAACATTTTTCATGGAGCTGTCGGTGTAGCTTAATGGTAAAGCCCTTGCTTACCATGAAGCACCCCTGATTTTGTTCAGTTTCCTGCTTTGTACCCAAATTTTAATTGATAAATACTAATTATATATATGTATATGGCACAGTGTTGTCATGAAGTATATGTTTACATCGTATAATAAAGAAACCTGGATGTTAGCATGTCCCCCACTACATACATTTATCATTTATTTGTGCTGAGAGCATTACATATCTCTGCTTATTCTGAGGTTTGGATTACAACTCCAATGCAGTCTCTACTGTGTGGAGGTAAATTGTGGACTCCAGTACGATGAGCCCATGGCCATCTCTAAGCTACCTTTCCCATCTGTCTGTCTTGTTAGTACTACCAGAAAAATATTCTGAAATATTTCAACCAAGTCAAATGTTGGAGTAGCAAAATACACGATCATGTCACCACTTTCCCACATTAGTTTTTTATCTGCATCAGTTAATTTCAAACAATATATAAATATTTTGAGTGATACTATTTAATGTAGTACACACCACACAAAAGGCCTCTGTATTACTGTGCATTACTTATCTTCCTAGGAACCAGCAATCTGAATTTTTGCAATGTTTCATCATATTTAGCTTAGCAATATTACTACAAGTGACTGTGTTATAGAAAAAAAATCAGAAAAATGAAAAAGATGCCTATTGATAGGTGAATGTTTTCAACACAAATTTAGACCTGCTTGAAGTAGTGTTAATGAATATGGGATATATATGTTAAACCAAAAATAATAAGATGCTTAATGAAAGCATAAGATTATATA
>NW_022900942.1:2451309-2493855 GCF_012274545.1 Fukomys damarensis | reverse complement strand
ATATATATATAAAATATTTGAACACGTTGCTTAACAATAGGATATTAGTGGATAGTTCATGACTCATATAAAGCATTCCAGGGAAATGCAGTCATGGTTAGTCTTGGGGAAAGGATTAGTATAGAAAGAATGCAGTGGACTTTGAAGGATGCTGCCATTTTACTTGCTTTTCTGCAAACATTGAAGCCAGTGCCTCACAATATTTGAATTTCAATTTAATCATGTTGGTTTAAAACTTTCACCATTACCACTCACTGTTTACTTTACCTTCCAGAATGTTTGAAATATAACTTAATAAAATGAATGGCAGTAAATGATTTCAAATGTTTTTTTATATTTATACAAATCTTACACTGTTACAGCTATTTTATGTATTTTTTTTGTATTTTGATAATTTTATATTATGAATAGTAAAAATAAGGGACAATTTCATATCAAATAATGTGAATAACAATAATTAATTCACTGTGTATCATTATCTTTAGTTACTCAGAGTATGACATACAAAAAGATACCTTCTTATGAAGAAGAAACAAAATTTTATTTTCAATGAACTAAGAGTAACTGATCATATAAATGAAAACTAGCATTCATACTAAAATGTTTTGAAACAAGTCAGAAAGATTAAATAATAATAAGTAAAATAAAAGCACTGGAGATATAACTCATTGCAAAGGCCCTGGATTTCATTCCCCGAAGTACAAGAAACAAGTGTGATGAACTTTTACAGTATCGTGAACAATGGAATTATACTAAAATTGCACATAAATAAGAGGAAATAAAGTGGCACTGCCTGGATCCGGTATAATTTATCTATCCCCATGTTGATGTTGTTTAGGTGCTTTACTTCATTCTCCAATGGGAGTGCTCACACGGTCCTGCTCTGCTCAGCTCTGACACATTATTCCTGAGGAGAACTCTGTCCTTCTCAGTTTCTTTCTCTTTTACTCTGTGCCCTTCATCTTCCCTCCTAAGCGCCTAGTGGTTGTTCATAACTGAAACACAAAGCAAAACAAAAGACAAACAAAAACAACCCTGATGGAAACAGTTATTTCTATGAGTAGATGCTTTTTGGCTACTTCTTTCTCTTCTCTGCTCACATCCCTGGACATTTCTACAGCAGATCCTGTTATACATGTGAGAAAATTGGATCTGCTCACACGGCTCGGTGAATCTCTGAAGCCAGGTCACCACTGTAGAACATATGACTATATCTGTAACTCTCCACATATGAGTCTTATTCCTAAGTGGCTGATGCTTTTAAGATATTATTTTTCTTTCTCTGGGAAAGTCAACTCCTGAGCAGGGACTCAATTTATGAAGCAGAGAGCCCCTGTTATGTGGGTACAACACATCTTTCAACAGCATACATGCTGTTCTGTATTTTATTAATTTTCTTATTAAATAATTGAATTTATTGGTACATTCTACAGTACAGTTACATTCATTGTTGGGATCTTGTACCTCTACATGACAGGTCTTGGTTCTCAATTTTTCCCCTTGTCCCTGCCCTCCCTTTACCCCCTCCTCCCCTCCCCACTTACAAACATTTTATTTCCATCTTTTCATTTTCTCACATTTTTTTCTTTTCCCTTATTACACTTCCCCTACCCATCCCAACTTCCCTAAACCTTTAGCCCCTTGTTTCCCATTTCACAATGTCAGTTATTTCATTAGGATTTTATGTCCTATTAAAGTTTATTCACACCAGATAAACTATTTACACATGTGTGACTTTTTATTTTACTTATGAGTTTATCCTCAATATGTATCCATTTTCCTATTAATGAATCTAATATCTCATTCTTCATGGCTGAGTAATATTCCATTTGCTATGTATTTTATCCTGACTCTTCAGACACTGTTACAGAGATTCCTTAAGAAAAGCAGTTAGATGCTATAACATTGCCAGGTTATGGGAATTCTTTATTTTTGTATTTTCAACCAGAAAGTAATTTTATTTTCAGTCTTTGAAGGTTGAAGTATTATTTTTTGAAGTTAATCATATTTATTTACAAAATGAGCATATATCTTTAATTTTTTTCTTTCAATGAAAATTTTAGTTTTATAGGAACTAAATATTAAAATACAATTTAAAATTCTGCTTTGTTGTCATTTTAAGACAAATAGGAAAGAATATAATTCAAGAGAATTCTCCCTAATTCTGGCCCTTTTCCAGGAGTCAGAATTATGATTTTCATTTAGCAGAAGCTTAACTAATTTAATAATCTTTCCACCTTATGTGATTTCAAAATCTGACATCTTGCAGCACTATATTGAGAAGGACATCAAATCGTAGACGCATGCCCACAGTTTCCTTATCACTCCTCATCACACTGTGAATTATTGGTCCTGTAAACTTGCCCATAAGCTCTAGGGTAGTGGTGGAAAACCTATGGCTCATGTGCCGTAGTGGGCATGCACAATCCTCTTTGCTGTGACATCACAAGTTGTATGAAGTTTTTTTTTTCTGAACTCAAACCTCAGTATTCCCGTTTAATTTCAGTGCTGGCATTTTGTGATAAATAAGTGAGTTTTGGGTTGAGGTTGGGTATCATCTCTAAAAGATTCACCATCACTGCCCTAGGGGAAGGAGATATAATGGGGAGTAGTAGCATTAACAACAAAAGAGAAAATGATTTGGCAATGTTAACTGTAATGAATTGAAATATATGGAATTCATTTAAAATCCAGGACTTTTTGATGACATTGTTCATCTTTGAGTGATACTAAAAAGTGAGTTGTTATTTTTATTATGAATTTTAGACTGATATATGATAACTACATATATTTTTATTTCAAGGTACTAAGTACTGACTCAGAGCCTTGCACAATCCAAACAGGTGTTGTACTGTAGTTAAATTCAAGTCAGGATCATCCTGGGTAGGGTACTGCTCTGTGTTTTCTGGTAATCATGTTGCTTGTCTTTTTCCCAGGTAGGTTTGAGAGGAACTCCACAGACGGGGACTCAGACTCAGAAAGTGGTGGTGTTTACCAAGAATGTTTATTGAAGGACACTCAGTGCACTCCAAAGAAGTCTAATTTGTGAGAGGGGATAAACACCAGGGAGCGTTGTAGGTTGTCAGAGCCACAGAGGGCAATAAATATGCAGTAATGAAAGTACATCCTTAAGAAGTGACAAGGGGTAGAGACAGAGAAGCTGACTCCAGTGAGCTGCAGTAATGGTTTTACTGTTTTTCCCATAGATTTTGAAGGAGTGCTCAGGGGTGGCAATAAATAAAAACGGATTCTTTCCCCAAATTTTAAGTTTCAAGAAGGAGTGTTGTTGAACTCAAACTGAATTAGAGCCAGCATGGTGGCCATGGATGGGGTCACAACTACAATACAAATATGTGCACATGAAGCTTAGTTGGACTGACAAGGGGACCACGATGTAACTTGTGGTTGTCCTTATAGTGTAACTGTGTAAAATTACAGTTATAAGACTGGGTGGGAAAGGGAATGTATAAAGAGCATTTCATGTTGTTCTACTGGGATGTCTGAGAAATGCAAACAGGAAACATATAACATAGCCTTTCTTAAATTTTTTTTCTTAATATTCTACCATTTCCAAAGATACATGTCATTTCTGGTTAACTGCCTACTTAACTAATGGACTAAGCTACATCCCAGCCCCATTGAGTCTTCTTATACGAAATTCACTTTAGGATGCCATCCTCTTTGATTACATCATGGAAGTATTTCAACCAGTAAACAATCAAATAAAAAATATTTCAGAAGGTTAAAATTTTGTTACTCTTAACAAAAATTAAATTAGTGGATTCAGGTAATAATTGTTAAAAGTATGGGAAAGGAAATAAGGTACAAGAAAAAATATGAGAAAAGGAAAACAATAGAAACAAAGTCTTTGTAAGTAGGGGAGGGTGGAAGGGTGAAGGGAGGGCAGGGGTATGGGGCAAAAATGAGAACCAAGATCTATCATGTAAAGGTACAAGATCTCAACGATGAATGTAACTGTACTGTATACCTAAACAGTACCAATAAACTTAATAAGACAAAAAAGTGGCAAGACAGATAATATGTACTTGAATATGAAAATAATTAATGAGACCTGCAAAATCATAAAAGTCTAAAATGAGCCAAGCTTGTATACTAGATGTTGATGAACTTTTGTAAAGCAATAGATGATAAATAGTTAATATGTTGTAGGCCATATGACAACTGCTCATGTGAAGGAATGATTATGATGCAAAAAGCATTCAGTCACAAATAGGAAACAGGCTCTAGAACCTGTGTTTTCCTCATTTAAAAAATTTATTCTAGGGCCGGGGATTTAGCTCAGTGGTTCGGTGTCCTGCGTTGCAAGCGCAAGGACCCGAGTTCAATCCCCGGTACAAAAAAAAAAAAAAAAAATCAAGTGTCTAAAGACATCTTAAGGGAAGAAACATTAGCATAGCTTGGTTCGGGGAAGCCCCACAAAGGCTCCACTTCTGAAGTCGGTCTCCAGCTTGTTTCTACTGGGAAGTGGTGAAATTATAGGAGGAGAACTATAGAGCAATTGGGGAACACATTTTCTGATGCCATTTTGGGATCTGGTTTCTTCCTGTCTTTATCTGTCATTTCCTGTCTGTGAAGTGAGCTGTGCTGTGCTGTGCGCTCCTGCTGTAATGCACCACACATGCCCACTGCAATGAGGGTGATGGATCATGGATTGGAACATAGAAGTAATGCGGGAAAATATCCCCTTTCTCTTCCTAACATTTTATTATTTGATTTAATGCTATGACCCTTTTCAAATGCTACCTTTCCTTTCTATTTTATTCTCCACAGATATATATATATATATATAAAATGATGCAAAATAAAAACATGATAATATATTTATCAGCAATTATGTATTTCAAAATAGCTAGCAAAGAGGCTTTTAATACTTTATCAAAAATGAATGATGAATGAATAACGTATGGATATCTGATTATTCTGTTTTGATCATTACACACTGTATACATGTATCCAAATATAACACTGTACTATATAGAAATGTATAACAATCAAAGGTCTACTAAGAATTCCAAAAATAGATATAGAATAAATGAGAATGGGGTGTGGATTGGAAAAAATGCTGGTGGAAAGAAATGCAATGAAAGGGAGAAAAGAGGGGGAAAATAGGAGTAAATTTGCCTGTTGTGGTTTCTGTGGCAGCAAAGAGTTGTTACACATATGTGGTGGCCACAGAAGTTTTATGTTCCGATCTGCATGGAGAGAAAAGAGCTACGTAATTGCATTTAAAGAGATGAAAGTAAGTTTATTACAAATGTACCAGAGATACAAGCATACTCCAATCATACATTACCACATAGAGAGACAGGATGCAGCACTTAAGATGAAGAGGAGTCTTCTACAGAGGGATCTTGCATCAGACAGAGCCTTCAGCAGGTGAGAGAGAAAATGTCTCACCACCTTTAGTTTTTCAGTGTCAAAGTACAGTGTTTTGACAGAAATGAGTTTGTGCTAATAAGTCTATTTGGTTGGAAGGTATCATTTCCATCCTTGGCAGAGCCTAAAAATTGTCAGTCCTTTGGGTGTTGATTGTTACATCTGTATACTCTTCCCACAAGAGACAACCTCCAAGCAGCCAAATTCAGTTCAGGGAATACCTGCTTAAACTCTTATTCTTAATCCTTTCTGTCACCGTTTCAAAATGTAATGTGAAATAGGAAGAAAGGGATAAAGGTGTAGGGGAAGTGGGAAGGGTAGGGGAAAGGGAATAAGGGGAAAGAACAACATATGAGAAGATGAAAAAATGGAAATAAAGTGTTTGTAAATGGGGAGGGGAGGAGCAGGTGAAGGGAGGGCAGGGACAAGGGGAAGAATGAGAACCAAGACCTGTCATGTAAATGTACAAGATCCCAATAATGACTGTAACTGCACTGTATACCTAAAATGTACCAATAAACTCAATGAGAGAAAAACAGTGTAGGCAACATTTTGATGGTTGCTCTAGAGTTTGGTTTCTTATCATTGCTTTTTCTACTAGTACCATCAATAACATGGAGCCAGAAGATATCTCAGATACTGCAAACTTTATCCTCCTGGGATTGTCAGATGATCCAAACCTGCAGCCTGTACTCTGGACTCTTTCTCTTCATGTACCTGGTCACAGTGCACCAAATTTTTTTTATTTGACTTTTAGATTAGTGATATTTTCAGCACTACTTATTGAATAGCATTATCCTTTTCAAGAATAATCATCAATAAAATATTCCATGTTTCTTTCCAGAATAATACCTGCATATAGATGAGGTCAAGCTGGTACTAATTTTTTCTATGCTTCAGTAGCCTGCCATTTGAGATACCTTAGCATTATGATATATCTTGTTATTCGATAAGGACACCATTCCAATTTCTTATTATCTATCAAATAAAATATTCTTTATCCATTGATTCTTCACAAATACTAAAAAAATATGATTGTAACATACAAGAAAATACCAGTTGGCATTAAATTTATGAAGCAATTTGATGAAAACTGATATCTCTGTGATGTTTTATATAATTATCCAAAAAACAATGTTCTTGCCATTTGTTTAGTTGTCATCCATCTTCTTTACTAAAATGTTATAAATTTTTCTATTTCCTTTTGCCTTGGAACTGCTCCAACCTATTTATCTGTTGTTGCTTCAAGTATCTTATGAATGCTTATTTTCAAGATAAGTTGTGCTTTAGTGGATATCATAAAAATTGAGAGTAGAATGGTGGTTATTAGAGCCTGGGATGTTTGAGGAGATATATGAGACAAAATGTAAAACAAGATGACTATAGTTAATAATGACAATTTTTGGGGTGGGGTACTGGAGATTGAACTGGGGTCCTTGCTCTTGCAAGGCAGGCCACCAAACCACTGAGCTAAATCCCCGGCCCCATGATGACATATATTTGAAAAATGTAATGAGAATGAATTTTATGTAATTTTATTACCCTGAGAAATGATAGCTACAAGAGGAATTAATTAAAAAATAGGTAATTATAATAATTTTATGAGATATGCACTTCAAAATATTATGTCGGGGGCCAGGGATTTAATTCAGTGTCAAGTCCAATACCTCGCAAATACAAGGTCCTAAATTTGAACACTGGACTGGAAACCAAACCAAACCAAACCAAAACACCAAAACAAAACAAAAAAACCCATCATGTTGTGCAAGATAAAATCATACATTTTATTCCAATTTTAAAAAGCAAAAATAAAATTAAAAAATAAATTATTTTAATGGATTGAAAAAGCATAAAATAAACCAAATGAAGATATTTGTATAATAAGTTTTTACAATGAATGGGTGTTGGACTTTGTCAAATGCTTTTTCTGCATCTATTGAGATGGTTGGGTGACTTTTGCTTTTTCTCTGTTGAAATGGTTTATTACACTTATTGATTTGCATATATTAAACCATCCCTGCATCCCTGAGATAAAACCTGCTTTATTGTGGTATATGATTTTTTTCTTGATGATTTGCTCAACTCTGTTTTTCAGTATCTTATCGAGCATTTTGCATCTATGTTCATTAGGAAGACTGGCCTATAGTTCACTTTAGTATTATTATTATTATTATTATTATTATTATTATTATTATTATTTGCACTGGAAATCGAAAGCAGGATCATGACCTTCCATTTTCCAGTTAGATGTGGTGTCACTGAGCTGTTCACTTTTTTGGCTGGATCATTTTTTTATTTCGGTATATGATAATGCTTGTTGCCAGGAGTTATTTGGGAAGTATTGCTTCTCTTCCAATTTCAATAAACTGTTTGAAGAATATTGGCATTATACTTCCTCTAAATTTCTTGGAGAATTCAGCAGTGAATCCATCAGGACACGGGCTTTTCTTTGTTTATAAGTTTTTAATTACCTCTTCTATTTCATTGACTGATACTGATTTTTTTTATAATATTTGGTAATTTATATATCTATATCAGGAATCTGTCCATTTCCCTGTTTTCCATCTTATTAAAATAAAGGTTCTCAAAGTAGGTATTAATGATTTTTTGGATTTCTCTAGAATACTTTGTGGTTCCACTTCTTTCCATCTTATTTGCATGGATTTGTGTCTTTTATCATTTTTTTATAAGGGTGCCTAAGTATTTGTAAATTTCATTTAATCTTTCAAAAATTCTTCAATTCATTGACTCTTTATATTGTTTTCTTAGTGTCAATTGCATTAATTTCTGCTCTGGTCTTTACAATGTCCACCTTCATATGAGCTCTTAGCTTGACTCATTCTTTTTTTTTTTCCTAAAATTTCGAAGTTTAATATCAAGTTATTTTTTTTTATTGAGTTTATTGGTACATTTAGGGATGCAGTACAGTTACATTCATTGTTGGGATCATGTACCTTTACATGGCAAGTCTTGATTCTCATTTTTTCCCCTTACCTCTGCCCTCCCTTCACCCCCTCCTCCCCTCCCCATCTACAAACACTTTATTTTCATCTTTTCATTCTCTCACATTTTTTTCTTTTCCCTTTTTGTTCTTCCCCTACGTATCACACCTTCCCTACACCTTTAGCTCCTTTCCTCCCATTTCTAAATGTCAGTAATCTTATTAGAATCTTATGCATTGTTGCAGAATATTCACACCAGGGAAACTATTTGGTATTTACACATGTGGGACTTATTTATTTCACTTAGGAGTATATCTTCAATATGTATCCATTTTCCTATGAATGAATCTATTCTCTCGCTCTTAATATCAAGTTATTTTAACCTATCTTATTTTCTTGATGTGAGAGTTCACTTCTATATGTTTCCCACAGAGGACTGAATACATTGCCTCCCATAAGTTGTAGAAAGTTGTATCAGTCTTATAATTTAATTGCAGACCCTGTCTGATTTCTTGTTTAATTTCATGTATGACCCATTGGTTGTTCTGAAGGGTGTGGTTTAATTTCCATATGTTTATGAAGTTCTTGTGGTTTCTTTTGCCATTGATTTCCAGTTTCATTGTATGATGGTCAGATAACATGAGTGGGATAATTTTACTTCTTTTAAATTTAATTGAGTGTGTTCTATGAGCTATAATACGATCTATATTGGAGCATTTACCATGGGTAAGGGAGAAGAATGTATTCTGATATTGTGTGGTGGAACAATCCCTATACATCTAATAAGAACATATGTTCACATATTTGTTTCAGTTCTAATATTTCTATGTTGATTTTTTTTCTTAGTTGGTCTATTTGTAACAGTCGGTTATTGATTTCTTCCATTATGATTGTGTTAGTGTTTATGGGATTTGTTATGTCTACTATTGTTTGTTTTATAAAGTTGCATGTGCTTGGATTTGGTGCATATATATTTATGAGTGTTACCTTTTCCTCTTGGAGTTTGCCTTTAACAAATATGTAGTGACCTTTTGTTCTGTCTTGGCTTGAAGTTCACTTTGCCTGCAAATAAAATAGCTATCACTGCTTTTTTCTAGAAGTTTGTCTCAAGAGGTATTGTTTTCCATACTTTGGCATTCTGTCTATGAATTTGTTTTTGTGTTAAATGTGTTTCTTATATAAAGCAAATATCTTGTTTCTCTATCCTTTCTGTCAGTTTATGTCTTTGAATTGGTGAGGTGAGGCCATTTATATTGATGTTTTTCAATGATACACATTGGTTTATACTTGTAAATTTATTTTCCTAATGTTGGTTCTATGTCTTTCCCCTTTAATTGCTCACCCTGCCTGACAGATTTTTTTCTATTTATGTTTTTTGAATTGTGGTTTTTATTATCTCCTTCAAAATGAAATTGCCTTTCAGCATCCATGTAGAGATGTTTTGTTTGGTCATGAATTTCTTAGGTTGTTCTTTTTCATGGAAAAACCTTATTTCTTCATTGATTTTGAAAGATAGTTTTGTTGTGCAAATCAATTTTTGTTGGAGGTAGCTTTGGTTTTGTTTTGTATTTCTTCACTTATCTTTTTTTTTTTTTTTTGCATTTGAAATACTCACTCTAACTCTCCTTGACTTAGAGGTTTGTGTTGAGAATTCTCCTGTGATTTTGATGGTCTTTCTTTAGAGGTGATTTTTCTTTTCTTTGACAGCTTTGAATATTCTGCTATTGTGCTGAATTTCTGGAATCTTGATTATTATATGCCTTGGGATAGACACATTTCAGTCATGGTTAATTGGAGTTCTGTATGCCTCATTTATGTTTATGTCAAATTATTTTTCCATATTTGAGAAGTTTTCTGGCATTGTTTCTGTTAACAGTTCTATTTTATTTTATTTTTGTTATTTGCACAGTCTCCTGTGTATTCATTGACTACAAAAAATCTTTTGTTGTTCTTTGCCTCCTGCTGGTCTGATTTTCTGTAATCCCTTGTCATTTTTAAGAAATCTTCTTTTGCACTTGTTAACCACAATTCGGTCTTCTAATTGTGATATTTTGTCCTTACCTAGTTCTTTCTGGTGCCTACAGTTTCAATAGAATTTATAATCTCTGGGATACCTCTTTGAATCTGTTTTGTGGATTCCATTTTGTTCTTATTTTGTGGGCTCATGATTTCCATCATTTTCTTAAGATCCTCTATTCTTTTATTGATATGTATTCTAGATTTGCTGAAAAGTCATTAAATATGATTATCATATTTTTTTACTGGAGAGTCATTTCTGATCAGATTTTCTCTATAGCTTCATTCACCTGTCTTTTCTAATTTCTGATGCTACCATTTCAGAAATTTCAAGTTGATGGCTTTTGATTGCCTCTTTCTTTTGTCCCCTGGTCTTGCAGTGGGTGGGCTGAAGGTCAGGGTTTACATTTTGATTCAATATATGTCATTTTATATTTTAATGTAATGCATTTTCTATGTTGATGCTTGTAAATTGATTATGATAGGTAGCTTTATCTCTAGTATCTAAGTTTCTCTAGGAAACATCTATTCCTTAGACATGTCTTCTTAGACATGGCTCTTGGCATTTGTGCCCATCCCAAGATTCAACATTTTCAATTTATTAGGGATGAGAAGTTGTTATCTATTTGGCTTAGCACCTAGTTCTTTGGTACTGGAATACGATAATGATTATGAACCCAGAAAAATCAGTGTTCTCATACAAGGGAGAACAACTGATAATGACAGGTGCCACACCCTGGCTAACGTAATGCAGTTATCAATAGCAACAGCATGTAGTTCAGCCCAGAAACTGACCAACTTTAGTTATTACTAATCTGGTACCTTTAACCATAGAAGCAAGGACTATGGTTATATAATAAAATCCAACATAAACCAAGAACTTGTATGCAGTAAGTTTCCCTTTATAGAGAGACTTTTACCCTGTGTAGGTATGTCAGGAAGAGATTTAAGAGCAATAAGGGAAAAGATAGAAAGATAAATGAAAACAAATACAGTATAAGCATGGCTGAAGGACAAAGAATGATCCCCCGAGCTTTGGAAAACTGGAGTAGAAGACAGCAGAAAAATAATGGAGAAACCAGAATATTGAAGTGAACCAAAAAGACTAGAGACATTGGTATTTCACATGAAAACCTAAGAAAGGACATTGAGAAGAGTGAGAAAAAGTGAACAAGACAAAACAGCAGTATAAAGAATGAAACACTCAGAAAAGTAAAACAAACAAAAAGCAAAACAACAACAACAACAAAAACAAACAAAAAACATCATTTCTCCAGTGTCCTCATTTCTGTGGTAGTGTTCACATCAGAACCCAATTCTGTGCTGGGTTACTCTGTCAAGTCTGCAGCATGAATACTGCTGGCTGTGTGGCGTATCTTGACCTCCAGATGGTCGGCTGGGGTCAGAGTCTTCAGCCAGCATCTTTCTAGGTGTCCCTTGGAGACCTGCCCACATTTCCTTACCCTATTTGCCTCTACATTCCTTTACCATTCTCTGTGGTTCCCTCATACAGAGACAGCCAGGGGATACTCTCAGGCTTTTTTTTTTCTTTTTATTGTGTTTATTGGTACAATCTAGGTATACAATACAGTTACATTCATTTCACTGTTAGGCTTTTGTACAGTTGGTTTCTCCCAGCTCTTCTGCAGCCTACTCTGTTCCACTACACTGTCCTGCACATCTCTCTCCTCTCCGCTGGGAGCAGAGTGTTTGGAGGGGTGCTGCCAGCCAACTTACAGCCCCTGCTGCTGCTGTGGAGACAGCTGAAGGCTACATGGGTCACACTTCTCTCTCCTCTCTGTGCAGCTGGGAGAAGGACTGGGGAAGTGCTGACATCTCACTCATTTCTCTGCTCAGGCTCAAGGCTGCTTAAATTCTGTTTCTCTTTCTCACATCTCTGGGAGCAGGGAAGGAGGTGTGGTGCTGTTCAATTCACTGCTTTCACCTCTGGGGTCCCTTAATTTGTTGTCACTGCAGGTTCTGGTTAGCTGCTATGGTACAGGATAGAAAAAAGTAAAAACTGCTGGTGGCCCTTCAGGGATAGACAGGCTTCCTGGGCACTTATCCTTGTGTGTACTGGTGAAATTTGCTGCCATGTTGCAGCACCCTTTGTTTGAAGAAAGGCAAAACAGATGATGGTCTTACATTAAAATATATTTCCTGTGTGGCTTGAATTTGCCACACTTCTGCAGTACACCCAATTTTGGGGAATTTTCAGAAAGACAATTTGTTGCTGCACATGCAGGCAGTGATCCCACAAGCAACCCTGTGGCTACTTAGACATTTTGTAAAGTCTTACACTCATACTTTGCTTGATCTACGAGTCCCTTATCTCAGATTGGTTTTGGCATCAGGATGTATGTCTCTCCCTTTCTAGAATTACCTGTGTTTTAAGTTAATATTTTTCTAAGTTACACCCATCCATTCATGTTGTGTCCCCATGTTCTTGATTTTAAAGGGGATTCTCTGAATATTTAACCATTGAATATTTCAAGTGATCAAAATGCATGACAAGTGTTTTAATAAAATTTATTACAGTAAAGGATAGATTACCATTAATCTTTTTCAAATTATTTCCCCTTGTTTTGAACATTCTTAACCCAACATTCTTGCCAATTTCTACAGCAGCTCTGGAAGTCCTTTCTTATGAGTGACCTTCTGAAGTGTGATAAAAAATGTGATGAATGTCATTACCTAATGCCATCCAATAGAAAGGCAAGCTTGTAAAAACATTACTGTGTCCTCCTAAAATTTATTCACCAGATTTGACAACATGTGACTTCTGGCTCTTCCAAAAGTTATACTTTAAATGGGTTTGGAACATTAAGACAGTCACAACAATGTAACTGAGACACACAAGGACTTCCAGAACAGCTTCTGAAAGAGAGAATGATGCGATAAATGTGTTCAAAGAAAGGGGGAATATTTTGAGAGAAACTAATGGTGCTGTAGCTTTTACTGTAATATAAATTTAATTTAATTTCTTATTAGTGCAAGAGTGAGAAATATATAATTTTTGTTTAAACCTGCCTCATGTTTTTTCTGTTACACCTTATATACCTTTATTAAATTGAGGTAGTTTTCTCAATTCTCACTTTACTATTTTTATCATTTTTTTTTGTACTCGCTTTATTTTTATCAATTATTTTATTCAAGTTTTTCTCACTTATTCAAAGTATCTTAGAAAAATATCATAAAATGTCAATCAATTAATTTACATCAAAGTGATTATTGATAAGTAAGTATTTACATTGTTTCATGATTGTTTTGTGGATCATTTGTGTACTTCTTTTCCTACTGTCTTCCTTTGGCAATAAGTCAGTTTCTCTGGTGGCATGTTTGATTTTCACTTTTTCCCTTCCTTTGGCCATGTTGAGGAGTTAACTCAAGTCCTTGAGTGAGCTAGGCAAGTTCTCTACCAATGAGTCACACACTCAGCCCTGATTTCTTTCTTTTAATAGTTTGTGTGTTTACTACAGTTTTTTTTTTCATTGTGTTTACCACGAAGATTAGGACAGAGCTAGTATTTTCTTTGAATGAACTGAAAACACTAACTCTAGTTCATGTTCTAGGTGACAAATAGATAAATAGATGAAAATCTCTATGCTTCAGGAGCATTGTTATGTTACATTCACATCAAACTCATATATGGAAACATTGCTACATATATGATAGTATTGGCAGAAAGGACTTGTTAAAGTAATGAGGTTTATATGGGGTCACAGAGTGGAGCACAGGGTAGGATTAGTGCCTGGAAAGGAGGAAACACCAGGCTTCTTCTCTCTGCCAAAATAAGATGCAAGAAAGACATGGCGATGTGCAAACACAAACTGGGACTTCATCGGGGTCTGCATCTTCTTCATTCTTTTTGTTGTTGTTGTTGTTGTTGTTGTTGTTGTTGTTACCAGGGAGCAAACTTGCAGCCTTGAGCTTGTGTGGCAAGTGATAGAACCACTGAGTCCAGCCCTCTCCATTCTTGATCTTGAACTTTGTATCCATAAATGTGTGAAATAAACATCTATAATTTACGTACCTAGAAAGTTGTACTGTATTATGTTACTGCATCCTCAGGTGACTCAGAAATTCTTTGTCCATGAGTAGAAAACAGTCAATCAAAAAGAAAGGTAAATATTGAGGAAAAAATGATGTGCTATTAGAACTATAGTGACAAGGGGTGAGGAATTGTGATCCCACAAAGACTGATAACACATCACCATGCCTTTTTTGTAGATACTGACCATGAAGCAGTTCACAGACTAGTGGAAACCCATGCATTTAGGGTGCATCCATTTGTAAGAAGAAACAAAAAACACAGAAGAGAGATAGGTAAGGTGGTTGCTATGAAGTGTGACTTGGCTCTGCTGTCACAAAGGAGGAAGATCTCACCCCAGCTTCTGGGTAGACTGCTGAGAGACAGCCCTTTTACAGTACTGCCTCAGGAGACAAGACACATTCTACTTCAGCCCATACCTGCTTTTTTAAGGTTGCAATCAAAGACTTATCAGTAAAGGGATTAAGGACCTGGCTCACATGCCATGTCTCAGGACAAGAACAAAGGTGCAGGTCTTGTGCACAATTCCTTGCAAGATCAATCACAGTGACACTGGGAGAGCATCACAGTTCAGGCTGCCTTTTCTAATCCTGTGTCCATTCCGTTGCTTTACCACTCACTGATATGGGTACCAGTACCAGTGGAATAAACCTGTGCATGACAATTTCTGCTTCCAGGTCCCCGTTCCTGCTGGCCTGATCTGATGCTATCAGAAAAGTGCAGACCACTAACTTCAGATGAAAACTGTGGAGAGTAATACCACAAAGAAGGTAAAACAAATGTTCAAGTGTTGCCATTATGCAGAGAAAAGGAAGGGGGAGCTGCACTGCAAAGCTGATATTTGACCTGAGCCCTGGTGTATTTTCAGCAAGGAGTGATGTGATTCTGCAGAGAATGAACCACCTTTGTGTTCCTGTTGCAAAATTACTTGTGGCCAAATATATCATTCCTTCATATTCCTTGATAGATTATTGATTATTAAATTCTTTTAGCTATTTTTCAGAAATCACAGCAACTGCAGTTATACCTTTCTCATGCTACTCTTAGTCTACTTATGCTACTCTCAAAATTTTCCCTTTAATCTTTTAATTCACTGTGCGTGGGTGACTGGTATCACTGGTATGTAAAATTCATTTAATGATCTTAGTTTATTGGATGGTTATTACCTTAAAATTTTATATTTTAAGAAAGGCTCTCACTTATAAATGGCTATTTATTTGAAGAAGGCATGTTTTCCATTGTTTATTCACTTAATCAAGACCAAAACTTAATGCCTGCACATAAAACGCAGTTTCTCTTGCCTACTGGAGGCTATAAGCTCTGAAAACTCATCTTTTTGGGGGTTCATCAATTATTTTTCTATTTGATGATCTCATCTCTCCTCTCCACGTGTAAAACTTCCAAGGTGTTCTCTGTAGTGTCTCCCCAAGTCTTCTACATTTTTCTGAGTTCCATCCGATCTGGGTTTGTCCTTATTTCTCAGCTGGCAGGTTCACAGTTCACCCTTCCTCTTACCAGTCTGGTCTTTATTCAGTTTCATGACTTCGGCTGCGGGATGATGTGCAGAATGACAAAAGTCCATCCACTGAGCCAAATGCAATCTTGTTTAATTCTTCCTTGGATCCTTTAAAAGTATTCTAGATTCACAGTTTTGGGTGAAGGCAGAATTCTGCTTTTGAGTTCACAAGCAACAAACTCTATCTGTGCCCTTGATAAGTAATGCCTAGGACTTTCAATCCTTGTTAAATTGGAAAGTGGAAATACTATCATACTCATGGAGATGAACACATAGTATCTGTTGGCTCCTGCCTGCTCATTTCCAACATCATATTTTGTTTTCACTTTAAGTATCTGAAAAACTTTATCTTACTTTCTATATTACAATTCTCTTTATTTATTTATTTACTTTTTTCCCATTAAATTTATTGGTACATTTAAAGCAAACAATACAGTTGCATTTATCATTGGGATCTTTTACCTTTACATGATATGTCTTGGTACTTATTTTTTCCCCATATTCCTGCCCTCCCCAAAACCCCATAACCCTCCCTATTAACAAAGACTTTGTTTCTATTTTCTTTATGGCACATAAAAAGTGACCTTATTCTATAGGGTGATGGATATCTCAATATATTTTATCTATTTTTCACTTTCTCTGAAATGTAATTGTGTTTGACACTTTAAAGACATTGCGATGACATAAATTTAAAACTATATATCTTGTAAATTATAAATCCATATATAGTTAAAATCATAAATGTAGATTTCATATAGAAATACTGATGTCTTTTAACAGAAAACCTTTAAAATGTACATTAAGACTTGGGCACAGTGGTGCATTCACAAAGCTGAGACAGGATGATCAGGAGTTTGAGGACAGGCTGGAAAACTTAGTGATATCCTGTATGAAAATCCTGTATGGAGCACAATTTCCAGCTAGTAAGCAATGTAACAAGTGTCTGGACACATCTGAATTCTATGGGCTTTTAGTCACTTTGCAAATGAATTAATGCCTTCACTGAAAATTAAAAACCATGAATTTAAATCACAGCTCTTAAAGTGAAGAAAATTGTATATTAAAGGTACTATACTTGGAAAAGGTATTCATAAAATTCTAAATAGGGCATTACAGCTCTATGTATAATCTTTGAAATCAACATACATCAAATAAAACAGAAAAGTCTCAAACAAAATATAGAGAAACAAAATTATAGCTAAGCAAATATTCCATCAGTCCTGGGATGAGAAATTATTAATCTTATAATTTTATAATATCTTTTCTAATATTCATATTTTTATTACTCATACTTACATATGTAGGACCTTTGTTCACACCTAAAATGAATCAGACTTCCTGATACCATGGTGTATATGCAGATGCATTTGCTTATAGATAAAATGTATGATTGCAATTTATTACAAAGGCTCCATGTATAACATTTGCAAGGTCCTTGTATTAGAGAAGGGCAGAAGCAATAGAGAAATCTTGATATCCTGCACTTAATCTCAGGGGTCAAGAAATCAGCCTGACATCCTCTCTTCTAGATTCTTGGTCTTTAAGAATAAATTCTTGCTGTTAGAATGAAGGAAAATAACTTATTTAATAAGGAGCTTTGGATATTGCTCCCCAGAGATTCAGAGAAGGTAGGAGTTGGCACGGGACACACTCAACAGCCCTGCCCAATCAGGAAGCAACAGGTGAGCCTCCTCCAAGAGATGATCCTTCCGGACTAGGAGGCTGTTGACTAGGTCAACCTTTCCATCCATCCATAGAATAGGTCTTTATCTTCAACATCTAGGTGAGATGCTGAGCATTATGTCATTGGATTGAAACAGGTAACTGACATCTCTTTCATTAATGTGTTGGGAAGAAGAGTAGATATTTTACTAGAATTTTATTCTGGAGAAGCATTAAGGAGAGCACACACAAGACATTAAGAGAATCAGGACCCGCATGCCTCTCCGGTCAACTGCCACTATCCCTCCTGACACATTCTCATATATGTTTCTACCAATACACAATTGGCTGTCTTAGGGCTGCTCTCCCACTTTCCACCAATTCAGGACTTCTTATGAGCAGAAGTCTTCCCTTCCAATAATATGGTGAACATCATATTTACCTGAGTTCTTGTGGTGGTGTCAGGGAGGAATCTGGGTAACCCAGAATGGGCTCAAACTTGGTGACCTCCTTGTTCTAGTCTATAAAAGGGCTGGATCTACAGGCATAAACCATCACACCTGCCTTATATTAAATGCTTAAAATGCAACACACTGCAGCTTTTATTATTTGGAAAATGGCTATAAAATACAACAAAAAGATGTAGGAGAACAATGTATTTCATGGAACAGTGATCATTTCTAAGAGAAGGAAAAAAGTTTTGTTCAAGTATATGAAGTAAGCAGCTTCAAAAAATGCTTGTATTATTTTTTCAATAAAACCAACTAAAGAAAGAACAAAGAAATATATGAATTTTTTTCTGCTGACCATGAAATATTGAAGCTTTTCATTATTGTCTGTCTGTACTTTCTTATTCATGCATAATCTATGCATGAGAAAATGTGCATATCTGTGCACATTGAAATACATTTAAAATTTCTCATGATGTAGATATTTTTTCATATTTTTTCTTAACTGGTATGGCAGCATAAACCTGAAATCCACCATTCTGAGCAGGTATGGTAAGAGGATCACAAATTTCAACTCAACCTGGGGAAATTAATGAGATCTTATCTAAAAATAAAAATTAAAAGAGGGCTGGGAATATTAGTCACAGTACAGGTCCTGGGTTCAATTCCTGGTACTGACAAAAAAACCTACATTATAAGCCATGTGTGGTGGCACTTGCCTGCAATCCCTGCACTGGAAGGGCTGAGGTAGGAGGATCTCCAAGATTCAAGGTCAGCCTGGGCCACATACTGATTTCAAGGCCAGTCTGCAATGCATAGTGAGACTGTGTCTATTAAACCTCAAAAACAAACAAAGCAACAAACCAACAAAAAACCCTTTAGGGTAGATATTAATAATTATTGTGACTTATGTATTAAATTTACTTGATTAATTTGCATTGCTATGATGTCCTTATATTTAGTGGACAAAAGAATACTGATATCTCCGATGTCTTTCCTTCCTTTTTTTTTCTACCAAGATTCCCAGGAGTAGTTTTTGAAAACTTTCATTGCATTTTGCCTTCATCAACCTTGGTATTTCCTTTATTTTATTTCATTTTTATAACAATTGGCATATTTTAATATTCAAAATAATTAAGTTCATTATGCACGATCAAAATATAGGACTTTTCACACAGGTACAAAGCACCCAATTCAGCCTTTCTGCCAAATTTGGAATAAGAGTTAGATATAGAGTACATTTTACAGTTTCTATACTTCACAATTTTATGCATTTTCTTTGTAATTTATATATGTCACCTTGCTTACTTGATTACCACACCACAAATCTATACATCTTCAGAATACAGAAATTACAAAAGCACAATAATCATTATGTGAATAGGAAAACGTTTGTGAATTAAACTAATTTAAGAAAAATAGTAAAACCCTCAGGGTTTATTCACTGTAGTACCTGGGACTAAACTTAAGAAATAAAAAAAAGAAATCAGCCAGTGACACTTCTATTATTGATTGAAAACACATTTTCAAATTAGAGTATATTAAGCACAAAAGCTACAGGAAAAATTGATTCAAGTCTGTATACAACCTTCCAACAATAATATTCATAATAATGAGAAATTAAAAACAAATGGAATGACTTATTTCAGATTTAACTGAAATATGCGCTATAATTTAGAAATGTAAATAACCATTAAAATTGAAATCTTGTACCAACCCACCTTTCTCTTTCATTTCTCTAAATGCAGCTGCTCCAAACCATCTCTTCTTTCTCATGGGAAAAAATTACCATGTGTTATACTCACCAAAGACACAACACACACATACATACGCACACACACACAGATGTGCGCCCGCGATAGGAGAGGGTTGCATGATGATCACATTTGCTCAGTACTATGCTGGTATTATTGTTGCATTTATTTCTCATGATTGAAACTTCTACATGAGGTCCCTCAGGTATTAGTGCAAGAATAAAAACTGTAGATATTTAATTTATGCAAACTGCTGGCTGGAGATGTATATATTATGAAATGTTTATCACACCACATGTAAAGGACACATCTATCCAGCAGTTCCCATTAAACAATTGAGGACACAAATGCTTCTCATCCAACTAAAGGTTTTTCTCATTCATAAATTTATTCTGGGGTCATAGCTTAAATTTAGAGTATTTGAGTCTATTAAGCCACGAAATGATCATCACTATCACAGCTGTTTCTCTCCTCCCCAGGAAAGGAAGACCACTGGTCTCCAGGGATCCTCTTAGAAAGCCTGATTATTATTTTGTCTTGTGAATCTGTCTTCTAAAGTACAAGAAATCTGTTTTCATAGAAGCATCTGCATTTCATTTGTTCTGTCATTTAGCTATTTGGTATTTGTTTACTATATTTATTGATGTGCCAACTATTCCATTAAGGGAAGAAGTTCCCTTAGTATGAAGCAAAAACTTTCAGCATTGTTACCCAGTTTCTCTTCAAATTTCAGTAATTGCAAAAGTGATTTATTTTCATCTCTAAGTAGAGTCTTACAAGCTTCAAGTTTATGATTAACATTTTCTAAATTTTACTTTTATTCCATTGAGAGGGTGCCTTCCAACTTCTATAATTAATTTAATGGGTAAAGGAAAGCATTCCCCCAAAACAAGGGAAAACTTCAAACTATGTTCAAGAAACAACTATTAAGGGTACAAAGAGAAACAGTGAGACTTTTGCCTTCATGAAGATTTCCAACTGTGTGCTCTAAAGAATAATTAGCAGAGTCAATTAGCCAAGTGAGTTGAATAATGATTCAGATCTTCTGTGCTGTGATGTAGTCTTTACCAAAGACTATGGATGTTGTGGCCATGATATTGTCCTTATGAGTCCATGGGACTGATGGAATCCATTATTTAATAAAGGCTTCAGGTGATTCTGGGGCATGACAAAGATGGAAACCATTTCTCTAGAAGTCATACTTGTTAAATTCATTCTTACCTTGTACACTAAGATCTTGACTTATGCACATTTGAGTTGCACACTTTCACAGACACATATAAGGCTGTCAGATATGAAAAGTTGGGGACTTACTGTATTTAAAAGCACTAAAAATCCTGAATGAACATTGATGTATTATTCTTTGTTAGTATCTCAGCACTTGATACAGTGTGCAAAAGAGTTGTTATTCTACACTATAGATGGAATGCATTTAGAGGAGATGTAGACAACAGGAACTGAGGAAGAAAATAAGCCACGATTTGAATGTTACTGTGGTTCACAATATAAATTACAAAAAATTAAACTACTCGTTCTCAAATTTAGAGATACTCCATTCTGGAGTGTTTGTTAAAACACAAATTACTGGTCCACATTCCAGAACTTTCCAAAAGTCATTAGGCAGTGTTATTAAGATTTTTCATATCTAACCTCATCTCAGATGTTGCTCCTTTTGCTTCTATAGAAATCATTTATTTGATTTTTTTCATCCCATGTTTTCTAGTACAATTCACCAGCATTATGGAACCTGTAAACCAAACAGCTGTTTCAAAATTCTTTCTCCTTGGACTAACAGATGACCCAAAACTGCAACCCGTCATCTTCATCCTGTTCCTGTTCCTGTATCTGATAACCATCCTGGGAAACCTGCTCATCATTTTGGCTGTGAGCACTGACTCCCACCTACACACCCCCATGTACTTCTTCCTTTCCAACCTGTCCTTCACTGACATTTGTATAAGCACAACCACCATCCCAAAGATGCTGGTGAACAACCAAGCACAGAACCACAGCATCTCTTACACAGGCTGCATCTCCCAGATATGCTTTGTCTTGCTTTTTGGTGCTTTAGAAAATTGTCTCCTTGCAGTGATGGCCTATGATCGTTACGTGGCCATTTGTCACCCACTGATGTACATGGTCATCTTGAATCAACGCCAGTGTGTCAGGCTGGTTCTACTCTCTGTGTTCATTACTACAGTCAATGCACTGCTTCACAGTCTGTTGGTGCTGAGACTGTCCTTCTGCACAGAGCTGGAAGTCACAAACTTCTTCTGTGAACTTATTCAAGTCATAAAACTTTCCTGTAATGATTCCTTCGTCAATAACCTTCTAGTATATTTGGTGACTAGCCTATTTGCTGGTGTTCCTGTTTTGGGGATTATTTTCTCTTATACTCAAATTGTGTCCTCTATCTTGAGGATTCCATCAGTTGGGGGAAGGCATAAATCATTTTCCACCTGTGGTTCTCACCTGTCAGTTGTGTCCTTGTTCTATGGCACAATTTTTGGAGTCTACATGAGTTCTGCGGTCAGTGACTCTTCAGTTAAAAATGCAGTGGCTTCAATGATGTACATTGTGATTCCACAACTGCTGAACCCTTTTATCTACAGTTTGAGAAATGGAGAAATACAGGGAGCATTAACACATCTCTTTAGTAGGATACCTTTTCTCTGATTGTGTCCTTCGCTTTGTGTTTGAGTTTCCAGAATTAGTTAATATGATAGAAATACTGATGAATTAGAATGTGTGAGATTTGCATTGTAAAGTTTTCCAAAAATTCTAGATCATATGTTTGCCAAGTGTGTCCCTAGGTGAGCATAAAACCTGACTTTCATATTTGTCCAAGTCTGTAATGTTTTTTTAAAAAAAAATCTCTGGATTTCATTTCATATTTCTGCTTCCATTGAAGCAGCATCTCAATGGAAGTTTGTTTTAATGAAATTTTATGGCTCTGTCTCAGACAAAGGATATCTGTAGTAGATGCATAGTGCAGAAAAACTTTTGAGCAAGGTCACATTAGTTACTACAGAGTAAATTCAGATTATTCTTATAATTAGGACCAGGAAAGTTGCATGCCACAGGTGACTCACTGTGGAGCAAAGGAACTGAACTTTCATAATCAATTGTGTAATTATTCAGTTGTTTCCTCAGAAGAACTTATGGTATTGTATCAGAACTCACCCTATTCAATTTCATTACTTAGGACTTTTATGAAATTAATGTATCTCAGTTGATTGAGAGGGTTTTGGGATAATGGAATGTTATGAGTAAAAAGATGGCGTCATTCACAAAGAATATAAACAATAACTCTAATATACTGACCAAATATAATTTTTGTCAATTACAATAACATCAGAAGTAGGGGATAGGTAATTTTGTGGATTAGGGTTTCATTTAGTACTACATTAGGAGTCTTTTCCTAGGGCATACTTTCCTCAAAGTAATCTGTCAATTGCAGCTAAGTAAGGTGCCATGTGCAGGACACCTCTGTCATGAGTTGAATGCTTGGTATTAAAATGAACTTTCATATTCTAATTCTAGCCACTTGGATTTAATTAATTAATTAATTAATTAATTAAGTTAGTTAGTTTCTGGGGATCATCTATGAGCCTTTATACTTGCCAGTTAGGCAGTGGAACCTCTGAGCCAAATCCCCAGCCCTCAGATTTATGATTTTGCCTGGTAAGAGGTTGAATGCTTCTTGTTGAATAAGTGGTCTTTGCAAGGAAATAGTTAATACAAGATTACCTATGTGGAACCAATATAGAATTTTGTATGTTCCTGTAGAGTATAGAATTAAATGAGATAAATGCACCCAGTGTTTGTCAGTATTATAACTATTTGTCCAAAACCCTGTAGTTTCATAGAAATCTAATGTACTAGCTGGCTTTAGTGGGTCATGCTTATGTTCCCAACTACTACAGATGCTGAGATAGGAATATCAGAGGTTTAAAGCCAGCCTGGATACTTTAGTGAGACTTTGTCTCAAGAAAAGAAAACAGAAAATTAATGGGCTGTTATCCCTTGTTTGTACAGTTTCTAATATTGTTTCTTTTGGACCTTGATCATGTCTAAACATAATAAATCAATGTATCTTGCTATTTAAATAATGATAATTATGTATGTGGCTCTGGGACTGAATACTAGGCCTCACTCACAGTAGGCAAGTGCTCTTGTACTGAAAAATATTCCCGATGTATGGTTGTTATTTTCTTCATTGAAGATCCAAGATTCTATCTTGGTTTTGGGTCTTGCATATATTCATATATTTTCAGTGCTCTCCATCAATTTTTCATGGTGTACAATAAATATATGTAAACTTTGGTATTGATGAAATGTGTATTACTTTTTCTATACCATTAAGAATAAAACTTTCTTCGTGTCTTTTGTTGTAAGTAAAATAATTTTATCAAGTGCTTGTGTAATTTTTCTTCCCTGATGTTCCTTTCCTTTAAAGGAATATATATGTTCAATATGTCAGCATAGATACAGTGATTTAATATTTGTGTAATAACTGTAGAGAATTTTAATCCCAATGATACTTATAATACCTAAATATTCTCAAAATATATTCTCTGGTCCTCTTTTGATTCTACTACTTGCTAGATAACTATCTATGTGTTTAGAGAACTAAAGATCTTGAAAAATATTGTCCTTGTTTTATTTCATTTTGTTTCCAAATTAAAGTATCAAAATCATTGACAGATTCATGTTGACAGTTCAATTTACCTAATCTGGTACAACTTGTAGGTCTCTGCAAGTGGTGGCATAAGATCAGCTGCAGAGGCTGATGTACTGTCTCCTAATGTACTGTCTCCAAATGTACATGAAATTCTCCCAGATTGAAAAATCCTCTCCAGACTTCTTATCCTGTTATTGCTTCTCTATTTATTGAAAAATATCTTCTGGGAAATCTCTATACTCCCTCTTTTTCTCCTTTAGTATTTTCCTGAGGTCAATCCTGTGAGAATTAACTGTGATCACTCATCTGTTTTTTTCCACTTGTCAGTCAACACTCAAGTTGCTACTTCTGAATTCAACTTTCTGTCATCTATTTGATGATAAGGAAAATGACACGAATTTACTCACCAAGATGACAGTTACCTGTGCAATTTCACCTACGGTGGTTTTTCTCAAACTCCCAAGAATTCTAAGTTCATAGACATAGGTGTAAATACTGCTCAAAACTTGAGTTCACTCTTTTTCACAAATGTAGAATCTCTGTGCTGCAGTAAGAAACTAGGTCTTCTAATGTCATTAGTTCAAGATACTACCCCCCCCACAAAAAAGATTAAAAGATCAAATGCAAGGCTAAAATAATAATACTCCTAGAACAAAAACAGAGGAAATGTTTCAGGTTATTTGACTGCATAATAATTTTTGAATATTTTTCCAAATACATAGCTACAAAAGTTGGAGAATTTGAACTGCATCAAATAAAATGCTTCTGACTAGCAAGAAAAAGATTGATATAGCTGAGAGACTAGAAAATGGAAGAAAATATCTGTTACCTATTAATATGGCAAGGGTTATTTTTCAGGATACATAGAGAACACAAACAACTGAATAATTAAACAGACACACACACACACACACACACTCAAGAACACACACACACATGTACACACACACATAAACATATAACTGGTCTAAAGATCTGCACAGACATTTCTCAAAAGAAGACAAGGACACAGCAGACATATTAAAAGGTATCAGAATACTTACTTGGAGAAATACAAATAAAAACCACAATGAAGATAGAAGCATAGTATTGTGTTTGTAGTCTAGGCTATTTGTTATGCTAAGGCATGAAGGTTGCTTGAGTCCATTAATTGGAGGCCAATTTGAGCAACACAGGCAGACCTGATACCCAAAAGATAAACTGTTTGCAGGGGACTTTGTTTTGTGATAGTGCATTTACCTAGCATGAATGGGGCCCCCAGGTTTATTCCCAGTGCTACAAAATTGAACAAAAAACATCATGAATCTCTATACCACTGCAGCGATATAGGCTGTGCTGAAAAAACACAAATGTGAAGTGGTAAGAATTATTTTTGAGAATATAAATTAGTTCAGGCACTTGAGGGCAAATTATGGAGGTTCTTCAGAAAAGTAAATATTGAACTATAATAGAAATCCAGTGATCTCAATGTTGAGTATATACTCAAATAAATAAAATAAATATATAGAAAAACACCTGTCTTCCCACATTTCTTGCAAAATTATTCACAATCATCAATACATAGAATCAACCTATGTATCAAGACGTGAATAGATAAAGAAAATGTGTTATATGAGGTGAACTAAAAATGATAGAGTAGATACTAGTGGTACAATACAGCCTTTCTAGTTCATGGGATCAAGATACCTGGAAAAAAATAAATTGAGTGAGGAGAAATAAAGTAGGTCTCCAGGGATCAGAAGACAGCTGACAGGTAAGCACCACTGTATTTGAGAGGATATAATCAGAAGACTTCTTGGGAAAAGGTTAATTGTTTAAAGCTGAGCCACAGTTTTATAGCAGACTATAAGCAGAACTACACTTCAAGGTTTTGGGGTGACCTTTTTGCAGGGACTGGATATAAATTGCCTATAAGAGAAGTCATGGTGAGATTTCTGGTGGCCAGACATAGACTCTCACCTTCTGAAAAGTTTTAACTTAAACTGAGATCACAGGGTGCCACAATCCATTATGGAAAGCCAGCCCCATCATCTGTGGCTTTTGGAGGGGGCTATTTCTGAAAGTGTTGGTATTAATTCCAGTGGTCTGCTTGAACACCCGCCCCAATGTCTACATGCAGCACAGCATTCAGTAATCTGTTTGCCTTTCCCATCTACCAGTGTGAGCAGGGATATAGCTTGGCTTGAACAGTTGTCACAGCCTGGGGTGTACAGCTGAAAAGAACTCTGAAGAAGGAGTGATACCTCACAAACCCACAGGTTGTACAGCCAGGCAGAAAAGCCATGACATGGAGCAGAGTGAGTGACACAGAAACTGTCAGCTGCCTGAGTGACCATAGCCTGAGGTTATAAACCCATTGACTGAACATGCCCAATGGGAAAGTTTGTCAGGATTCAGCATTCACAAGAAATAAAGTAAGCATGGACACAAAATAGATCTTAGCAGTGATTCCCTACCATTTTCTCAAATCTGATAGATTCTATTACTATTGTCTTTAGAAAGAATCTGTTCAATGTGTAACACAGAAGAGTATTTTGAATGATCTCTTTTTATTTTACTTCATGGCTTTTTTGGGAGGACAGGTTGGAGTTTTTCCTTCTTTTTGTATTTTTCTCTTTTGTTTGTTCTTTTCTGTTAATTTTATCAAATTCTATTAATTTTCTTCTATTCTTTAATAAGATCATTTATCTCACTTCTCTCTCCTCAATTTTTCTGTTTTAAAAATTTTACTACTTCCACTTTCCCATTCTCTATGTCCACCACCTTTACACAAGTTACAGTGGTAATTTGGTTTACAAACAACTTATTTTATGACTGCAGGGAAGATGGCTGAATTTGTGTTGTTTGTATGGAGAAGACAACTGTGGTTATATTTGTCACCCAATGTGGAGATTATGAATGGAAACAAACTTTTGTTGAACACTTTCATTTTTGAAGCAAATTGTAAATACAAGTGTTCCTGAATTGAGGTATAACTGTATAGCTGTTAAGATTTAATATTTAGTATTTATGCCATTACTGTTAAATTATTTTCCATTGGGAATGGTGGTAGAATTGGCACATAGTAGATGTGCACATAGTAGATGTTGACACGTGGTAAATATTGACTATATATCACTATTTGATTTACATTTGTATGGATAATATAATTACATATCTTTTTATTCTTAAGGCTGGTAAAGTAATAGCTTTATTGGTTTTTCATGGTATGTCAATATCCCATTTGCTGATTTTGTGGCTATTGCCAGAGTGGCATAGTTCTTTCTATAAATTAGTTTATAATGTATTCCAATGTCTGGTTTATCTTTGGGTCAGAAACAGTACTGAAATTCATTTCTGTAGAACTGGGCTCTGGCTCAATTTCACTGCACCATTCTCTCCCCAAATTAACAGAAATTTAGGACAGAGGCAAAAGCCTATAATTAGCCATTACCATAATGAATCATGAACAGCAACTACTAAATGAATAGATCTTCTCATAAGGAACAGGATTCCCAGGTTTTCATAACTATCAAGAGAGACAAAGTAGGTCAAATATATTTGTTAAGGGAACACTCCTTGATGAAGAGATAACAATCATGAACATATATGCATCAAATATTGGCACAACTAACTATGTAGAACAATACTGATGCACCCTTGGGCCAAGAAGTCAGCACTCCCTCCTACTTACAATCAGCAGTGCAAGCAGCCTTCAGCAGCGGGGACCAGGAATGGGAAATAAACACTCCCCTACCTGTAGCCAGGAGTACAAGTAATCCTGGGCCATAAAGTTAGCACTCACTTTGACTTGGAACCAGATTGGTGGCACAGACAACTTTGAATGGTGTGAAAAAGGAATGGGGAATTATGACTCCCACACCTTGTGACCAGCCACATAAAAATACTTGGGACACAGTGGTGGATCGAGGAATGCAGCACATGAGAGGAGCCAGTGATGAGGAACAGAGAAGGCTATGCAAAGTCTGAGAGGAGTGAACTGTACACAGGACAGGGATCAGCCTCTCTGACTGTGCCACAGCAACCAGGAGAGGAACGCAGAATCAAACATGGTAAGGAGATGTGGGTGGGCCATCCTGAAAGCTGCTAGCTAAATAGTGGCCCCACCAGCTACATTTGAAGACAAGATTAGCCACACATCTGCACTAATCCTAATGCACAATTGGAGGGGTTACCCAGTAGATTTTGGCTGTGACTTGGACACTACCATAGAACTGTGGGCAACAGAAAAATATATTTTCTTATCTCTGTCTTTGTTTATTAGTTTGTTTCATTTCTGTTTTCCTGTTGGGTATTTTGGGTAAGTGTTCTTTAGGTTTTTACTTTTATTGTTTGCTTTATTTTGCCTATCCTATTTCTTTCCTCACTCTCTTTCTTGAATTTTTTGGATTTTCTTCTGAAAATTGTTGCTAGTCTTCCTGGTTTATCTCTATAGTCTTTTGCTTTCTCTTTCATTCCTCTCTCCTTTCCCCTTCTCCAGTTTGTCAAAGCTTGGATGATCATCCTTTGTCCTTCGGCCTTGCTTCTACTATATTTTTATTCAGTTATTACTGTGTTTTTCACCATTGCTCTTACTACAGACACAAACACACACAGTGAAATAACTGTACTAGGGGGAAACTCATTGGAAAGAAGATGCTGGGTTATGTTGCATGTTGTTACATAATTACAGCTCTTTTTTGCTTGTATGGATAAGGGTACCAATTTAGCAGGTACCTCTGTTTGCCAATTTCTAGACTGGGCTTAATGATACTGATAAAGAGTTAACTTATGTAAATAATCTAAAAACATATAACATCTTAGAAATATATTTTACCACTGTCTTTTGCTTCTGTAATTTTCTTTGCTCTGCTTTTTCAATGAAACACCCAAGGTCTTACCTCTGAAGCCTGAGAGCACATAGCCTTGTAGCTACTCAGGATGAGTCCAATTGTTCAAGCTAAATTAATAGTTCTATAAAACTTTCTGTAAACTATATGGTTCTAAAAATGTCAAGATTGAAAAATAATTGTAAATTCTGTTTTTCTAACCTTGAAAGCCCTCTTTTCTGTGTGCTAAAATAGATGGCTAGATGAATCTCAAGGTAAACTCCCCAACTGCAAGGAACTGTTTCATTTGGGTTAAAGTTAACTCTCTTGTGCCCAAGATCTAAACTGAGAAATAAAATGTAACCACCTGAATGAGATCATGGCTGTTAAAATCTACAAATGAAGAAGCTGTAACCCAATAGGGGTTCAATCACCATCACTGCCTACTGGAGTGGGTTCTACCTTTGCCTGGCAGAATAAACTTTGATTATTTTACTCCCATTCTGTACTTCTCTGTGTGTATCACTTACCAATTCCTTCTGTAACAATACTATTACTGCTAATTGTACTCCTTTAGCCAGGCTGGCATATAGGTTGTAATCAGTTGTTCACCCTTGTATGACAACACTGTTGGTTGTCTAGGATCATAATCATTATCATAGTTGAATAAAAAAGGATTGAGAGCTGAGCAACATAGATAGCAGCATTACCTCCCTAGTAAGTTGGCAAGGTGAGATCTTGGAACAGACATAATGACTAAAAATCCAGCCATACCTAGAGGACATTTCTAAGGAATAGACATTTCCTAGCGAAGCCTGGATTCTGGTGATAAAGCTACCTACCATAAGTAATTTGCAAGCATGAAAAAATTAATTACAAATTTAAAATGTCCAATGACAAGACACAAAGCTAGACTTTAAGCCAACCCAAGACAAGTCCAGGAGACATTGAGAAACAGGAAATCAAAAGCTATCCACATGGGCTTTCTGAAATGGTAGCAGCAGAAATTAAAAGAAGAAACAGACAAATGAGAACATAGAGAAAATCAGATCAGAAATAATCTCTCAGGAAAAAACAAATACATCACTATTATAATGTGGGACCTTCTAAGCAAAGCTAGTATAGACATAGTTTTAAAAATAGAAGAGCTTAGGAAAATAATGGAAACCATGAATGCAATATATAGAATGGAAATGAGATACATGAAACATATATGCAAGGCATTAAAAATTCCACTGAAAGTTCCCCAACCTAAATGAATGAAATTGAAGGCAAAATTTCAGACTTAGAAGACAGGGTTGTGGTTAGCAATCACAAAAATCAAACATTTCTTAAAAACAGTGAGGTACCATAAGAAAAAAATATCAATGTCTTCCAGATGCTTCAAGAAATAACATAAGATTGATCTGACTCAATGAAAAAATGGGAGGAAGCACAAACGACATTTAAAAAATCTTTCACAGTATTAATGGCAGAAATTTTTCCAAGAATGGAAAAAGAATTGGACATATAGTTAAGTCAGGCATATAGAACTCCAATCTAACATTAATAAAATACATCTTCATCAAGGCATATAATAATTAAGATTTGTGAATTTCAATATAAGAACCAAATCTTAAAAGCTGTAAGAAGAAAGAAAACCTCAAATATAAAGAAAACCCCTTCAGAATCACTTCAGACTTCCCAACACAAACTCTTAAGTCAAGTAGAAATTGGAGTGAAATATTTTGAGTCTTGAAAAACAAAAAACAAAACAAAACACAAAATCCTCAAACACAGATTAATGTACCCTGTAAACCTTCCAACCAGAGTCAATGCATAAGATATTTCCAAGAAGAAATTTATGATCATCAGACCATGTCTACAAAATGTTTTGAAAGATATTTTAGAAAAAACTAATGAAGAGCAAAACACCAAGAACAACAATAGAAAGAAGCCACCAAGCAAGGCACACAAGTAGAGTGGAAAGCTAGATGATCAACAAGAGGGAAATATTACAACAATAAGCCAGTGTCTATTAGTAAAAACCAACAGCATACTTGATCTCAGTTCACCAAGAAGAAGAAAAAAGACTGGAAGAATAGATCAAGAAGCGAGATTCAACAATCTACTGCATACAGGATGACATTTAACACAAGAAGAAATTCATAGACTGAACATTAAAGGATGGAAAACAATACATTATGCCACAGGAACCCAGAGAAAAGCAGGGGTAGATAATCCATTTAGACACAAAGTGAACTTTATGCCAAGACTGATCAAATTAGACAAAGGAGGTCACTGCATACATGTTAAGTAAGGGAAAACTCCAAAAAGAAGATATATCAATCTTCTATATCTATATCTATATCTATATCTATATCTGTATCTATCTATATCTGCCTATTTATCCATCAATCTATATAATACTGGCACATCCAACTTCATAAAACAAATATTAACTGACATAGAAAATCAAATAAGAACTAACACAATTGTAATGGGGGACATCAATACCTCAGTGTCACATATAGACATATCAACTAGACAAATAATTAATCAAGAAATATCAGAACTGATCCAAACCAGTGAACACATGAACTTATTAGAGGTCTGCAGATTGTTCCAACCCACACAGTCATAAATAAAAGTTCTTCTGAGCTGTGCATGGGATGTTCTCCAAAATAGACTACATTTTATCTCATAGAACATGCTTAAGTAAATTCAAAGGAATCACAGTTATCCCATGTATATTATCAGACCGTAGTACAATGAAATTGGAAATTAATGCCAAAATAAAGAAAAACTTCATAAACACATGAAAATTAAACAACATCCTCTTGAAAATCTAATGAGTCCCAGATGAAATTAAAGAAAAAATTAGTTTGTACAACTAAATAATTCTGATACAAAATACTCCAACTTATGAGATACAATGAAAGCAGTCCAATTAGGGAAAATTGTAATAGTGAATGATCACACCATGAAAACTGAATGAGCTGAAATAACCAAGCTAATGTTGAACCTCAATCTTCTACTAAAAGAACAATCAAGCCTGATGATCATAAAATGGAACAAATTATGAAGATTAAAGCAGAAATTAATGCATTTGAGGCTAAGTGTATAATACAAAGTATCAATGGATTGAAGAATTTCTTCTTTGAAAGATTAAATAAAATTAATAAACATTTTTATAATCTTATCAAAAGAATTGGAGAAAGACTAAAATTTATGCAATTGAAATGAAAAGAGTAAAACAGAAGAAAACAAAACAAAATAAAAAAAAGAAAACACAAAAGATCTGAGGATCAATAGAGCAGCGTAGTAGATGCAGAAACAGTTCCAAACACACTTAGCCAACTTATTTTTAACCTAGTGGCCAAACACCAGAGTAAAGATAACCTCTTTAATAAATGGTGCTGGAAAAACTGGATATCAACATGACAAAGTTTATACCTACACCCATATTTCTCACTAAGCACAAAACTAAACTTGAAGTGGATCTAAGATCTACATATTAAAGCAGAATCTCTAAATCTGTTAGAAGACAGAAAGCTAGAACCCTTGATTATATAGTTGTAAACAAAAACTTTATGAAAAAAATTACACAGAAAATATTACAAGGAATCAACACCTAGATCTAATCTTCAAAAATACATCAAATTATCTCATGGCATAGATTTTCATATTTATTTTTCTAACAGATATTCATAATTTGTGTGATTCACAGTTCTGATTATTTAATTTAATTGTTACACATTTCAATGAATAGCTGTATCTTGGAGCTTCCTTTCTTTCTTTCCTTTTCTACATAAGCAAGATTTTCAGATACAGATTCTGTACTGAAATATTTCTCTTCAATTTGCACTAATCAAGCTAGAGATGAGAACATCTTTCATTTCCCATGACTCTGTGGTCCAACTGTTTGTTTCCTTCTATGGGATGAAAAGTGTCATATATTGCTGTACAAGGTAGACATGTATGTGGAAACACATATATAGGATAGAAAAGATCAGTGTGCGAGTCACATATATCTACCACTCTTTTGCTTGGTTTTGCTCCTTTAATTTTCAGCCCTAAAATATCCCATAAGTGTTTCCATTCCAGATTTATTGAGGCACAAAAAGGACAGACAAAAGTGCTTGGTGAGTATTGTTGTTATTATTATATCATTACTATAACAGTACTCTGAATTGAACACATGCCCTTCAAACTAAGCTGCATCCCTGGTTTTGTTTTGGTTTATTTATTTTTCAGACAGGATCTTTCTGCATGGCTCAGTTGTCCAGACTGGGCTGTAACTTATGATCCTCATGTCTTTGCCTCTCAGAATGCTGGAATCACAAAAATACATCACAGTCCTACCCTAAATTCTTCAAATTATTTAAAGTGTGCAATGCAGTTATTGGAGAAGTGCCCTCTGGGTTT
This sequence comes from Fukomys damarensis, assembly GCF_012274545.1. Classification (NCBI taxonomy): domain Eukaryota; kingdom Metazoa; phylum Chordata; class Mammalia; order Rodentia; family Bathyergidae; genus Fukomys; species Fukomys damarensis. The sequence goes on along the minus strand of NW_022900942.1, from coordinate 2,460,169 downwards.
CTGATTGATCTGTTGTAATTTCAACCTTTTCAGTTGTAATTGCATGGATGTGAGCCTTTTCCTTCCTTTTTAAAAATAAGGTAATAAGGAAAGGAAAAAATATGAGAAAATGAAAAAATGGAAATAAAGTGTTTGTAAATGGGGAGGGGGGTGAAGGGAGGGCAGGGACAAGGGGAAAAATGAGAACCAAGTCCTGTCATGTAAAGGTATGAGATCCCAATAATGAATGTAATTGCACTTTATACCTAAAATGTACCAATAAACTCAATAAAAAATAAAAACAAGGTTGGCAAAGTGTTTATAAATTTTATTTATTGTTTTGAAGAAACAACTCTTCATTTCACTGATTTTTTTGTACTGTTCTCTTTGACTCCATTTCACCGAATTCTGCTATGATCTTTGTAATTTCCTCCCTTATATGAATTTTGGGTTTTTCTTACTCTTCTTCTTCTGGAAGCTTGAGTTTCAAAATTAGATTGTTTATTTGTCCTTGCTTTGTTTTCCTAATGTGGGCATTCACTACTTAGAATTTCCCTCATAGGACTGCTTTCACTGTGTCCCATAAATTCTGGTATCTTGCATGGGCATCATTATTTCATTGGAGAGATTGCCTGATTTCTTTTTTCATTTCCTCTGTGGCCCAGAGGAAATTTCCATCCATTTATGGAGTTGTTGTTGTTTTTGCTGTTAATCTCTAATTTCATGACACAATGAAAAGTATAAATAACTTAAAGAACAGACAAAAGCATGGATATTAGGAAACAGGAACTTAGACATTTTTTTTAAATGTCAAAAAGATATAATTATAGAAGACAGAAATGGGAGAAGGAAATAAAAGAATAGAGATGAATTATGTACATGTACCAACTCCTTTCAGTGAATATAATTATTAAGTATAAGTAACATGCACTAATAATAAAAGGCAAAATTTTTGATGAGTATGTGAATAAAAAGTAATCATTGTGCAGTTAATGCAATCAGCATAGATTATAATACTAAAGTTTCTCAAAAAAATAAAAATAGATCTACTATGCAATGAAGCATTTTCAGTACTGGACTAATGTCCAAAGGATGTGCATCCAACATCTTAGAAACCATCTATGCTTCCGTATATATTGCAGTGCAGTTCACAATACCCTAGATTGGGGATTAACTAAAGAGTCTACCCATTGGATAGACAAATGTTTAAAGAAATCCTGCCAAATATACACAGTCAAAGAGTATGTAGGCAAATGAAATAAATTAAATCCTATCATTGGCAGCAAAGCTGATGAACCTGAAGAACATTATTCTAAGTAAAATAAATCAAGGACAGAAAGGTATCTATTATATGATCTCTTTCCTATGTGGAATTTGGAAAAGTTTACCTTATAGATATATAGAGAAATGGAGAATATCAGACATTTATGTATTTATGTAGGTAAATACTGGAAAAATTGGGGGCACAATATATAACATTTCAGATAGGAAGAATATGTTCAAGAGATTTACTGTACAAGATTATAACTATAATTGGTGATAGAATATTGTATTCTTGAAATTTTCTGAAGGCATATTGTCTCACCACAAAATGATAATTATATATGATTTTGTGCATATTACATTTTTATATTTAATCATTTTGCAATATATAATGCTTGTAAACATAACAAACAATAAATAATAGTTTCATTTGTCAACGTAAAAATACATGAAGTTGAAAAATAAGACAAATTTGGAAAGACTTCTGTTGTTCACTAACATTCCAGACATTAAATAATCCATTATATCCTCAAATAACCTTTACTGGAGATATAGAGATGCTTCTTCATATCTTCTGCATTTAGAAATTAGTCTTTCCTCAGGGGATATCTTACTTTTAAAAATCAGACTGAAAAAAAAAGGATTTATGTTTGCAGGTAAAGAAAAAAACAAAAAGCCTGTTTATTCCTCCTTATTGCTGCCCACATGGACACAAAATTGTCTGAAAACTTTTCATCCCACCCTCTTCTCTATACACCAAGGAAGATGAATTATTTAGAGAACAGACAGACAGTAAAACAATTTATTTAATGAGGAGCTCTGAGAATTTTACCTGTGACATGCTTGAATCTTTAAACATTCCCTCATTGCCCATGATCTCTACTGGTCTACTTCCAATGTCTGTTAAAACCCAAATGGGTTTAACTGGAACTGGTAGTAGAGAAAAGAAAGCTTCAGCTGTAAACATCAGAGGGAGCCCATGTTCTAAAGTCAGCCTGGCAGAGTTAAAAAAAATCAAGTGGGTATGGACCTTAATCTTTATTTCTCTAGAATAAAGATGCTAATATCACCTCAATTTTACCTAGTCTGTGAATGTGAAGTCTCGGTACTTTGAAGAAATTTTAGTTTCCATAAAATCTTGTCTTATTGGGACCAGGGATGCAGGTCAGAAGTGCAATGCCTGGAAAATTTAAGGTCCTGAGTTCAATCCTGGTGAAACACAACAAACAAACATATCTTATCTGGCTATCCTGCTTTTTTCCCACTCTTTGAAAGCTAGAGTCACTGTCCAAAAAGATGTATTTTCTGGACAGGCTCCAATTCTCCACACTTTCCCACGTAATGTAGGCTTCGGTCAGAGTTTATGACTAGGATTTTACCCATTAATTAGAAATAAAAGCTACTGTGCATTACTTGTTGTCCACTTTGTTCAAATTCACTGGATGCTTTTTTTCCTAAGAACTGAACCTAGGGTCTTCAAACTAAGCTTTCTTTCATTATTTTTTTTCCCCTTTGAGATAGAGTCTTACTATTGCTGAGTTACCCAGGCTGGACTCAAAATTTCAACCTTCTCCCTTACATCCTCAAATCCTGGGATTATGGAAATGCAACACCATACCTGGCTTACATTCTCTATTTTAGTAGCAAACAAAACCTTATTTTACTTCTATATTTTTCAATTCATTATTTTACCCTAATATCCACAGTAGCAACTTCCAATAATGTAACTATCCCTGATGTTTTATACTTAGCTAGATTTCCTTGTTTTTCATATTACTAATCTCATTGAATGTTCAAAAATATTTTGAATGATTTAATTGGAAGTAGTGTGTTTTGGCTTATTCAAGTATATACACAAACTATTGTGATGTTGAATGACTTCTCCACTTATGAAGTGATGATATTATTCCCATGTATCATTTTATGTTGGATGTGGTTATAAAAAACATTCTTACTGACGACAGCAATCATCTCTGGTTTCTTCATTTACTGACAGGCTCAGCCATAGCTGTAAAACACAGCAACAGCTGTTTCACTTTTCTTAAATGCAGTTTTTATAGTATAATTGTATTTAGCAATTAAATTATGGTGACCTGTTTTGGGGATGTTATGTTTACTAACCTTCTTTAGTTAATTCACTTTCCATTTCTAGAAATGGAATTAGTTCTCTATATGTGCTTTTTAAAAATAGATATGAACACATTTTACTTATCTTTAATATTGAATCTTTCTTTTATCTTCTGGGATACAAGTTTGAAGGTAATTTTTTGTGATAAAATTAACATTTAATTTTCAAACCTTGTTGGATACATTCAGCATCATTGATTCAGCACACACAATGTGACAGTCATCACATAAGCACGTTAAAAGATAAGTGATTGGGTTCCAACATTAGACCACAAGAAAAGGTAAGATTTACAGTGGGGCAGGGACATTGAGGAAGACTGAAGAGAGCTCTCACATGGATCTCCCACGCTTCCTCCTTCCTGATGTTCTACCACTGCTCCCCATTTCACTGGCCCTTCAAATCCTCTCCTATACCGAGTTCACTGACAGAGTGGGTGTTTCCATATTCTCTTCTCACAGTCTAGAATGTTTCTTCTTTCCTAATCTCTTCTGATTGAAAACGATCCATCTCTCCTGTCTTGGCTCAAATATGACTGTCTTAGTGAAGACTCTCCTCAATACTTTCCCATGAGAAATAATTTCCCAATATAATTTTTTCTTTTTTTTCCCTTTAGAATTCATTCTGTAGGTATTCATAATGCTGAATCTTTTTCTTTATAGAGATTGTAAATATTTATTTTCAATCTTATATTTGTATTTTAGGATGTTACAATGATTTGCAGAAGTCTTGAATGTTTTTGTTGAAGCCAAAACTTATTAAATGTGTTTATTTTAACACAAATCATACTCACTCAAGAATATGAATGCAAGAGCACACACATCCTTCAGGGTTTGTATTTGATTTTAATGATAGTGTGCTATTCTTCCTCCTTCATATCTATTCAGCCCACCCCTTTTCTTTCATTTTAGAAGAATTCATCAGGAAGGAAGTCTCAAAAGGAAGGACCTTAGGAGTCTTCTCCAATTAGAAGTGCTTTATAGCAGTGTAAAGGGGTAACAGAGAAGTTCTGTTGATAAATATAAAATTCCATCTTTGATGGTTTGTCCCAGTTTAAATTGGTAAACAGTAACCATAAAGACAAATTTGTGAATATATTAATAATTGAAGTTATCATTTATGAACTAGTCCCTTCATGTTATAGGAACAAAACTAGACTATTTATATCAACTTGTCATTTAATCTCTTTATTCAGTCCTGTCATACAGTGAATATTTACTACTCTTGCTATAGTTGTAAAGTACTTATGACCAAAACAGTTAAAGTAACTTTCTCAAGGTCACACAGATGAAGAATTGGTAACCCCAAATTCTATTGCAGGAAATCTGACCCAAGAACCCCATTTCTAAATTAATTGTAATTTTGTACAATAGATAGGAAGGCAGGCAAAATTATTACAATATGGGAGAATAATAATAATATGAATAACTAACTTCTTGAGAATCCTATAGCATGGAAAGGTACTTTAATCTTCAACACTAAGATAATACTAATCACCATATCTTTAGGAAAAATAAGGGCCTGTGAATTAACTGGCACAACACAAGGAATCCTCAAATTGTACAAAAAATTGAGTTATAAATCCCTATTTTATCACACAGATACATTGGATATGAATAGTGGGAATAATCTATGATAATAAACAAACACCTTCAAATATTTTAGAGGGGTCTTGAGAAAAGAAATGAATTTGTCTATAAATTCAAAAAAGAAATGAAAAGGATTTAGAAGCTGTGACACAAGTAAGATTTATGTTAAACTAAAGACATTTTGAATGATCACAAACAATTAAAATGAAAATGAGCTACACCTTGGCTAAGTGAATCACTTTACTGTGAATCTCACAAGGAGGGTGGGTGACACCCGTCTAAATGTAATATTGTATTGTGCTACATTTTGAGGAGACAGCTGTCTGTATTTTAAAAATAGCTTGTGCTTCCTTCTTAAGCAGAAAGTCAGTGACATGGAAGTAGAAAATCACACCGGAGCTTCACAGTTCCTCCTCCTCGGCCTCTCAGAAGATCCTGAATTGCAGCCCTTTCTCTCCGGACTGTTCCTGTCCATGTACCTGGTCACAGTGCTCGGGAACCTGCTCATCATCCTGGCCACCACCTCTGACTCCCGCCTCCACAGCCCCATGTACTTCTTCCTCTCCAACTTGTCCTTTGTGGATGTGTGTTTCACCTCCACCACAGTCCCAAAGATGCTGGTGAACATCCAGGCACACAGCAAAAACATTTCCTACAGAGAGTGCCTTGCTCAGGTATATTTTTTTACTCTTTTTGTTCAGATGAATACTTTGCTCCTTGCTGTGATGGCCTATGACCGTTTTGTAGCCATCTGTCATCCACTAAAATACACAGTCATCATGAATCCTTGGCTCTGTGGCTTCTTGGTTGTGATGTCTTGGTTCTTAAATTTCTGGATCTCCTTGATTCACATTCTGCTTGTGAAGGGACTGAGTTTCCGCAAGGGCACTAAAATCCCGCATTTCTTCTGTGAACTGGCTCAGCTGCTCAAGGTGGCCAGCTCTGATACCTTCATCAATAACATCTTTCTGTATTTGTCAACTGCCCTCCTGGGTGTGTTTCCTGTCAGTGGGATCATTTTCTCTTACACTCGGATAGTCTCCTCCTTGATGAAGATATCCTCTACTGGTAGCAAGTGTAAAGCATTTTCTACCTGTGGCTCTCATCTGTGTGTAGTCTCGCTGTTCTATGGGACAGCACTTGGAGTGTACCTGAGTTCTGCTGTGTCCCATTCTTCCCATGAAGGCTCTGTTTCCTCTGTGATGTACACTGTGGTGACCCCCATGCTGAACCCCTTCATCTACAGCCTAAGGAACAAGGATGTGAAGGGGGCTCTGGGAAGACTCCTCAGCGGAGCTTTCTGCTGTCCCTTGAGGACTGAAGTCCTTAGAACTAAGTGAACACTGTGTCCCCTAAATCAAGTGTTGTGACTTTCCTTGTCCCAGAAAGGAGAAATGTTTATTCCAATCTTTTACACCCTCATTATCAGAAATAACATGTTTTTCCTCCTGTATTAAGCTACTGTCTGATTGTGGAAAATACATGTTTTGTTCTATCAGCCTAGAATGTTTCAGTTTTGTTTTGAATGTTTCCTTTTTTTTCTTAGTTCTTTGTAAGGACAATAACACATCCTCTCTTTCAGTGGCCTCTTAGTGTTTGTGACAGCTTTTTAAATTAGCCTTTTGGTTTCTCCTTTACAGTTACTGTCTTGCAAATTAAATTAAAAGATGGTAACTGCTAATGATTTTCAGTGACTCTTCTTAAATTCTTATATTTGTTTCCTGTTCTGATATCTATATTGAGAATACAATCATGTTTTCATTTTTTGGTACCAGGTATCAAATTCGGGACCTTGAACATGCAAGGCAGGTGGTGGCACCTCTGAGGTAAAACCCTGGCCCAAATTCCATTTATTTTTCTGTCTTTTTTTTCTTTTGCTAGCTAGTATTTCTTTCCAGAGTTCTTCTCATGAATATTTTTCCCTTTTTATATAATTGTGTTTTTTTCCATGCTGAAAACCCCATCATCAGGCAGAAAGAATAAAGCTCTTTCAACTTGTGGGTCTCACATCTCAGTGGCTTACTTATTTTATGGCACAAGCTGTGGAGTGCACATTGACTGGGCTTTACATTCTTCCAGAAATAATGCAGTGGCCTCTGTGATGTACTCTGTGGTCACTTATATATGGCATGTCTTTATTTACAACCTGAGGAACAGGGACACTAAATGCACACCAAGGAGACTCCAGAGTGGAAGCCTGGTTTCAGAGACCTTGAAAACCATTTTGCAACTGAGATCAAAACACACAGCAAAGGGAAAACTCTAGACATGCATTGTGCCTCCTCAGTCTCATTACTTTTGTAGTCTGATTGTTTTAGATCCTCATTATGACTCACAGTAGAATGGGTTAGGGGAGGCAAAGATGGGAACACTTCAAAATGAGTATAAAAATTTAGTTTGAGAAGATGAAAAATGTTCAGGAATGGATGTCATTGGTGGCTGCACAGCAATGTGAATAGATTCTTGTCAATAACCTTTGCAAACAAAATGGAAACTAGCAATTGTAATGTATATTTATCATGGTAAGCAGTAGAAATAAAGTGCAGAAGGATATTTTAAAACATAAACCTGAGAGGGAAAAATTAGCACTGTGTATTTTTTCTCACAGATATAAAATTTAAAAAGTCATTATATTATAGAAGGGAATCAAATGGGGATGGGAATAGCAACAAGGAAAGAGTCCTTGGATATGAAAAGTGTCCACTGTATGCACGGAGAAGTTACATATCGATCATATTAATATATTAAATTAGTTTGTGTTAAGAAAGAAGTAAATATCTAAATATAAGCTTCCTGATGAGTAGAATAAGAGACAACACCCTACAGGAAACATTTATTTTCTGCTTTCTCCTTCCCAGTATAAAATTATCCTTTGAGATTTGAACAACATAGATCAGTTTGGCTAATTATGAATTTAGGATATGGAGGCTACAGGGTCAGTTATAGCAGATCTGCTTCACCTTGGTGGCTCTAGCCCAGTAAACTTGTGCCACCTGTTTCCATGGTTTTCTGAATTAGGAAGCACTAATCTCACATTGTATTCTTATCAGTCCTAAGGACAAAGACAAGGTCCTATCTAGTGACGTCACACTTGAAGAAGGCTTCGTCCTCACCTGTGTCTCTTAATCATGGTATGTCAACTGCATTAGGTTAAGATACCTAGCAGAATAAAAAAACACACTCCTGAATATGTTTGGGTGGGTCATGGAGCCGTGAAATTGGGTACTATATTTGGCTCTCACCCATTGCTCTCTGGCCTTGTTCCCCTACTTTGCTTCTCCAAGCCCTTATACCATGAGCCTCCTACCAAGTACTATTATCTCCTGCAAGCATGCCCTAGATTAAACCATTCCTGTTTTAAGTTGTGGGTGCTGGATATAGTGTCTCGGGAACAGAAAACCTTTTTTTTTTCCTTTTTATTGAGTTTGTTGGCACAATCTAGGTATACAATACAATTACATTCATCATTGGGATTCTGTACCTTTACATAATAGGTCTTGATTCTCATTTTTCCCCCTTGTCCCTGCCCTCCCTTCACTCCCTCCTCCCCACCCCATTTACAAAACTTTATTTCCATTTTTTCAGTTTCTCATATTTTTTCCTCTCCCTTATTACCTTTACCCCACCCTTCTCACTTTCCCTACACCTTTAGCCCTTTATTTCCTATTTCACATTATTAATTATCACATTAGGATCCTGTGTACTATTATAGTTTTTCACACCAAAGAAACTACTCAGTATTTCAGTTAAAGAAATCTTTGTATGAACATTAAAAATAGGGAATCCTAAAATAAAACTAAAAAGGAAAGTAAAAGAGAAAAGGCAATGATGTAACATTAAAATAATCCCTAATTCTGGAGATGAAAATGGTCCCTGAACATATTTAAATTGCTTCTTGCTCTTG
>NW_022900942.1:2438412-2451174 GCF_012274545.1 Fukomys damarensis | reverse complement strand
TATATATATATATATATATATAAATACTAATAATAGTATGTTATGCATTGATAGCAGCAACAGCTTTTCCAGGTTCTGCAGTCATCTGAACAAAATTATAGACATTCAGCACATTCCATTAAAAACAAAACAAAACAAAGAAAAGAATAATATCCAGGAAAGAGCAAAGTTCTGTTGCTGTTGTGGTACCTGGCACCATTTTTTCTATTAGCCTCTTAATCATCATCTGGAAAGAGAACATTCTAGAGTAATATCATTAAATGTAGCTCTGATAAAGCACGGTCCCTACTATGTATCATAAAGCAGATACTAGATATTTTACATTCATAGAGGTATGATACAGTACCGTCCTACATCAATGATACTAGAATCAGTTTTGGTTTGAAATTTACTTTGTCTGCAAATAAGATTGCTATCCCTGTTTATATCTGGGATCCTGTCACATGGAGAATTGTTTTCTATCCTTTCACTTTCAGTCTATGGGCTTCTTTTTGCACTAGGTGTGTTTCTTGTATACAATATATTGTTGGATTTTGCTTCTTATTCCATTTTTCCAGTGTATTTCTCTTGATTGGGTGAGTTGAGGCCATTGACATTGATGGTTATAACTGATATGTACTGACTTATTATTGACATGTTATTGGCCTTTTGTTGACTCTTTTTAGTTTTTCACCTTCTCCTTTTAATTTCTTGCCTTGCCTATTTGATTTGCTCTGTTGGGCCTCATGGTGTTGTTGCCTTCATTGCCTTTTTCTAGGATCTTGAAAGAAATGGAATCCATAAAACAGATTCCAGCATATATCCAGGAGATTAAACACTCTGTTGAAAGTGTATGCAACAGAATAAAAGAATGCGAAAATAGGCTCTCAGATATAGAAGATAAGATCGCAGTTAGTGACCATGAAAAGAGAGGTCTCATAAAAGCAGTAAGAGATCATGAGAAATCGATCCAACAACTCCTAGATAATGCAAAGAAGAATAACATAAGACTGATAGGAATACATGAAGTAGCAGGAGAAAATACAAATGACTTAAAAAAGCTGTTTGCAGAATTAATGACAGAAAACTCCCCAAACAGAGGAGAAGAATTTGACAGTCAGATAACTGAGGCATATGGGACCCCAACTAGCTACAATAAAAAAAAAAATCTACACCTAGACATATAATAATCAAGATCCCAGAAACCCAACAGAAGAACAAAATACTACAAGCAGTAAGAGAAAAGAAACAAATCACATACAAAGGAAGGCCCATCAGAATCACAGCAGACTTTTCAACACAAACCCTTGGGGCAAGGAGAGCCTGGAATGAGATATTTCAAGTACTAAAAGAGAACAACCTCCAACCTAGACTGATGTATCCCCCAAAACTCTCTTTCAAAATGGATGGGGAAATAAGACACTTCCACGACAAAGAACACCTGAGAAACTACATGAATACCAAATCAGCACTACAAGCAATTCTAAACAAGATCCTAGAAAAAGGCAATGAAAACCTTTTTAATACATAAAATGTGTAAAGGAGAAGTGGGGTCATATCTGACTTTACCTGATCAAGTAGTGAGAGAAAAGATGGACAGGAAGAGGACTATCACAAAAAAATATGTATTCATCTTCAGGACAAATATGCATTTTGTGTAGCCTGAAGGAAAGATGGCAATATGTAAAATTTCAACTATATGGATTGCAAACCACGGAGATCAGTTGTGGTGTAGATCATTGATTGTAAAATCTTTCCCACATTTTTGCTACTTCCTATAGACATTGCCCTCCTAACAGAGAAAATGTGCCCCTCTGAATTGTTGTGTAAACAATTCAAATGTGAAGGGAGGTGATGGATGATAAGAATGAGGACCAGGGCTACATTAACCATAACTTCTTGAATTATTACTGGAGGTTCTTAAATTCCAGACAATGAGTTACATGTTGCATGTAACTAATTTTATTTCATTTGCATAGTTTGTTCTTATTATAATTGGCCACATTATTATTTACATAAAAGAGAGGGGTGACCCTTGGTCTATATCTTTTCCAGGGTTTTGCAGTATGTAAGTATGAGCTATGATTTAATTAGGCTGTCTTAATAGAGATATAGTGAACTTGTTATGAAAATCTTGGCAGGTTGTAGCCTTGACAAGCCAATTAGCCATTACACTGAGTGTCATTAAGGATGTGTACTCTTGCTTGCTAAGATGTTATATCTAGGGGATCCTGGTAGATCATGAAACAGAGAAACTAATAGCACCAGGTGCATTATTGAAATTAGAATGGCTGAGGTTACAAACAAAGATCACAGGCAAGGAAGACACAAGAGAATTAACCACAGGAATTCTCTGTTACTCCAACTTCAGTATATCTTTGCAATTGTGAACACCCCATGCATTTGTAATCATTCTACTCAATCTACCGAAAGGACTCTGTGTAATTCTCTCAAGAAACTGTAGTTCTAAGTGATAGGTGTGGTTAAGATGCCTATCCCAGTTCAGTTGGAAAACAATAAAAAATAATATATCAGATGCAGGGACTGAAAAGTTAAACTTCACTTTTTGTTAGCCTAAATTTTTATTAAATGAAATAATTTCCAAAAAAATCCATTTTAAAGAAATAGGTGAAACATTATTTCTACTTGTTAATAATAATGAACGTTTCCCCATATTCCCTAAAGCCTTATATTTAGAATATAATATTAATTTCAAGTCTTAATTAATTTCAAGTCTTCCCTGTTTTCATTTCATTCATATATTTGTATTATTTGTGCACATAATAGTTATGCAGAATGGTGCATCCCTGATATCTTCTAATAGTCTCCACTGGAGATCTACAGACATGGTTCTTTTGATCCATTGCTTTTAGAAATTAATCACTCCTGTTTTTATTGTTTTTGTTGGTAGTGGTGGTGGTGGTGTTTTTTGTTGGTTGGTTGGTTGGTTGGCTTTTTTTGTCCTGAGAATCGAACCTAGGACCTTGCAGACTCCAGGAAGGCATGGCATAACTCAGCTCCATCTCCGGTCCCCCTATGTTTATGCTTTTTAGTCAGGATGAAAAATATGGATTTACCCTTGGGTGAAATAAATCTGTTTTGGACTCTTTATTGCTGCATATATGAGTAGAAATCTCTTCCATTTTACTATCTTCCCTATATCCCAAAAGAGCTGAATTATTTGGAGAGTGGAAAGAAAATAGAACAATTTATATAATGAAAATATATAATTTGAGAATTCAATCTTTGACACTTAAACTGTAAACATTCCCCCATTGTCTCTCCTATGTACTTAGACTCATTTCAGCTTCAGTGAAAATTGAGTAAGGCTTTCTAGAGACTAACAGTGAAGAGAAATATCCAGTGATAACCACTAAAAGGAACCATTGTGTCCCAGGAGTGTATGAAGAAAAAAAAGAAGCTACTGGCCTTCACTTTTAGAATAAAGGCATTGGAACTATGCCATTATCTTTGGTTAACTCTCTGTACCTGGAAGGAATATTAATTTCCATGAAAACTTTACCTTAACTCGATATCCCTCTGCTACCCTTCTCATTCTTTCAAACCTAGAGCTTCTCTCCAAAAATGGGTATTTTTATAGAGTCTCCAAACCCTCTCCACACTTTCTTACACATTAATTTTGGGCATCCAATTATTAATTAATTAATTGATCCATGGAAATCTACCATGCATAAGATATTATCTACTTTGTTCACGTTCATTGTTTAGTTCTATTAGTTCTTTTCTTTTCTTTCTTTGTTACTAGGGATTCAACCTAGAACTTTCAAACTGACTTGCACCCCCAACCCTTCTGATATATTTTATATTAGAAAGGATGTCACTAAGTTACTAAATTGCCACAGTTGGGCTCAAACTAGTTGCCCTCCTGTGTCAGCCTCCCAGAATGCTGAGATTACAGGTGCATTCCTCCACTCCCAGTCTATATTCTCCAGGTTTGCTGACAGATTTATTTTAGTGATAGTGCTTATTAATTCTACATTACTCTAGTTATTGTGACATCTTTATGATATATTTTTCCCAAGTCAGTTTTATTTTTTGTATAACCAAGATTTTGAATGTTCAGGAATACATTGAATGAATTAAATTGGAGGAGATTGTTTTGGGATGTTCTAGAATTTAAGACATTCTAATGTTGTGATGTTCAATTTCTCCCACCTCTCAATTTTATTGGTAATGTTTTAATGCAAAATTTTACATTAGCTATGTTCAAAAACAACCATTCTTCGTGGAATTAGGAAAATGTCAATAGTTTATTCATTTATTCTGGCTGCTAAAAACAACATGTGTTAAATTTTCGCAAAAGTAATTTTTCTACTGTGATTATGTTTAGGACTTAATTGACATTTTTGTGAATAGTTATGTCACTAAACTTCTTTAAATAGAGTCAGTTTCAACTTCTTCAATTATAATCAGTTGTTCATTATATATTATTTTAAAATGGAAAAATTATTAGGTCTTGTTTCTATAGACATGGATTTGATAGGCTTTCCAGTAACATTTTGTAATGTGGTTGACAATCTTGTCTTAATACGTATTATGTACATTCATTTGAATATTCATTCATCAAATAAATGTGGCCAACACTATGTAAACTTCTGGAGAGATAAAGATGAAGCAAGACTATCATGATGTACGAGTCACAAAAACAGTAAATGTCACATTAAAGCCACAAATTAACATAATATTAATATTTAAAGTGTGCTGTACTATGCAGCTCACACCCTCCCTCTCTTCTGATACTTGTCCTCTGCTCACTATAATGCTAAACTCTCAAATACTTTCCTGCACCATCCTCACTGTCTGAGAGGCCAACTGCACAATCTGTTCTTGTAACCTAGAATGTTTATTTACATAAACAGTATTTACAGAGAGTTGAAGATTTTCAAAGGAGTCAGGGATAGGAACTATATATTAAGTAATTTTAAATGACAAATATAATTTGAATGAGAAATTATTTCCACACTGGAAGAAAATCAGAAGCCCAAGAGTGATGAAAAACTTCTTAGAGGAAACTAACATATAACTATGTTTTATGAATATAAATTATCCACTTCAATTTAGAATTAAAGCTTTGCAATACAAGCTCTCGAAGGCAATTTATTACTATTCAAAGTATTGGAGTACTGTATCTTGGTTTTGATAGAAATAAGGTACATTTGAATCCTTCTTAAAATCCTTCAGTATGATTTTTTTTAATAAAAGGAGGGATACTACTTATTCTCTGTTTTATGAAAACAGTAGGCTGCACTTTACTCTCATCGTGGTCTTCTGGTATTCAGTATTGGGCTCCTAAACTTGCTCCAGTATTTCTAAAATAGGTGTATTTGGGTCAAGGGGAAAAGGACAGAATCAAACCGTGGAAGAGGTTTAGAGAAACTGAGTTTATTATACCTCAGAAATACTGTTAAAAGTATGTGGAACACAAGTGTGGACTCTTGCTATTTTTTAAAGTTTTTAGTCAGTACTTTTTTACATGTTTGTTATCCATCATGAATATATTCATCCTGAGGAGTTAGTACCTAGGCACATTGCCTCTTAATCCATCTTACTCCCCCTACAATCCCCACTTTCCTCATCCTTAGATCCCCTTCTCATCTGCAAAAGGGCTGTATCCCTGTCACTTTCATCTTTTATTTTGCTCATTAAATTAGTTATACTTTGGGTATTTCAAATAAGAGAAGCCATACAATATTTAACTTTCTGTGTCTGATTTATTTCACTTAGACTATGTGAGTTCAAATATATACACAGTGATATTTACTGCTTATTTTTTCTTTTGTTCCTCTTTGTCCAAAGGTGTTCAAGAAATATAGATACACAAAACCTAACAACTATCTTTGAATTCCAACTCAAGAAACTCTCAGAGGATCCAGACCTACAACCTGTCCTGTTTGGACTCTTCATGTCCATGTATTTGGTAACAGTGCTTGGGAACCTGCTCATCATCTTGGCCATCAGTTCTGACTCCCACAACCACAGCCCCATGTACTTCTTCCTGTCCAATCTGTCCTTGGCAGACATCTGTTTCATCTCCACCATGGTGCAGAAGATGATAGAGGACATCCTAAATCACAGCACAGTTATCTCTTCTGTGGGATGCCTGACACAGATGTCTCTGCTTATTATTTTTGGAAGTATGTATGACATGATTCTGACTGTGATGTCCTATGATCAGTTTGTGGTCATCTGTCACCCACTGAATTACCCAGTCATTATGAATAATAGTCTTTGTGTCTTCTTAGTTTTGGCATCTTTTGTGTTTAGCCATTTGTACTCATAATTGCATGATTTGATTGTCTTACATTGGAATACTTGAAGAGTATTAACATTTCCAACTTCTTCTTCAAATCTGCTCAAATCCTTAATCTGATCTGTACTGATATCTTCTCCAAAATTTAATCAGGTATTTTCTTGGTGCCATATTTGTTTTTTTCCCATCTCACTAATATTATTTTTATTATAGAATATTTCCTCCATTCTTAGAATATCATCATAAGGTGGGAATCATGAAGCCTTTTAAGCTGTGGCTCTCACCTATCAGTTGTTCATTTAGTTTATGGAACGAGTGTGGGGATGTATCTTGGGTCAGCTATAGTATATTCTCCTAGAAAAAATGCTGGATCTTCTGTCATGCACACCATTGTGACTTCTGTGCTGAATTCTTTCATCTACAATATAATAAACAGGGAGATTAAAAGTAGCTGAGAAGGCTCTATAGCAGATATGTCTAATATCAGACCCTGAGCCATCTAATTATAACACAGGTAGGAAAAGGAATCAACACTAAACACCCAGTCCTGTGAATTCTACCTCAGCCTATTATTTTTGTAGTTTGATGACTTTAAATCTTCAGCATGTTTCATAGCAAAATGGTAGTTTTGATGTTTGTGAAGTTGAAGTTACAACTTGATCTTAGCCAAAAGGCTGACAAGCAGTAACACAGTATGTTTTAAATAAGCACAAGCCGGACACAGTGACATGCCTGTAATCCCAGCACTTGGGAGGCTGAGGCAGGAGGATAGCTGTGAGTTTGAGACCAGCCTGGGCTACAGAGTGAGTTCCAGGTCAATCTCAAATACATAATGAGACCCTGTGAACACCAACCAAAAACAACAACAACAACAACAACAACAACAGCAAGAACAATAATAACAACAAAAATATTTAAAAAGCACAAAATTTAAGTTTGGAAGAGTGAAAAAAATTTAATATATCTTCCATTTTAGGTGAGAAACATTACCATTGTGTTTACTTGTTATTCTTATATTTGTATTGTGTATTTTCATTAATTACATTGTAGTGATTAATGTGAATTCCCTTCATATGGCTCAAGCAGAATTTCAGTCTATGCTATAAGAAATGTCAGATTAAAAAAATCACAAAAGAATGAAAAAATCTTATGTCGGTGTATGTTATCCCTAGGATGTGTGTAAACTCCATGTACTGCAAAATTGCAGTAATAAAAATAAAGTATAAAAATAAATGAAATTACAAAGAAATTCATAGGGTTGGGTTGTATTCAGTACCAAGGGCTCAGGTCAATCCTGAGTCCTAAATAAATAATAAAAACAAAAAGTATTTATAAAAAATATATTCTACATAAATGCTTCAACTGCATATTTGTGAAAAAAGTACTGAAGAAGTGTTTGAAAGGATATATGCAATGTGTTAACTATAACCATCCTTAGTACTCTAATCAATTAATCATTTTCAAGTTCCATCCTCATATGAATAGATTCAGCTAGTGGGCTTTACGAAAAGATAACTCAGTTATTCTAATCAGTTCTTGAATTTATTATTGAATTTATTATCGGTACTTAGCTCTGTAGCATTTGACATTTTAATTTTTAGTGGCATTGCTTACAGTACTTTTGTGGTAATGAAAAGTGTGTGAACGTGGGAAGAATGTATTAAGGGAAAATTATTACTGTTATTTAATTGAAATTTTGCATCATCCCAATAAATTAGTTGGACTTCGAGTATATATTAATTATGGATGCATAACAGACTTTTACATTTTTATCTTTGCACAATAAGACTTAATATGCAAGAACAGGGATTGAATATGATTCATCTGTATATCAAGCCATAGCACATATCTACCTGTAGGTAATTGCATAAATTATTTACTTGCAAGGTAAGACAAAGCCAGTTCATGATTCATATATACAATATGTGCCTACACCACTGGATCCCTATAATTGCTTTACAGATGTTCAAGAAATGCCAACAGAAGTAACCTCTAGCCCTTTTTACTTACATTGAGTATTCAAAATGATAAAACTACCTCTACCAACAACAATAAGATAAATTAGTAGTCAGGCTTGGGTCTCTGTCTAGTGCTGAAAAAGAAGCAACATACCAATATCAGATTCCCAGTAAATCCAGACCAAACTTCTACAGCTAAAATAATCACAGTGACTATAGACTCAGAGAATTAAGTGGCCAGTTTAGAATTTTCAGAAAATAGTAGCAAACAAAGACAGATTACAAAGATGGAATAAATACCCAGCCTTTCAGTTTCCAGATGATATTATAGGCCAAGGGATGCCAAGAATATTCAGGAAGGCATGACCTCACCTAACAGGTAAATTGGACCAGATAAAAACCAATTTGGGAGAATGCTCAGAGAGAAAATTTTAAACAATTCCTTCAAGGAAGCTAAAAATAGCTTGAAAAAAAAAAACAAAATACAAACTTGGTGAAGAGAAAAAAGACAATTTATAAATCAAACAAAAATCTTTGAAATGACAGATCGTGTGGCAACATGAAAACGTGTTTGGAGGACGGATGGTGTGGCTCAGTGGTAGACCACTTATGTGGACTGCACAGGGCCCTGTGTTCAATACCCTGAGCCACAGTGATGAATAACCATAGTTGTTATCAGAGACAAAACAGATCAAACAGAATAAAGAATGAGTGACCTTAGAGACAGGCTATTTTACAGTACGTAGAGGAAGATAAAGAAAAAAGAATGAAGAAAACTTCTAGGAAACTTGGAAAAGTATTAAAAGGTAAATATTCTGGTTAGGGGATACATGAGTGTCTTGAGATAACCAAATGGCAGAAGTAAGTAATAACAGAAAACTTCCCAAGGCTAGTTAAGAGTGAAAGTATCAAGACAATCTATGAAATAGAAGAAAGTCTTTTCTAAGTACACCTCTAATATAGAGGTAATTCCACTATGTAAGATAATCAAACAATGCAATAAGAAGAAAGTAAATAGTAATAAAATAACTAAATAACTCAATTTAAAATGAGAAAAATATATGTTAAGGCATTTGCCAAGGAATGACTAAATGATGAGTAAGTATATATAATTCCTCACATGGATACTTATCAGAGAAACTTATCACATTAAAATCACAACAAGTGTTCAGTTCGCACCTGTCACAGTAGTTAGTATAAAGAAGATGAAAAATAAGAAATGTCCAGAGTTCAAAGAAATATAATCTCTCGCACACTGTTTCTGAGAATTCAAATTAGTGCAGGCATTATAAATGCCAGTATGGATGTTCCTTGAAATAGATCTACAATGTAATACAATAATTGCACTATTGTGTATTTATTTATGGCATGAAACCACAATGTCAAATGATTATTTATATTCCTTTGTTTAGTGCAGCCATATTCAACCATATCTGGGGGTAGAATTAACTTAGATGTCCATACATTATGATTAGATAAATAATAGGTGTGTGTGTGTGTGTGTGTGTATTTGTGTGTGTGTGTGTGAAATTGAATAGTATTAAGCCTTATACAAAAGGAAACCCTGTGCATGAGTACAGCACTAGTAAATCAACATGGATGAAGATATCACGTTCAGTGAAATAAGCAGGCAAGGAAAAAATAAATGCCACCTAATCACAGTTATATGTGGAAACTGAAAAAGTTGAACTTGTAGAAGCAAAGAAAGGAGTGGTTGTTGTCATGGTCTGAATTCACAGGTTGAACTAAAATACACAGGCCAAAGATATAAAACTGAATTTAAAATGGAGGAGTAAGTTAAGAAATCTGTTTACAATGTGATGGTTATAGTCCATAAGATTGTACTGTATTTTTTAATTTACTGAGTGATTATATATGTTAAAATTATGTAAGACAATGAAAATATTCATATACCTGATTTCTTCATTTCAAAATACATACTTATTTTAAAATGTTAAGCTACATAACAAATATTGAAATATATTACTTTTCAATTTAAAAGACATTTCAATTACAATATGACTTAAAAAGAATAACAATTACCAAACTGAGACTATACTACAAAGCCACTGTGATAAAACAGCATGGTACTGGCAAAGAAACAGATCTGAGGATCAGTGGAACAGACTGGATGACAGAAGAACAAATCCAGATATACACAGATATGTCATCTTTGACAAAGGAGCTGACAGTCCCCACTGGAGGAAAGATAGCCTCTTTAATAAATGGTGTTAGAAAAACTGGATCTCAACTTGCCAAAGATTAAAACTGGACACTTATCTTTCACCATACACTAAATAAAAATCCAAGTGGATTAAAGATCTAAATATTAAAACAAACACTGAACTTGCTGGAAGATAAATTAGGTAGAACTCTGGAAGCCACTGGCATAAGAAAAGACTTTATGAACAAATCCTCAGTAGCATGGGAACCAGCAGAAAGAATCAACAACTGGAAATTCATCTTATTAAAAAGCTTCTGCACTGCAGAAGAAGCCATCAACAGAACTAAAAGACAATCTACAGTGTGGGAAAACTTCTACCAGCTGCTCCTCAGACAAACTACTATTATGTAGAATATATAAAGAACTCAAGACAATCAGCCCCCCAAACATAAAGATCCAATTAAGAAATGGGCATCTGGGCCGGGGATTTAGCTCAATGGTTCGGTGGCCTGCCTTGCAAGTGCAAGGACCAGAGTTCAATCCCTGGTATCAAAAAAAAAAACAAAACAAAAAGAAATGGGCATCTGAAATGAACAGACATTCTCAGACAAAGAAGTAAAAGTAGCAAGTAAATACATGAAAAAATGTTCCACATCACTGGTCATTTGAGAGATGCAGATGTAAACAACACTGAGTTTCCACCTCACCCCACAAAGAATGGTGGCTATGAAGAAATCAAACAATGACAAATGTTGGCAGGGTTGTGGGGAGAAAGGAACAATTCTCTATTGTTCATGGGAGTGCAAACTGGTGAAACCACTATGGGAATCAATATAAAGACACCTCAAAGAGTTGGGACTAGAGGTTCCATTTGATCCAGCCATCCCTCTGCTGGGTATCTTTCCTAAAGAATTAAAAGAATCATCTCACAGAGATATATGTGCACCTATGTTTATAGCAACACAGTTTGTAATAGCTAAAACTTGGAAACAGCACATTGCCCATGAGTTGGAAACTGGATAAAGAAGATGTGGTTTTTCTATAAAATGGAATACTACTCAGTCATAAGGAATGAGAAAGTAGATTCATTCATAGGTAAATGGGTACTTTTTGAGGATATACTCCTACGTGAAATAAATAAGTCAAATACCAAATAGTTTCTCTGGTGTGAAAAACTAAAATAGTAGTCAAGATCCTAACGGGACAATTAGCAACATGAAACAGGAAGAAAAGGACCAAAGGTTTAGGGACAGTGAGAAATATGGGAAAGGGGAACAAGGGGAAAGGAAAAATATGGGAAAATGTAAAAATGGAATTAATAGTGTTTGAAGATGGGAAGGGGAGGATGGGGTGATGGGAGGGTGGGGACAAGGGGAAAAAATGAGAACCAAGACCTGTCATGTAAAGGTATGAGAACCCAACAATGAATGTAACTGTATTGTATATCTAAAATGTACCAATGAACTCAATGAGGAAAAAAAAAAAAGAATTTAGGGATTGCAAAAAATTAGCCAAGTAGAGTTTGGAGATTTTAAAATTTCACCTGTAAAATGTTTTGGTAACAGTGCAGATATCCAGAAATAAACCTATTAATAGACTCACCTTTTCAAAATCCAGTAGAAAATTCAGAAAATATATCAAAGTTTGTGATCTTCCAAAGAAGCTGTCAAAAAGCTGATTGGTTTAAGTCTGAAATGCTTTATACAGCAAAGAGGTTGATTTATACTTTTTCAGTCACTTTACTGTTATATTTCACACAAGTTCTAAGAAGTTTAGCATATCATTTAGTAGCTAGAAAGGATTAGCAACAGCAAATCAGTAAAAGCAGTAGCAATGAAGGGAAGGACAGGTGCCTACCACAGTTGGGGAAATGCTCAGGGACATTTACCTTGACTGAACTAGCTGGAATACAACGGGAAATTGTAAAAATCACCTCACCTAGAAAGTCAAAATGGATTACAAAAGATTGAAGCAGAAGAAATCAGCTGGAAAATCTCAAAAGGACTGAAATATATGTATGAAAAAATAACCTAAATAACAACAAGAAAGTGAAAAGTGAGGGTGAAATAAAATGCACTCAACCTGAGGTAAATGTTAAAGTTATCTTGGTGAGTAGGTCAAATAATGTCACATCAAAAACCAATAATGAGTCTCCTGGAAATTTAAATGTGCTTCACTTTTAGGACATCAATTTAATTTATGACACAAATATATTTGTGAGATGGGCATGGTGGTGCATGCCTGTAATAGCAGTACTTGGGAGGCTGAGGCAGGAGAATCGCTGTGAGTTTGAGACCAGCCTGGGCTGCATAGTGAGTTTCAGATTTGTCTCAACTACATAGGAGACCCTGTCTCAAAAAAACAAAACAAAACAAAACAACTATATATAT
>NW_022900942.1:2410432-2438402 GCF_012274545.1 Fukomys damarensis | reverse complement strand
CTATATATATGCATATATCATTTAAGTGGAAATAAAAATTAATTTGATAATTGTAATCCCAGCTATAAATGGTGGAAGTGATGGATGTATATGAAGAATGCACAATAGAAAAATAAGGATGTACCTTTAACATGATAAATAATGTGGATTTTAAAATGAGAGACATCACTCAAATGACCATGGAATCATTAAGAAATGAGTTAATAAATATGCAAAGGTGTGTTGCCAATAAAATCTCAAATAAATGCATAAAATGAAAAATAAAGAAAGGTAACATAAATATTATGAAGTAAAAGTGGATGCATCATCATTCCATTAGCTTGCAGGTAAGCATTTACAGCCACACAGATATGCAACTTCAAGACACATTCCTGTATATATTATATACCACAGCATCCAATTTTATTAATCCTCCTAGAGTAATTGTTTTCAAACTTTCATCATATAGAAGTAAAGACTTATTAAACACACAAGGGCGGGCCTGACCCTTAGAGTTTCTGATGTAGTAGTTCTGGGATGGAGGCCAAGATTGTGCATGTTTAACAAGTTCTCAGTGGTGCTCATGTGGCTAATATGGAGACAACCCCTGGAGAACCATTATTATAGCTTTGTATCCCTAATGGCTCAAGTCTAATAAAAATTTTCCTTCATTGTTAACTTCTTCTCTTCCCAACACCCGTCTCAGCCCATATACAATACACCACACTCTCAGACAGTGCTTGGCAATCCCTGTTTTCCCAGGAGCTTGTGCTCTGTCTCAGTGACTTTTTCTGGTAAATTCTAGGGTGATTTTCCAGTTAGGGAATTGCTAGCTTCTGTCTGTAAGACTTATCATGGTGGTGTGACTTGGGGATTCTGGGAATTTAAATTTTCCAAGACAGTAGGGACCTGAGGTCTCAAACCACCTCATTCAAGCAATTATAACATCAAAATAGTCTTCAAATAAATATGCTGTCTGGACAGAGAAACTTTCTGCCACTTGTATCTCCTAGAAGCCAAACATAATTAAAAGAACTTATTTTTCACCAATTATCCCTTTATTTTTCTAATATATTCAGCTGTTTACAGAAAACAAGATCATTCTCCTGGATATTAAAGTAGTTCCACTATCTTTCTTCAAAAAAGACTCTCAGGGATCCTCATCATACTTGCTTAATTGTTGTTTGTTTAAACAGTGTTTAATCTCAAAGGTAGAAATTCTTCCTGCAGGTTGTCTTAATGCTTTGAGAACTCCCAGTAGACTTGTCTCTCTGAATTACAGGGCACAAGAAAATAAATAGGAAGATGTCCCTATTTCTAGAGAGGAGGTATTTTTTGTTGACACTGCTAGTAAATAATCATGTAATTTAAAGAATGCAAGTGTCTTTTATGATTTGGGGGGTACAATAGTTCACTGTGAACTTCCTGGGGATTACTGTGTTGGGAGTAGGAAGCCTTCATTAGTGTTAGGATGAGGAAAGTGTTAGAGGCATGGAAATGCAAGGGTCTGGTAGAGACAAAGCTCTAAATCTTTAGAGCAATACCAAAGAAAAGTATGAGTCTATGTATTGAATTGCACAAAATGTGTTATGGATACTATACTCTATTGATTATATTGATTAAAGAACAGTGTAATAAATGTTGTTTATGTTTACAACAGATGTCAAATGATTTTAATATTTTCTTTTTGCCCTTGACTGACTCTGGGACTGTGGAATTGGCAACACACAATACCACTTGTGTTTGTGTATATTTATTAATTTATATAATATTGTTGCAAAATGTTTATCCTCCTTAAGCCAAATACTAAAGGCATAGTTTCTAAATCAAAAGCAATTTGTTAAACTTTTTGATATGTGTTGCCACTGGCCTTCCAGAAACTTCACATTAACTAAATGAAAGATAAAATAATGAATATGACCACTGGAAAAAGCCTTTACCAAAATAAATATTTTCTTTAGATTTTTAAAATTTATTAAAATTGACCTGTTTAATCTTTTATTCAGTGGACAATTTCTTGCAATAAAGATACTTCTTTTAGTACTATTTCTGTATTCAACAACTTTTTAAATAAAGTTCTCAACAGATTTAGTACAGAGGGAATGTGACTCCACACAAAAAGTCTACATTAAAAGAAAACAAAACAAAACAAATCAAACAAAAGTGAGAACCAAGACCTGTCATGTAAACATACAAGATCCCAATGATGAATGTAACTGTACTCTATACCTAAAATGTACCCAGTAAACTCAATGAGAGGAAAAAAAACCTGAGATGTCATCTTCATACTCAATGGAGAGAAATTACAGCTTTTTCTCCAAGATTTTGGAAGATGCTACTTGCATCACTTGTACTGAATATAATATTAGAAGTCCACCTCATATCAACTGGGAAAAAGCATGAAATAAAAGGCACTCAAATTTCACAGGAGTGAGTCAAATTTTATCTGTTTGCAGATGCCATTATTATACATATAGTAAACTATAGATACTACTCTAAGAAATAATAAAAATGCCATAAATTGGCAAGACATAAGATGAACATATAAAAGTCAGCTGCAGCTGTGCACACTAACAGCAAACTAACTGAAAGAGGAATGAGGAAAACAATTATATGTATTATAGCTATAACAAAAAAAAACACCCATAAATGGATGGATAAATAAAGACATTATGGCATTTATACATTGTGGAATACTACTCTGCTATAAACAAGGGTGGTAGAGGGTTTTCTAACTATCTGCAAAAATCATATTATCTGGAAATAATAATTTGACTTTATCCTTTCCTTCTTGTATTTTTCTTACTTGTTTCTTTTACCTAATTGTTTTGGCTAAAATTGTAAGTATTATATTGAATAGGTGTCATGACAATAGACACCTTCGTCTCATTTCTGGTGACTGAGCCATCTTCTTATCACTGTGGCACAATATCCAATGGTATCGCTTATATCTCAAAGTTCCTGCAAACCATCATAGTCATATATTGGGCTTTTTGTAGTTGGCTGGATCTACGGTGTGTGATGCTGAGATTACCAATATCCCATCTCGTTTGGGTGGCACCACTGAAAGGGTGTGTATCCTTGATGGAATGTAAAAGACAGAAAGAAAGAAAAGATTGCTTTGCTGTTGCTGACTTCTATCTACTCTGTCATAGACTATTACTCATCTGCAATGCCCCTCTGTAATCCCACCCTTATTTGGAGGCAGCCAACTATGGATTGAAACTTCTACAAAATGTGAGCCAAAACAAACTCTTCCTCCTTTAACAATTGCTATAGAGTATTGTATTTCAGCAACAATACAATTAACTAAGGCATTCAACAGCCATGACTTTAAAGAGAAAGATTTATTATATCTCATGCTTCAGTCTGTAATCAGCTGGCTGCAAGGTAGAATGCAATGGCAGAGGTACACAGGGGAGGAGAATTGCTCCAGCATGAAGGCTTAGAAGCAGATAGAAAAGAGCCAACACAAAGAGAAAGATAAACCCTTCCAGGCCATACTCCCAGTGACCAGTCTGTTTGGACCACACACCACCTCCTAATAGCAAGTCACATATAAGCCCCATAGCCAAATCACATTTCAAAGTCCCTACTTCTGAGCTCATAAGGCTTTGGTGAGAACATCAAGGTGTAGACATAACACCACATTCTTATTTTTATTTTTATTAGTGAAATTTGTGCAGTACATAATGATCGCATTTATTATGGCTACTTGGCACTACATGTATATACCGTATCTTAATCCATTTGCTATCTCTGACTTCTCTCTTCAATCTCTCCTTCCCCCATCTGTTGGTCATTCATGATTTTGAAGTAAATGTTTTCATCTTTTTCTGATTCAGTATCTTACCTATGGATTGAT
The DNA here is from genome assembly GCF_012274545.1 of Fukomys damarensis. Taxonomy (NCBI): domain Eukaryota; kingdom Metazoa; phylum Chordata; class Mammalia; order Rodentia; family Bathyergidae; genus Fukomys; species Fukomys damarensis. The sequence continues at coordinate 2,434,558 of NW_022900942.1, read as the reverse complement.
CATATGTGGCCTTTTTTATACTGAGCTCAGGTCTTTCTGTGTGTAGTTGTAGTTACAAATGGATGTATTTTGTTGAGGGATAGCTTTGAATTGTGATGAGTATTTATGTTATTATATGAGAGAAGCATGGCGATCAGTGACCATGAAAAGAGGGATTTCTTTAAAAAAGCAAGGGAACATAAGAAATCAGTCCAACAGCTCCTAAAGAATGCAAAGAAGAATAATATGAGACTGATGGGAGTCCATGAAACAGCAGTAGAAAATATAAATGACACTAAAAAAAGCTGTTCACACAATTATTGACAGAAAACTTCCCATAAACAGCAAAAGAATTTGATGTACAGATAATTGTGGAATACAGGACACCAACTAGCCATGATCACAAAAACTCTAAACCTAGACATATAATAATCAAGATCCCAGAAATGCAATGAAAGAAAAAAAATTCTAATAGCAGTTAGAGAAAAGAAACAGATCACAAACAAAGGAAATCCAATGAGAATCAGAGCAGACATTTGAATGCAAACCCTCAAGTCAAGGAGAGTCTGGAATGAGGTACTCCAAGCCATAAAAGAAGAAAAACTCCTACCTAGACTAATGCACCTGCAAAAATATCTTTTAAAATTGATGGGGAAATAAAATACTTCCATGATAAAAAAACACCTGAGAAATTTCATGAACACTAATCCAGTACTTTAGACAATTCTAAATAATATCCTAGAAAAAGGAAATGAAGATCACAACTCCATGAGGCCCAAAAGAGCATATCCAGCAGGCAAGGTAGAAATTAAAGAGAGGGGTGGTGAATTAAAAGAACCAAAAGCAAGAAAAAAATAAGATGATCATAAGTCTATATATACACATACACACATAAATCAGTTATAACTATCAATGTGAATGGCCTCAATTTGCCAGTTAAAAGAAATACACTGGAAAAATGGATTAAGAACCAAAATCCAACAATATACTGCATAGAAGAAAGACAACTAGTTCAAAAAGCAACTCATAGACTAAAAGTAAAAGCATGGAAAAAAGTTCTCCATGCAACAGGAAAATGAAAAAAAAAGTGTGAGTTGCTATCTTATTTGTAGACAAAGTAAATTTCAAACCACAATGAATTAAGATAGACAAAGAAGGTAACTACATTCTTGTAAAAGGAACATACCAAGTGGAATACACAGAAATAATAAACATATATGCAGAAAAATCTAATGACCCCAAATATACAAAACAAATATTAAAGGACATGAAAAACCAACTGAGCACTAATATAATTGTAATGGAGGACCTCAGTACCTCACTGTCTCAAATAGACAGACCATCTAAACAAAAAAAATTCAACAATTAAATATGAGAACTGAATCAAGCTTTTGAACAAATGGACAATACACATCTACAGAGTGTTACACCCACAGATTCAGAATGTACATACTTTTCTGCTGCACAAGGATCATTCTCCAAAATAGACCAAATACTAGCTCACAGAATATTTTTAGGTAAATGCAAAGGAGTTGCAGTTATCCCATGTATATTATCAGACCATAGTGCAATTAAACTGGAGAACAATATCAAAAGTAACTGCAAGAACTTCACAAACACAAGTAAATTGAATAGCAGTCTTCTGAATAACCAATGGATCACATAAGAAATTAAAGAAGCAATTAGACAGTTTTTACAAATAAATGATAATGCCAATACAACAAACAGGTATTTATGGGACACAATGAAAGCAGCTCTATCAGGGAATTTTATAGCAGGGAATGCCCACACTAGAAAAATATTGAGTTCAAAAAAACAGCCTAGCACTGAATCTAAGTCTTCTAGAAAAAGAAGAGCAAGAGAAATCCAAAGCTCTTACAGGGGAGGAAATTAGGAAAACTGGAGCAGAAATCAGTGCAATGGAGATGAACAGAACAATACAAAAAATCAATGAATTGAAGATTTGTGTGTTTTTTGAAAGAATAAAAAATTGATAAAACTTTAGCCAAACTTATAAAAAAAAGTAAAAGGAAAGTAAAGGCTTATCTCCATGCAATTAGGAATGAAAAAGGTGAAGACAAATCCAGGATAAATTCAGAGGATCATCAATATCTACTTCAAGAAATTGTACTCTAATAAAATGGAAAATACAGAAGGAATGGACAGATTCCTCGATACATATGAATTACCAATGTTGAACAAAGAAGCTATAAAAATTCTAAAAAAAAATTATATTCATTGAAATTGAAAATGTAATTAAAAATTTACCAACAAAGAAAAGCCCTGGTCCAGATGGCTTTACTGATGAACGCTACAATATATTTAGAGAATAACTGATGCCACTACATTTTAAACATTTCAATGAAACTGATAGTGAAGCACTTCTTCCAAATTCATTCCCAGAAGCAAGTGTTACTTTGATTTCAAAAGCATAGATTCATTCATAGGAAAATGGATACATATTGAAGATATACTCCTAAGTGAAATAAATAAGTCACACATGTGTAAATACCGAATAGTTTCCCTGGTGTGAATAATCTGCAACAATGCATATGATTCTAATAAGATTACTGACATTTAGAAATGGGAAGAAAGGAGCTAAAGGTGTAGGGAAGGTGGGATGGGTAGGGGAAGAGTAAAAAGGGAAAAGAAAAAATTGTGAGAGAATAAAAAGATGAAAATAAAGTGTTTGTAGATGGGGGGGGAGGAGGGGGTGAAGGGAGGGCAGAGGTAAGGGGAAAAAATGAGAATCAAGACTTGTCATGTAGAGGTACAAGATCCCAACAATGAATGTAACTGTACTGTAGGAGGGGGGGGGGTGAAGGGAGGGCAGAGGTAAGGGGAAAAAATGAGAATCAAGACTTGTCATGTAGAGGTACAAGATCCCAACAATGAATGTAACTGTACTGTATCCCTAAAATGTACCAATAAACTCAATTAAAGCTGAAAAAAAAAGCAGGGAAAGACACAACCAAAAAATGAGAACTACAGGCCAATCTTTCTAATGAACATAGGTGCAAAAATGCTTAATATGATCCTGGCAAACAGAATACAGAGGGTCATTGAGATGATCATACACTCACTCTGACCAAGTTTGATTTATCTCGGGGATGCAAGGATAGCTCAACATATGTAAATCAATAATTGTAATATACTACATTAACAAAGTCATACACAAAAGCCATAAAGTAATTTCTATAGATGCAGACAAAGCATTCAAGAAAATTCAATACCCTTCCAAGATAAAAACCCAGAAGAAAACTGGAATAGGTGGTTTTTATCTCAACTGTATAAAGGCAGTCAATGAAAAAAAACAGCCAATATCATACTGATGTTCAAAAACTGAAATTCTTCACACTTAAATCAGGAATGAGACAGGGATGGCCACTATCACCATTCCTGCTCAGTCTAGTTTTGGAAACACTAGCCACAACAATTAGAGAAGAGAAAGAAATAAAAGCATTAAAATAGGATTGGAAGAAATGAAACTGTCATTATTTGTTGATGATATGATTCTCTGATAGAAGACCCAAAAATCTCCACCAGAAGGCATCTAGACTTAATTGACAGATTCATTGGAGTAGCTGGACACAAGGTCAACACTCAAAAATCAATAGCCTTCTTGTACACAAATAAAGGACTCACTGAGAGAAATTAGGAAAACAATCCCTTTCACTATAGTGTACAAAAGATGAAACATCTAGGAACCATTCTACTGAGGGAAGTGAAAACCTCTATATGGAGAACTACAGCACTCTTAAAAATATGTTAAAGAGGATACAAGAAAATGGAAAGACATTCCTTGTTCCTGGTTAGGAAAAATCAGTATAATGAATTTTGCCATGCTTTCAAAACTGCTATACAGATCAAATGACATCCTGATAGAAATCCTAGCATTATACTTCAAGGAACTAGAAAGATAAATACAAAAATTAATTTGGTACCAGAAGAAATGTAGAATAGCAAATGTCATTTTTAGGTAACATAAACATAGCAGGGAGTATCAAAATCCCCAACTTGAAACTGCACTACAAAACCACTGTGATAAAAACAGCATGGTACTTGCAAAGAAACAGACCCAAGTATCAGTGGATTCGATTAGATGATGCGGCAACAAACCCAGACATACTCAGCTATCTAATCTTTGAAAAAAGGGCCAACTATTCTCACTGCAGGAAAGAGAGTCTCTTTAATAAATAACACTGAAAAAATCTCGCTTTCAACTTGCCAAAGATTAAAACTAGACCCCTGTCTTTCACCATGCACTAAACTAAATCCAAATGGATTTAAGATCTAAATATTAAAACAGAAAAACTAAACTTGTTGGAAGATTAGTTAGGTAGAACCCTTGAAGACATTGGCATGGGAACTGACTTTATGAACAAATCCTCAATAGCATTGGACCTAGCACAAAGAATCAAAAATTGGATCTCATCTTTTTAAAAAGCTTCTGCACTGCAAAACAAATCACCAACAGAGCTAAGAGACAATGTAAATGTGGAAAAATTATGAGCTGTTTTGCAGACAAAGATCTACCATTATAAATAACTCAGAAAATCAGATCTCCTCAAATTTAAAAACCCAATTAAAAATGGACACCTGAACTGAACAGACATTTCTCAAACAATGAAGTAAAAGCAGCAAATACGCATATGGAAAAATGTTCAACATCAATGGTGATTGTCACCAGTTTTCGACTTGTGTTTCTTCCAAGTTCCTGTCCAGTCAGTCAAACCACTGGCGACCACCATATAGAATCACACACTGGGCCATTGTACCTCCAAGAAAAATGTGTAGGAATGTGCACTAAATAAAATTTTTCCCATTGTGAAGATTTCTCTTCACCACTGTCCTGAAGTGATATCCTGAAAAGAGGGCTTGTTTCTTTTGTAATACTGCAGCTGAACACCTTGGGGTGATTCCTGGACAACAGGCAAAACGATCTGTAAATAAGCCCAAGTCTTCTCTTCTGTTATTAATGTATTATACAATATACACCATGAGGCAATAGGCACATTCTAGAGGACAGAGGCAGTATCACTGGGGTCAGAACCATGGGCTTTTGGGCTACTTCTTCACATGACTTTTGTCTTCTGGACCTGTGGGGGATGAATAATATATATGTCACAACCATTTGAAAACAGTTGCCTTGAATACTTAACGTTAAGACTTGATGGATCAGATAACCCCCAGTTCATGATGGGTAGCTCAACTTACATTGGAGACTTATGTCCCAAGATGAAGAGTTCAGACTTTTGAGGCTATGTATCAGTCTAGGAGTTTTTTTCTCAAAATAACAGTGTGTTTTTGCACATGATAGCAGAATGTCGCACACATATACATACATACATACATGCATGCATACATATATATATAGGCAGATACATATAATACATATATATACATATAATGCACACATATATATATATAATATATACATATATATGCATATATTATACCAATAATCGAACTGAGGACTTTGTGCTTGTGGGGCAGACAATGTGCCACTTAGCTAAATCCTTGGCCCTGCTCCAAAGTCTTAAGGGTCTCTGCTACAGTTTCTCTATGAGGGCCCTTCACAGGCTCCAAACAACATCCTTATCTGCTACTGACAACTCCAATAGCCTTGGAACTGTCTGGTTCCTGTGTCCCCAGTATCAGAGAAACCTTCATGGCAGCCTTTGAGCTGTTGCAGGAACCTTCTTTTCTTCTGGTGCCCACAAAGAATGCATATGAACAATTCAAAAGACCACAAAGGAGGTTATGTGAAAAAATATCCTTTCTTTGTTGTTGGTGGAATATAAATTAGTACAAGCACTGTGAAAATCAATATGGAGATTCTTCAAAAAGGAAAAGAAATTCCATTTGACCTAGCTCCATGCCTTCTGGGTATCTTCCAAAATATTTAAAGATATAACATTACAGTGATACATGCACATTCATGTATACAGCAGAACCAGTCATAACAGCTAAATCTTGGACAGGGCCTACATGTCCTACAGATGAACAGATACAGAATATGTGGCATTTACATAAAGTGGAATATTGCTCAGGCTCCAAAAGGAAAAAAATTTGAATTCTTTGTACAAATGCAGATGCACCATGACACCATAAAACTAAGCAAAATAAATCAGGCACAGAAAGTTTAATATGGTATTGTTTCTGCCATATAAGAAACCCAAAGTATTAATAATTTAAAGTAAAACATAGATAATAAGAAACAGAGAGGTAGAACTTATGCCAGTAGGAAGGGGATCTAGGCATGGAAGGAGTGGGAATGTGGGTGATGGGAATTCCACCTCACCCCACAAAGAATGGGTGTTATCAAGAAATCACACAATAACAAATGTTGGCACAGTTGTGGGAGAAAGGAACCCTTCTCCATTGTTGATGGGAGTGAGACTGGTGTAACCACTATGCAAATCAATATGGAGATACCTCAAAGAGCTGGGACTACAGGTTCCATTTGACCCAGCCATCCCTCTGCTGGGTATCTTTCCAAAATAATTAAAAGAATCATATCACAGTGATATATGTGTACCCATGTTTATAGCAGCACAGTTTGTAATAGCTAAATCTTGGAAACAGCCCATTTGCTCATCTTTTGGAGAATGAATAAAGATGATGTGGTTTGTCTATAAAATGGAGTACCACTCAGCCATAAAGAATGAGAAATTAGATTCATTCATAGGAATGTGGATATATGTTGAAGATATACTCCTAAGTAAAATAAATAAGTCACACATGTCTAAATGCTGAATAGTTTCTCTGAAGTGAAAGACTATAATGGTACATAAGATCCTAATGATATAATTGATAATGTGAAATAGGAAGAAAAGGACTAAAGGTGTAGGGGAAGTGAGACAGGTAGGGGAAAGGTAATAGGGAAAATAAATAAATATAAGAAAATGAAAAAATGGAAATAAAATATTTGTAAATTGGGAAGGGAGGAGGGGGTGAAGGGAGGGCAGGGACAAGGGGAAAAATGAGAACCAAGACCTGTCCTGTAAAGGTACAAGATCCCAATGATGAATGTAACTGTACTGTATACCTAAAATGTACCAATAATCTCAATGAGAGGAAAAAAAAAGACAAGTTTAAATATGTATGTGACCTATCTCCCTATGATCAGTGTATTCATCATCTATCAGAACAAGCACAAATAAAAAGTAAATGCAAGAAGCCATTGAAGGCTTGGCATCTGTAGAATAAGATACCAACATAAGTATGCATGGGAGGGCTGGTAAGACTGACGACCAATGTCCAAAAGCAATGGCAAAAACTGGAGCTCTTGCAAAATGTTTCCTTTTTTATCTTTTTATTCTGTGCAGGCTACACACTGATTTGATGGTGCCACACACATCAAGACTCATTCCCACTTCAGTTTCCTGACTTATATATCAATCAGCTAAAGTCACATCCAGGTCAAGCTGACATATTGCAATTAATGGTCACAATATGGAATCAACCCAAGTGTCTGACATCAAATGACCAGATGACAAATATTGATACATCTACATGATGTAATACAAATTCACCTTTAAAAAAAGGAAATCCTGGGGTTTTCCATTATGTGAATAATTTGGAGGCCACTATGTGTTTTTCTAGCAGTCTATGTGTGTAATCAAGAGAAACAAAATGTGTCCCTGTACAAATATTTGCAAACTAATAAATGATTGAGAGGTATCATGGGACCGTATGTTAAAGAAATTAATCAGGTACAGATACAAATAGTGCATTAAATTATTTAAATGTGGATATTTAAAAAGTTCAATTCAAAACAAAGTGGTGACTACTAGCCAGGTTGGATTGGAGAATTAAGCAGATATTGGTGAAAATATATATTTTAGTTAGATAAGAGGAACAGCTAAATGATATGTCTGTATCTCTTAATGGGTGTTGTTTAAATTATTTACTTGAAAACAACAGAGCACCATCATAAAGAATGGGGTACATATGTTCAAGATATACATTTATAAAGGGCAAATATAGCTAACATTTATACTGGCCAGAAAAAAAAATACACACTATATAATGTCAACACATAAGAGGTATGAAAAGACATGTGTCCCGAGGAGATACACTAATTGTCATAAAGCACAGAAGATGTTTAATTAGTCCTAGGAAATGTAAATCAGAAGTATAGTCATAACCACGAGCACACAACCCCATGAAACAATAAAATTACATCATTGCAAGAAATTTGAAGTGAAATGAGCCAGAATCAGAAAACCAAATATCACATGATTACCTAATACATGGTTTCTAAAAAAAGACAATAAAGTGAAATGGAGACAATGTGACAATAACAAGAGTGTAAAAGTTAGAAGACTTGATATACACAAAATATTTAACATACACTAAACAGAGTAACTAATATGCATTGGAAATACCTCCTAAAAGTTCAGAAAAGACAGAAGACAGGACAGAGGGGAAATGGTCAAAGTGTAAATCTGCCAAAAGCTAACACAAATAAACAATAGTAAATGAAGCACAATGATATAATGTTCTACAAAAAGAGAACACTATAATTGCTTTTATAATTTGGTGGAAAAAGGAAAATTTTCAAAACAAAATTAGAAGAGAATAACAATAGTTAAGAAACCATATATTATCATCTTGAAAGTAGTGGGCAGGACATATATAGACAAATATACTCTTACAAAGAAGAAACAAACAAATACTGTCACAATACTTTGTTTCCAATAAGCTAAGAGAAACTAGAGAATGAACTGAATCAGCATATACATTAAAGTATTTTGGCAACAGTGAAATAGGTAACTTAGGGAATTATCTGTACTTACCCCAACCCCTTTTTATCTTCTTCTCTCTCTCTCTCTCTCTCTCTCTCTCTCTCTCTCTCTCTCTCTCTCTCCCTCTCTCTCACATAAATATTTTGTGCCTCATTTAAAAGGAAACCATGTGGTATTTGAACTTGTGTGTCTGATTATTTCACTTAACTTTGTGTTCTTAGTTATATCAATTTCCCTATCAATGATTCAAGGTTATCTTTCTCTTTGGCAGAGTAGTATGTAGTACTACATCGCATATATATATATATATATATATATATATATAATGGATAGATGGCTACATTACACATAAAAAGGAAAACATTGTTACTTTTTACCTACTTTATATATATACCATATTTCTTTTACCATTCCATTTGTTGTTCATGAACATATATTGTCTTTCCAAGATCTAACTATCATAAAAAAAATTACACTGCTTTAAACATGGTACACATGCATCCTGTCGTATGACTATTTTAATACTTCTGGACAGATACCTAGAAGAGGGATAGCTGGATCAAATGGAATTTCTAATTCTAGTTTTTCAAGTATCTCTAGTGAATCATTAAAATGGAAAACTAACATTATTATGCTGAATATTATAACCTGACATAATTGCTAAATATAAATAATGTCACTCTCTGAGAAAATAATAGGTAATTTTTAGAAAACTCAAGCAAACTATTGCAATATGATCCAGAATTCCCACTCCTAGACAGATTTTAAAAATGGAAAACACCAGCTCAAATAAAGATAGCAGCACTATTTAGAATGACTGAAATATGGGAAATAACTGAATTACTATCAATTTATGAGAAAAACATACAGTGTGTTTGCAGATGTAGTAGAATATTATTGTAGTAAAAGAAAATAAAGAGTCAAAAATAAGGAATGAGGCAAAGTAGGTGAAAATGGAAAAGGGAAGGAAAAAAAGAAGAAAATTGGAAAAATAATGAAAAACTGAAGGAAGAGAAAAGAAGATAGCAGAGATGGGATTACATGAATAACGTAAAGAAAATATATGATCTTAGTGTTGCTCTAGGAATATCACGATGCATAAAATGAGCAAATTCCCTTCAAAGCACAGTTTTCATATAGAAAATACAATTACTCTTTTTACAACATGTAATATAACAATGATCAAAAGGTGCACTCCGTATCAGTTCGGTTAGCAGGGTAATAATCCATTTTAATGTCTGTCTCATTTGAGGACTGGGGTTAGAGCAAATATTTCAAAGAGAGGCTTTCAGGATTAAATGAAACTGTACACCTAAAATCAATAAGCACAAATCTCTTATGGTAAGCAATTTGACATGATTATTGAGTTATTTTAATTACATTTATTCTAAGTTACACAAGAAAAACCTCAAATTAAGGAGAACATTAATATTGAGTATAATTTTACAAAATAATTGCATGTACTGCTGCCTACTTTGGAAGAGCAAGGTCCCAAATTCAATCCCTGGTACAAAACAAGAAATGCATGTAGTCATTGAGCACAATGTGATGTTTCAGTAAACATGCACACTTGGCAATGATCAAATTAGTCTAATTAACACATACATCACCGAAATATTTAACATTTCATTTTAGTATTTTAGTGAGAATGTTTAAAATTATTAAGGAGACAGCATTCAAAAACATCATGTCAACACTGAATGTGTTACATAATTTAAACGTAATTAGACACAAATACCTGTAAGTAAACAGATCAAAGATAAAACATTATGAGACATATAAAAGGAAGAATTTTTAAAAATGAATGAGAGAACTGATGAGGAAAAACAAATGCAAAATCATATATACAAATGTCATTCCAAGTATTCAAAAAATAGAAAAATGACACAAAGGTTTTGGGAAAGATGAAGAACCAGGTTATTAAAATTCCAAATATTTGTCTCTATAGACATAGAACATATCCTTGAATTTTAAAGGTATTGGTCCATTAAGGACAAGAGGCTGCTCTGCTGAGGAGTCTTCTCAGGGCTCCCTTCACATCCTTGTTCCGCAGGCTGTAGATGAAGGGGTTCAGCATGGGGGTCACCACAGTGTACATCACAGAAGTGATCATGCTTGCTTGAGAAGAATGTGTGAACGTGAAACTAAGGTATTCCACAAAGCTTGTCCCATAGTACAAGGAGACCATGCACAGGTGAGACCCACAGGTAGAAAATGCCTTTGACTTGCTTGTAGAAGAGGGCATCTTCATTAAAGAGGACACAATCTGAGAGTAAGACAAGAGGATCCCAGTGACAGGAAACACACCCAGTAGGGCAGTTGTTACATACAAGACTATGTTATTGATTCGGGTATCAGAGCTGGCCACTTGCAGGAGCGGAGGCAGATTGCAGAAGAAATGTGGGATTTCTGTACCTCTGGTGAACGTCAGATGCATAATTAGTAAAAGGTGGAGCAAGGCATCCCAGAAAATTGTGATCCAAGACATCATCACCAGGAGACTACAGAGCCGGGGGCTCATGATGACCATGTAGTTCAGGGGATGACAGATGGCCACAAAGCGGTCGTAGGCCATGATGGTCAGTAGGAAATTATCCATTAGAGCAAAGATCATAAAAAAATACACCTGGGTCAGGCATTCCCTGTAGGAGATATCTTTATGCTGTGTGTGGATGTTCACCAGCATCTTTGGGACAATGGTGGAAGTGAAACAGATGTCCACAAATGACAGATTGGACAGGAAGAAGTACATGGGTGTGTGGAGGTGGGAGTCACTGGTAGTGGCCAGGATGATGAGCAGGTTCCCAATTACTGCGATTAGGTACATGGACAGGAAGAGAGCAAAGAGGGCAGGTTGCAGTTCAGGATAATCTGGAAGTCCCTGGAGGAGGAATTCTGCCATACACGAGTTGTTTTCTTTTTCCATGTCGCTGGTGTAATTGGTAGAGTAGAAAACAAAAGCACTGTTCAAAGAATAGTGAACTGGTGCCTTAGGTAGTTATCAATGTCTTACATCACCCACGGATGGACACCCTTCACCCTCTCTTGAGTTCTGCCAGTGACTGCTGCACGGCTAAGTGGTTACCATTTTCAAGTTTAACTTTTTATTTTTATTCATGTTTTCTTTACTTTAATTTTCTGAAGTCTGGGGGATTGAATCCAGGAAGTTTTGTTTGCTAAGCAAGTGCTCTACTGCTGAACTATTTCTCCAGCTTTCAATATTTTTATTTTTCCAGTTTTCAAATAGTTTCTGGTTCATTTGCCCAACGTGGCCTTGTTATTAATGTCTCCCTGGGTTAGTCTTCCCAAATAGTTACGACTATAGGCATGTACTTCTTGATCTATTTTATTTTCTTTAACTCTGGGGAAACCTCTCTATTTTGTCACAGATTCACTAGATTTTATTTTACTATTTAATTGATAGCCATAACTAATTTCTTCTCTGCTATGATTCATCAAAGAAATAAGCACAGCTCAGATATTTTTTTTATTTCCTTACATTTTTTTCATATGAATAGCTCTTCATGCATGAATTTACAAATAAGCTTTTTTTCCCCCCTGAAATGACACTTCCTAGTGATGTGACCATTATTTTCAGGGCCTTTTTTATCTCCCTAAAAATATGGTTCTGCTTACTAACTCATTTTGACATTTCAGACGATATCGGGTGCATTCAGGGTGGTATGGCCATAGACTCATTTTGACATTTCAAAATGCTTCTGTACATAGTAGTATCGTAATAAATGTTTATTGTCATTGATGTAACTATTATTGAAGTTCTCCTGTATAATACTTACTTTGAATGTATAACTCTCACAAAGTGTAGTATAGGGTTGCTTTTTAAAAAATGTATTGCTCTTAAAATTTATTTTTAATTAATATGTGTTTGACAGACATATTGATCACATTCATCACAGGGAATTGTACCTGTGCATAATATATCTTTATTCCCCTTCCCACTTTTCTTTACCTTGAGGATATATTTTTAAGTGGAATAAATTAGACCCATATGTTTCAACATTGCATTGTTTCTCTAGTTTGAGAAACCAAAAGCATAAATAAGGACAAACATAGTTGATACATACTAAGATATAGGAAAAAATGTTCAAATAGGAAGGGGAACAAGGGAGGGGAGAGGAAAAGGAAAGTAAGGAAAGATTAAAACTGTTATTAAGTCAGACTTCTGTGAATATAAATTGGGTCATCCAGTTATCATTTGTGTGACATGGAGAAAGCTATCCAATTCCTTTAATTGAAATTACATTATGAGTAGTATTCACTAAAATGTTAAAATGTAAAATTAAATAATATTACTCATAACATTTTTCTAATTGGGTTCCTATAACATCTAATAGGCACTCCAAAATGTGAATTGTTAATCTTCACACAAAAATGATACTATCTCGCATGGTGATTGTTTATCAATGCCGTTTTAAACTGGGTAGACTTAAAAATGCAATTCTAATTTTCAGTCCAATATATTTTTATTTTTATTTTATGATCACTTATTTTAAACACTTGATTGTATTCATCATGGACAAAACACATTTTAATTCTTATAAGCATAGAGACAGGTTACCTCTTTTGACCATCATGTAGAATCTCTTGTTTAGGAAGATCCTTAAGGTATCATACTCCAGGGACTGTCTTTGCAGTGAATTCTTCCAAAAAGAGTAAAACATGTGGACTACACAGATATAAGTGAAAATACACAAAAATTAAAGTCAAATATAGGACGTGTGGGAGTATGTTCTTATGTGTGTACACTTTTGAGTCGGGATATATTTTGTTTAAATTGGAAGAGCTCTTTGCTAAAATATATATCTTATGGATTGAGAACATTCTAGGTATAAACATGAAAGTCGAAAATATTAAAAGACAAATGTAAGCACTGAAACTAAATATTTATGATCACCATGATAGAACATGGTCAACATTATTACTGCCTACAACATGGGAATTATTAGAGATAGAAAAAGACCAAAGACAAAATGGTAAGTATATTATGAGCAATCTTCAAGCTTTTCACATTCTTGACTATGGATGAAAAAAAGTAACAAAATTAAATAAAATGGTTTCATGTGTGTGGATTGTGGACTAATCATAAAGTGCTTGCCTGGAAATTCCTTGCTTCCATTCCTTGTACCACAAATTTAAAAGAAAAAAATATATGGAAATATTGATGACAAATATAGAAATGGAAGCAGTTTAACATAAGATTTCTTTAAAACTAATCTATCATATAAATCAATGATGATAAATTATAACTATATTACTAAAGTCTGAAAAATGTTAATAGGTGTGTCAGGCATTAATGATTATAGTACAGCCACTCTGTAAATGAGGAAAATAAAAGGCTTGTTTATAATCCAATGAAGACTAGATTTTTTTCAAATCATTTAACAGGAGAGTATTTGTGGGGAAGTCATAAATATATAGCAAATAAATTTCCAGAAACTTTACTTATTGATATTTTCCTGAGTATTTAGAGTTTGTTAAAATGAAAAAAAATTAGATTAGACAAACTATTAAACACTTCAATGACAATGTTACAGATACTGTGGACACTAAGGTAAAATAGTAACTGCAAAATATAGAATTTACAAGAGCTTTCATTATATAAAATCCTCAAGCAAACTTCAGAAATATAATAAGAATATCCAATCAAATATATAAATGTTTAAAGAATAACTCATACATAATTAACCTTCAAGAATTTAAGCAACAAGTAACTGAATACAAAAAAATTCTAATTGCAGTACAATTTATAGGAAAAAGGGAAGAGATAAAGACTTTTCAGTGGTTAAATATTATTGGAAATAGGTTACAGATTTTAGAGAATAAAAGAAATAAAAGAATGGCTAACTAAGAAATATCTCAATGAGCTTGAATTTTTTTCCAATTACTGTAGAGGACCCTTATCTTCAGAGACTACAGTAATATGGGACTTTCTATTCTCATTCTAATGTGAAAACCTTCAAACTATGCTGCTTCCTCTTTTGTTCACCTTCCCTTCCTCTGACACAGCAAGTCTCTCACATGGCTGCTACAGAAGCTCTCTCTTTTCACAATCCGTCCTGGGAAGCCCACTTGCATTCATTTGGAGGCTGAGTCACAGAATTATAAGTGATGGGCAACTGGGACATGTTTAAATTTTCCACTGTGGCAAAGGTTGAAGTCTCAGAGCTCCTCATTTTTTCTTTCCACATGATTCCAGTCCCAAGGTAGAAAGAATATAAGAGGATGAAAATCTTCAGTAAACTTTGTTTCAGTGTAAATTTATGCTGTAAATGTAGATAAAGGGAGAAGAATTCATTCCCTCCAAAGAAAAACACATTCTTATTTCCTTCATTCTAAAAGTTACATTGTATCCCCTAAGGAAAGTGTAATTTCTACAAGAAAAATATCCCAACCACCATTTCCCTATGATGTGCCTCCCTTGGGAATCTTTGAAGAATTTATGTATATTTTCAACTCTACAATGTTATGGAAACAAAGTGACCCTTTCTTTAAAATTTATTTTAATATTTTGTACATACATTTTCAATTTACAGTTCAAATTGTAATACATAGATAGAGATAGAGATAGAGATTGTATAATATTTTTAGGTGAAAACCTTTAACATCCATCCTCCCAGAATCCTTACAGAATAAAATATATCATCACTGACTATAATATCCAACATGCTATAAAACACCTCTCTTAAATTTCTTCATCCTATCTGAATAACATTTTGTATCCTTTGTCTAGTATTTCTGTGGGACCTACATTACAAGCCCTTGCTAAATGGCAAAGGACCTAGGAGACAGTGTCCTGAACCCCTCCCATTGTAGCCACAGCCCCGACCTTTCTTCTAGCCCTGGCCTAAGAATGTGTATCACTCTTGTATTGTTTGAAGTCCAGATCTGAATCGACTTGTAAATTAGAGACTCCAGACATAGAGCCCCAACTTAATTGACAAACTGTTTGCTCATCTGGAGTGTCTTGGTGACCTTTGAGACATCCTATGGGTGGCACCTGCTGTTCATCAATATGTGACTGTTGAACATGTGACTGCTGACCACCAGCTCAAGTCAGCAGACCTTTGTCCCCTATCTATGAGCCCAAAAATGTTAACCCCCTCTTTTACTCCCTATAAGAGGACCTCAGCCCCTGAGCTAGGGGCCTCTCTGAGCCAGCCACTTGGTTCTGAGAGTGCTGTCTGGCCAGACTTATAAACGTCTCTTACCATCTAGCCTGGTGTGTTCCTTCCTGAGTTTCTCGTTCCTCGATAGTGCTCATGGAGCCTCATTGGGCTTTAGGGCCCAACATTGCAAAGGCCTTTTGGGCTGTTTGCGCTCCGTGGAGTGGAAGTGAGACTTTTAAGTCTTACATTTCTCCAACCATTCCCAAAAGTATCTATTGTTTGTTAGGTACAATGTGTTCTTTATGTCTCTGAGATAAAGCTTTTAGGATTCCATACATGCATGAAGTCCTGCAGTACTAACATTTTCATGTCTATTTGATTTTACTTAATATAGTGTCCAGTAGGCTCGTCCACTTTGTATTAAATATCAGTATTTCCTTCTTATATGGACACACACATACATACCATGTTTTCTTTATCCATTTATCTTTAGGGACACTTAAATTGATTTCAAATTTTTGCTGTTGTCAATAGTGATAGAGCAAAGATTGCAGAATATGCATCTTTTCAACACATGTCATAGGGTTGCTAGTTTATGTAGCAATCATATTTTATTTTTTTGCAGTGAGTTTATTGGTAATTTTTAATTTTACAGTGCGGTTACATTTATCATTGGGATCTTGTACCTTTATATGACAGGTCTTGGTTCTCATTTTTTCCCCATATCCCTGTCCTCCCTTCACACCTTCCACCCTTTTACAAAAACATTGTTTCCATTTTTTTCCTTTTCTCATATTTTTTCTTTTCCCTTATTTCCTTTTCTCTACACTTTCCCCTTCCCCTACACCTTTTGCCCTTTTCTTCCTGTTTTACATAGTCAGTTATACAACTTAAATCTTATTTATACTTTTAGTTTTTCACACTAGAGAAACTATTCAGTATTTACACAAGTGTATTATTCAATTTAGGAATATGGGATCAATATGCATGTATTTTCCTATCAGTGACTCTAGTTTCTCATACTTCATGGCTGAGTAGTACTCCATTTTACAGATGTGTTTTTTCTATATTTTAATTTTTATGTACCTTCATACTGTTTTTTGTAATGGCTGTATTTTCACATTTGTTTAGCTTTTAAATTGACAGCTAGAAGTATATGTGTTTATATGAGCATTATATTTTTACAAGCATTATACTTTGCAAATATTTAAATATAGACTATTAATGTGTACATTACCTCATATGGTGATCATTTTTGTTTTGAAACACGTTTTGTACATGTAGAAGTTTTCAAGCATAAGATGAATTACCATTTACTGCACAATAGATCTCTTGCACATATTTCTCATGCCTCACAAATTTTATATCTTCTGACTGATAATTCCTTAGTATCAACATCCCAATTGCCCTTGCCTGTCCTAACTTCAATCCCTTTGTCTTTCTATGGGATCAATATTTTGTTAAATTAGGCACATTAGTGAGAGCATGTTACAGTAGCTCTGTTTAAGTTTCTGGGTTCTATCACTTAGTATTATGCTCTCCATATTTTTCCACTGGTGGAAAAACTATGGCACACATGTTATTTGTTTTATTTCTAGACAAAAGATTTTATTATATGAGTTGTTTTCTAAATTAATATCTAAGTATTCAAGTTTAATTGAAGCATTGGCACTTTGTGATAAACAAGTAGGGTTTTAGCTAGAGTTTGGGCACTCGTCTATAAAAGGTTCACCACCACTAAATGCTGTTGTGAAAGATACTGTTTCTTTCTTACTGATGCCTGAACACTGCTTCATTCTGTATATGCACAATGTTTTCCTCTGCTTACTTTTTTTTAATCTATAATAGAGTCTTGGGTTGGTTATCCATCAGCACTATTACAAAATGTTATGCAATAAACATGGAAATGGTGATTTTGACAAGTTAGTGTAAAATCATTTCAACGTATCTCCAGTAGGACTATCACGGGCTGATATGGTAGTATGAATTGTAACTTTCTGAGGAGCTTCTTTATTCTAATATGTATTGGTTGTACTGACATATTCATACACATCATATGTGAAGCTTTCCTTTCTTTCTATCTTCATTACAGTTTTCTTTGGCCTTTTGGTGGCAACCATATGTCATTTTAGTTTTGATTTGAATTTTCTGATGATTATTAATATTTATTTTTATTCTTCTACATATGGAATTTTTATGTCTGTTTTAAATCAATATGCAATGGCTGATTTTCCATTTTTAGAAATTAGGTTATTTGTTTTCTTAATCATCGAGTTATTGGAGTTCCATATGTAATTTTGACATTAACTCTTTATCCAATACATAGTTTCCCAAGACCATACAGTTTTTTTTTCAGCTTTAATTGAGTTTATTGGTACATTTGAGGGATACAGTACAGTTATAATCATTGTTGGGATCTTGTACCTCTACATAACAAGCCTTGATTCTCATTTCTCCCTTACCCCTGCCCTCCCTTCACCCCCTCCTCCCCTCCCCATCTACAAACACTTCATTTCCATCATCATTATCTCACATTTGTTTTCTTTTCCCTTATTAAGCATCCGACCTTCCCAACACCTTTACCTCCTTTTTTTGCCATTTCTAAATGTCTGTAATCTTATTAGGATCTTATGTATTATTGCAGATTATTCACACCAGAGAAATTATTTGGTATTTACACATGTGTGACTTATTTATTTCACGTAGGAGTATATCTTCAATATGTATCCATTTTCCTATGAATGAATCTATTTTCTCATTCTTTATGGCTAAGGAATATTCCATTTTATAGAAAAACCACATCTTCTTTATACAGTTTCCAATGGATGGGCAAATGGGCTGTTTCCAAGATTTAGCTATTACAAACTGTGCGCTATAGACATGGGTGCGGATACTTCTCTGTGATATGATTCTTTTAGTTCTTTTGGAAATATACTCAGCAGAGGGATGACTGGGTCAAATGGAACCTCCAGTCCAAGCTCTTTGAGGTATCGCCATATTGATTTCCATAGTTGTTACAACAGTCTGCACTCCTACCAAAAATGTAGAAGGATTCCTTTCTCCCCACAACCCCAACATCTGTTATTGTGTGATTTCTTGATAGCAGCCATTCTTTGTGGGGTGAGGTGGAATCTCAGTGTTGTTTTCATCTGCATCTCTCAAATGATCAGTGATGTGGAATATTTTTTCATATATTTACTTGCTGCTTTTACTTCTTTGCCTGAGAAATGTCTGTTCATTTCGGATGCCCATTTTTGAAGCTGGTCTTTATATTTGGGTGGGCTGATTGTTTTGAGTTCTTTATATATTCTTGATAATAGTCATCTGTCTGAGAAACAGCTGGTAAAAATTTTTTCCCACATTGTAGATTCTTATTTCTGCTGATGGTTTCTTTTGAAGTACAGAACCTTTTTAATAAGATGAGATCCCAGTTGTTGATTCTATCTGCTAGTTCTCGTGCTACTGAGGATTTGTTCATACAGTCTTTTCCTATACCAATGTCTTCCAAAGTTCTGCCTAACTTACTTTCCAACAAGTTTAATGTTTCTGTTGTAATATTTAGATCTTTAATCCATTTGGATTTTAATTTATTGCATGTTAAAAGATAAGGGTCTAATTTTAATATGTGGCAGGTTGGCATCCAGTTTTTGCAACACCATTTATTAAAGAGGCTATCTTTTCTCCACTGAGGATGGTCAGCTCCTTTGTCAAAGATGAGGTAATTGAGTACATTTCGGTTTGTTTTTGTGTCTTCCAGTCTGTTCCACTGATCCTCAGGCCTATTTCTTTGCCAGTACCATGCTGTTTTTATCACAGTGGCTTTGTAGAATACTTTCAAATTGGGAATTGTTATACCTGGTGCCATGTATCTGTTGCCTAGCATGGCTTTTTCTATTCTAGGTCTCTTATGGTTCCAAAAGAATTTTTAGATTTTTTTTCTATTTCTGTGAAATATATTGTTGGGATTTCAATTGGCATTGCATTGAATGTATATAGCAGTTTTGGTAGTATGGCCATTTTCACTATGTTGATTCTTCCTACACAGGAGCTGGGGATATCTTTCCATTTTTGTATCCTCTTCAATTTCTTTTTCCAGAGTGCTGTAGTTTTCAGTGTAGAGATCTTTTGTTTCTTTTGTTAGATTGATTCCTAGATATTTCATTTTTGGGGATGCTATTGTAAAAGGAATTTTTTCCCTTATTTCTCTTTCCATGAGACTTTTATTTGTGTATAAGAAGACTATTGATTTTTGGGCATTCACCTTACTCTACTGAATCTGTCAATTAAGTCTAGAAGTTTTTTGGTGGAGTTCTTTGGGTCTTCAATGTAGAGTATCATATCATCAGCAAATAATGACAGTTTAACTTCTTCCTTTCCTATCTTGATTGCTTTAATTTCTTTCTCTTTTCTAATTGCCATGGATAATGGTTCCAGAACTATATTGAAGAGGAGTGGTGATAATGGGCATCCTTGTCTTGTTCCTGATTTTAACACGAAGGTTTTCAGTTTCTGGCCATTTAATATGATATTGGCTGATTGTTTTTCATAGATAGCCTTTGTTAAATTGAGGTATAGACCATCTATTCCAATTTTTGCAGGGTTTTTGTCATGAATGGAAGTTGAATTCTATCAAATGCTTTTTCTGCATCTATTGAGAGGATCTTATGGTTTTTGTCCTTGATTTGTTAATATAATGTATTACATTTATTTACTTTTGTGTGTTGAACCACCCTTGCAATTCTGGAATAAATGCAACTTGGTCAGGATGGATGACCTTAATAATCCTCTGTATTCTGTTTGCTAGTGTCTTATTAAGGATTTTGCATCTGTATTTGTTAAGGAGATTGGTCTATAGTTCTCCTTTTTACTTGCATCTTTCCCTGGTTTGGGAATCAAAGTGATACTTGCTTCCAGGAATGAATTTGGAAGTATAGCTTCCATTTGATTTCATTGAAAAGTTTGAAGAGTAGTGGTAGTAGTCCTTCTCTAAATGTCTTGTAAAATTCAGCAGTGAATCCATCAGGGCCTGGGCTTTTCTTTGTTGGTATATTTTTAATTATATTTTCAATTTCACTGACTGTAATTTGGGTGTTTAAAATGTTTTTATCTTCTTTGTTCAACTTTGGTAATTCATAAGTATGTAAAAATCTGTCCATTTCTTCTGTGTTTTCCATGTTGTTGTAGTACAGGTTCTCAAAGTAGGTATTCATGATCCTCTGGATTTCTTTATTTCATTTATTTTTTTGTATCATTTTCTTAGTTTCAATTGCATTGGTTTCTGCTCAGATCTTTGTAATTTCCTTTCTTGTTCGACCTTTGGGTTTTTCTTGCTCTTGTTTTTCTAGAAGTCTAATTTTCATCATTAAATTGTTTATTTGAGCCCACTCTGTTTTCCTAGTGTGGGCATTCAATGTTATGAATTTTCCCCATAGAACTGCTTACATTTTGTCCCATAGATTCCTGTGTGTTGTATTGGCATTCTCATTTATTTGTAAAAACTGTCTAATTTCTTCTTTAACTTTCTCTGTAATCCACTGATTGTTTCGGAGAGTGTTGTTCAGTTTCCATGTGCTTGTGAAGTTTCTGCAGCTTCTTGTGCTATTGATCTCCAATTTGATTGCACTTTGATATGATAATATACAGGGGATATCTTCAGTTTTTTTTGCACATATTTAGAACTGTTCTGTGAGCCAAAATGTGGTCTATCTTGGAGAATGATCCATGTGCAGCTGAAAATAATGTATATTCTGATTTTTGGGGGTGGAATACACTATAAAAATCTTTTAAGTCCATGTGTTCCAAAGATTGGTTCAGTACTATTATTTCATTGCTGATTTGCTGCCTAGATGATCTGTCAATTTGTGATACTGGGGTATTTAAATGCCCCACTAAAATTGTATTACTGATTATTTGATTTTTCTTGATACTTAATATTTGTTTTATATAGTTAGGGGCATTTATATTTGGTGCATATATGTTTATGATTGTCAACTCTTCCTCTTGAATTGTTCCCTTTACAAGGATGTAGTGTCCTTCTTTGTCTCTCTTAATGAGTTTTGGTTTGAAATGTATTTTATCTGAGAATAAGATGGCTACCCCTACTTTTTTTTGGGCTCCTGACGCATGGAGAATTGTTTTCCATCCTTTCACTTTTAGTCTATGGGCTTCCTTTTGCACTAGGTGTGTTTCTTATATACAACATATTGTTGGATTTTGCTTCTTAATCTCTTCTGCCAATACATTTCTCTTGATTTGTGAATTGAGACCATTCACATTGATGGTTATAACTGATATATTCTGACTTATAGTTGTCATGTTATTGTCCTTTGGTTAACTCTTCTTTCTTTTCCTCCATCTCCTTTCAGTTTCTTACCTTGCCTATTTGATTTAGTCTGTTGAGTCTCATGTTATTGTGAACTTCACTGTCCTTTTCTAGGATATTGTTTAGAATTCCTAGCCATGCTGGTTTGGTGTTCATGAAATTTCTCAGGTGCTCTTTGTAGTGGAAGTATCTTATTTCCCCAATTATTTTGAAAGAGAGTTTTGCAGGATACATAAGTCTAGTTTGGAGGTTCTTTTCTTTTAGGACTTGGAATACCTCACTCCAGGCTCTCCTTGACCTAAGGGTTTGTGTTGAAAAGTCTGCTGTGATTCTAATGGGCTTTCCTTTGCATGTGATTTGTTTCTTTTCTCTTACTGCTTGTAGTATTTTGTTTTTCTGTTGGATTTCTGGGATCTTGATTATTATATGTCTCCATGTAGATTTTTTTTATCGTGGCTAGTTGAAGTTCTATATGCCTCACTTAACTGTATATCTAATTCTTCCCTTCTGTTTGGGAAGTTTTCTGTCATTAATTCTGTGAAGTGCTTTTTTAGGTAATTTGTGTTTTCCCCTGTTTTTTCATGAATTCCTATCAGTCTTATGTTATTTTTCTTTGCATCGTCTAGAAGTTGTTGGATTGATTTCTCATGATCCCTTACTGTTTTTGAGAGACCTATTTTTTCATGTTCACTGACTGCGATCCTATCTTCTATATTTGAAATTCTATCTTCGCAATCTTTTATTCTTTTTTGTACACTTTCAATAGAATTTTCAATCTCCTGGATATCTATTTGAATCTGTTTTATGGATTCCATTTTTTTCCTCTTTTGGGCATTCATTGTTTCCATTTCTTTCTTATGCTAAGTCTTCATGGCCTCTATCATGGTCTTGAGTTCATCTATTTTTTTTGTCAGTTTCTATTCTAGTGTCTTGAATCATGACTTCCATTTTGCTCATCATCTCTCTGGTTAACTGGGAAATTATTTCTGATTTGAATTTTTGTAGAGCCTGATTGATCTGTTTTGTTACCTCCTGTGCTATGGGTCCAGGGTGTCCTGCTGGTTCACTATCAGACTTTTCATCCTCATTTGTCCTACTGTTTGCCATTGGTGAACTGGAAATCTGTCTTTGTGTCTTCCTTAAGTGTTTTCTCATTTTTTATTTTTGTTGTTGGGTTGTCCTTCTTTAATTTGTGGGTATTATTTAAATCTTCCTGATATAGTTGTGTTTTTGCTTTTGAGTTTCTCATGACTCATAGACATCCTCATTTTCATAATATCAGAGAAAACAACTCTTTAAATCAACCACAACCCTTTATCACAATTGATACATTCAGCAGCCCAATAGGATCAGGCATAGCTTGCAAACTGACCACTTGTGGTAGTCATTAATGTATCACCTTTAACCCATGTGAATTAAATTAATATCAAGAAGCAGCCCCAAATATGCTGGCAGTGAATATTGTTTTCAATATAGCATCTTTACCATTTAGGATGGGGATGAGACTTTTTTAAAAAAGGGAGCAAGTTGTATTACATACATGTACACACTCCCCAGGATGATTGTAAAATACATGTACTCAAAATGCAGTAATAAAAAGCTAGGATTGTATTTCAGAGAAAAAACAACTGTACTCCCAATGTATTGCTGTAATTTTAGAGATTTTAGGAAAAATAGTGTTGCATATCAGCAAGTGCAAAATCTGACCACACAATAAAGATATAATAACAAAATATATTTAAGATACAAAGCTAAGGAGACTTGGGACGCAGAGTTTAAAAAAGTACAACAGTGTCAACTGTTAATGACATTGCAGTGACTATATTCCAGTCTTATTAACTTTACCTTGGCCTGAGCTAACAGGCTTGTGCTGGCACCAGGCACAAACATTCAGTATACCATGGCAACTGCAGAGGTGGCTCTTCACTGACAATATATATATATA
>NW_022900942.1:2373535-2410385 GCF_012274545.1 Fukomys damarensis | reverse complement strand
GTGTTTTTAGTGTATTTAATTCGCTAATAGAGAAAGCCAATCCTCACTCATATTATTAAATCATTTCAAGACTCATGTGATGTTTGTCTTTATATAACTGGTGCTTTTATACTCAGTGGGATGTGGTATAGTTTCATCTATGTTATTCTGTATGACATGACTGCTTTTTTTAAATGTCTGAAACATTTTCCATTCACTACATATACCACAATTGTTTATCTTCTCATCTAATAATAAAGACTTTATTTGATTCCATGTCTCGGCCATTGTGAAGAACATCACCATGGTAATGGGATATACACATACCCAGACACTCTTATTTCAAATATTATGATGTACATGTAATAGAGGAATTACTGAAACACGTGGTAGCTAAAATTTTTAAATTGAAGAAATGCTATATTGTTTTCCTTAAGAGTTATACCAATTTTTACTCTCAGCAATTGTGTTCTAAAGTCTTTTTACTGCAAATTCCCACCAACACTCATTTTCATATTTTCTTGGATAGTACTCATTCTAACAAGAATCATATGGTATTTTTATTATGATTTTAATTTGCATTACTTTGAGGATTACCAAATTTGCACATTTGTTCACATTCCTTTGATCATTTGTATATCATCTAAGAATTGTTAGTCAGCTGTTTTTGCTTATAAACTAGTTATGTGTATTCTATGGAGTTGCCCGAGTTTGTGATAAATCAATTGTTTATTTCTTATCATGCATATAATTTAAAAATATATTCCCCATTCTGTAGTTTCTCATTGCTCTGAACATTATTTTCATTATGAGAATGCCTTTTCATTATTTATATTTTGCATATTAATATCACACAGTGATAGAGTTTATTTGAAGTTTGTATGTACATATAAAATAGTTTCATGAAGACTCATTTTTTTATTTTGTTATACATGTTATTACATGAAAAGAATCATTTTGCTAAGATTTTATTCTTTGTTTTTCAACATCTTTTATATTTATGATTTATATGTAATTTAAAGTTGTTTTTTTTTGTATGGTGTTGTCTAATTTTGTTCTGTGGCATGTGCATATCTACCATTTAGTACATCATCTATAGATTTTGTCTTTTCTTCACTATGTGTTCCAGATATTTTTGTAAAAATATGTTTTTATGAATTTATAAATTTTTCTTAGCTCTCTATTACTTCACTGTTCTTTCCCATGCTTTCATGTTTGTAACATGTTCCATTGTGTTCACTATATCTTTCAATACATTGAATTTTAAATTTTGAATACAATTAAATGTCCATTTCTTGCTTCTGTTTCTTGTGATTTTTGTGACATATCTACTGGTTAGTGACATTGTTCCATGCAAGGTAATGGATATATCCTTCCATTTTATCTATAAGTTATGTGTTGTAAGCTGAATTAATGACAGAAAACTTCCCAAACAGAGGGGAAGAATTTGACATTCAGATAACTGAGGCATATAGGACCCCAACTAGCTACAATAAAAAAATATACACCTAGACATATAATAATCAAGATCCCAGAAACCAAACAGAAGAACAAAATACTACAAGCAGTAAGAGAAAAGAAATAAATCAAATGAAAAGGAAAGCCCATCAGAATCATAGCAGACTTTTCAACACAAACCCTTGGGGCAAGGAGAGCCTGGAATGAGATATTTCAAGTACTAAAAGAGAACAAACTCCAACCTAGACTGATGTGTCCTGCAAAACTCTCTTTCAAAATGGATGGGGAAATAAGACACTTCCACTACAAAGAACACCTGAGAAATTACATGAATACCAAACCAGCACTACAAGCAATTCTAAACAAGATCCTAGAAAAAGATAATGAAGGCAACAACACCATGAGGCCAGACAGAGAAAATCAAATAGGCAAGGCAAGAAACTGAAAGGAGAATGTGAAAAAGTAAAAAGAGTCAAAAAAGGCCAATAACTTGTCAATAATAAATCAGTACATATCAGTTATAATTATCAATGTCAGTGGCCTCAACTCACCAATCAAGAGAAATAGACTGGCAAAATGGAATAAGAAGCAAAATCCAACAATATGTTGTATACAAGAAACACACCTAGTGCAAAAAGAGGCCCATAGATGGAAAGTGAAAGGATAGAAAACAATTCTCCATGTGACAGGAGCCAAGAAAAAACAGGGGTAGCAAACTCATTTACAGACAAATCAAATTTCAAAGCAAAACTGATTCTAGTATTATTGATGTAGGACGGTACTGTATCATAGCTCTGTGAATGTAAAATATCTTGTACCTGCTTTATGATACATAGTAGTGATCATGCTTTATCAGAGCTATATTTAATGATATTATTCTAGAATGTTCTCTTTCCAGATGATGATTAAGATGCTAATTAAAAAAATGGTGCCAGGTACCACAACAGCAAAAGAACTTTGCTGTTTTCTGGATATTATTCTTTTCTTTGTTTGTTGTTGTTGTTGTTGTTGTTGTTGTTGTTGTTGTTGTTTAATGGAATGTGAAGAATGTCTATAATTCTTTTTGGATGACTGCAGAACCTGGAAAAGCTGTTGCTATTGATGCATAACATACTGCTATTATTCATCTTTTTATATAAATATAAATATATATAATGAATTTTGGGAAACTTTAACGGTGCTGTCAACTTTGGAAAAAGTTATCCCAATTTACTGTGTTGAGTTGGCATTGAACAGAAATGGACAGCCATATTAGTCTAGAAATGTTAATTTTTTTATTTGTATTTTTCCATTTGTACAGTTGTAGCACATTGTACTAAATATGTAAGGTCATATCTACTTGGGTTTGAATATAGAAATTAATAAAGTATTCTCTAAATAATAAAAAAAAGAATAAGATAAGACTACAAGAGCAAGAAGCAATTTAAATATATTAAGGAATCCTTTTAATCTTCAGAATTAAGGATTATTTTATTCTTACATCATTGACTTTTCTCTTTTACTTTCCTTTTTAGTTTTATTTTAGGATTTCCTATTTTTAATGTTCATACAGAGATTTCTTTAACTGAAATACAGCATAGTTTCTCTGGTGTGAAAAACTATAATAGTACACAGGATCCTAATGAGATAATAATGTGAAATAGGAAGCAAAGAAATGAAGGTGTAGGTAAAGTGGGAAGGGTGGGGTAAAGGTAATAAGGGAGAGGAAACAATGTGAAAAAATGGAAATAAAGTGTTTGTAAATGGGGAGCAGAGGAGGGGGTGAAGGGAGGGCAGGGACAAGGGGAAAAAATGAGAATCAAACCTATTATGTAATGGTACAGGATCCCAATGATGAATGTAACTATATTGTATACCTAGATTGTACCAATAAACTTAATATAAAGAAAAAATGTCTAAACACCCCAATTATGTTCAGAAAAATTGAAAGGTAATTAAAACATTATCAGCAATGAAAAGCCCATGTCCTGACAGCTTCACTACTGAATACTACAAGACATTTAGGGAAGAACTATCATCACTGCTCTTTAAACGTCAATGAAATATGAAGGGAAGAAATACTTTCAAATTTGTTGCTGGAAGCAAGTAGTACTTTGATTCAAAACCAGGGAAAGACCCAACCAAACAACAGAAACATGGTAGGGGATATCACAATTCCCAACTTGAAACTATACTACAAAACCACTGTGATGAAAGTACCATGGTACTGGCAAAGAAACAGATCCAAGGATCAATGGAATAGATTTGAACGTGCAGAAACAAAACCAAACATACTCAGCTACCTCATTTTTGATAAAGGAGCCAACCATCCTCACTGGAGGAAAGATAGCTACTTTAACAAAGGGTGTTGGAAAAACTGGCTTTCAACTTGCCAAACATTAAAACTAGATCCCTAAGTTTCACCATGCACTAAACTAAAACCCGAGTGGATTAAAGATCTAAATATCAAAACAAAAACACTAAACTTACTGGAAAGAAAATTAGGTAGCACTCTCAAAGACCTTGTCATAGGAGAAGACTTTATGAGCAAATTCTCAGCAGCATGAGAAGTTTCACAAAGAATAATTAACTGGGATCTCATTGTATTAAAAAGATTTTTGCAGTGCAAGAAAATTCACCAAAAGAGTGAAGCGACCACCTACAATCTAGAAAAAAAAAACAAACAAAAAAACTTAACCAGCTACTCCTCAGAGAAAGGACTACTATCTAGAAACTATAAAGAATTCAAAAAAATCAGACACCCCAAATGCAAAGACATGATTCAAAAATGGTCATCTGAAAGGATTAGAATAATTAATACTGGTAAAGTGTGACAACTACCCATGTTGATAAAAATATTTTGGTCAGTCTCCATCAAAATATTAATGATAAATAAAATAAATAAAATGAGTTACAAATGTTATAGTGCTGTCATGATATAAATCCATATGTAAGCATCATAATTAACAACAGCTAAACTCTGCAAACAGTTTAGATGCCGATTAACAAATTAATAACTAAAGAAGTTATTAAACCATAAAAAGATGAAATCATATTATTTGATGGAAAATGCATGAGAAATCTGAGACTATGATTTTAATTAAAATGTGTCCTTCAGAAATCTTCTCCATTGTTGGTGGGAGTACTTACTGGTGCAACCACTAAGGAAATCAATATTGAGATATCTGAAAGAGCTGGGACTCGAAGTTCCATTTGACCCAGCCATCCCTCTGCTGGGTATCTTTCAAAAAGAATTAAAAGAATCATATCACAGTGATATATGCACACACGTGTTTATAGTGGCATGGTTTGTAATAGCTAAAACTTGGAAACAGACCATTTGCCCATCAGTTGGAGACTAGATAAAGAAGATGTGATTTTTCTATAAAATACAATACTACTCAGCCATAAAGAATGAGAAGTTACATTCATTCATAGGAAAATGGATTCATATTGAGGATGTACTCCCAAGTGAAATAAATAACTCACAAATGTGTAAATACCATATAGTTTCTCTGGTGTGAAAAAACTATAATTGTACCTAAGATCCTAATGGTGTAATTAACAATGTGAAATAGGAAGAAAAGGCTTAAAGGTGTGGGGGAAGTAGGAATGGTTTGGGAAAGGAAATAAGGTAAAAGAAAAAAATATATGAGAGAATGAAAAAATGGAAATGAAGTATTTGTAAATATGGAAGCAAGGAGTGGGTGAAGGGAGGGTAGGGGAAGGGGAAAAATGAGAACGAAGACCTGTCCTGTAAAGTTACAAGATCTGAATGATGAATTTAACTGTACTGTATACTTAAAATATACCAATAAACTCAATGAGAAAAAAATCAAATATCATATGGTTCTTTTATATGAGAAGCTTAAAATAGATATAAAAAGATTAGAATGAAGGGGAGATGATAGGAAATCAGAAGTCAGGCTTTTGGGAGATGGGAAGTGTATGTCAGAGACAGTAGAGGCAGAAGCATGGAATGAATTGTTAAAGAATTGAAAATGATCAAGATATGTTATATATCTGTACCAACACTACAAAACAAATGAAACTATTATGTATTTTAAACATACAATAATAAATACTTTCTCTTGTGTGCAAAACTATAATAGTACATAAGATCCTAATGATATAATTGACAATGTGAAATAGGAAGAAAAGTGCTAAGAGTGTGGGGAACGTGGGAAGGGTAGGGAAAATGGAATAGGGGAAAAGAAAAATATGAGAAAATGAAAAAATGGAAATAAACTGTTTGTAATGGGGAGGGGAGAAGGGAGTGAAGGAACAGCAGGGACAAGGGGAAAAATGATAACCCAGATCTGTCATGTAAAGGTACAAGATCCCAATAATGAATGTAACTGTACTGTATACCTAAAATGTACCAATAAAATGAATAAAAACCATACTATAAAAAATTAAAGAAGTAAAATAACACATAACCATTGAAAAGAGTCTACCATGTGACATAGTTTTTTACTTTTGAAAGTCTGGCTATAAATAAAATATAAAGCATTCCTCATTTTGGCTGCTTACAAAAGCAATTGTAATCATAGAGTAACTTTAAAGAAGCAAAATTCAGCTACTATACTGTCAAATGTTGACAATAATCCTCAGACAACCCAAAGGTAATACACTCACTGAAAACACAAGACCGCTGCCTCCTCATTTGAACACGTGAACACAGCTACATATTGAAAAGCAACTTTATTTCTTAAGTATATTTTGAAATATTTCAATTGCAGACAATTGACAATTTACCTTTCTTTTTTTCTACCATGGTATAATTCATTGCTCAATGTTCCAGAAATACAAATAAATCCATTTAATTTAATGGAGAAATATGAATGTGTGCAAATTGTTTAGACAAGTAACTTCAGGACAAAGGCACAGAGGGTACAATAGGCTCACAGGTTAATGGGAAGGCAGCTTTTCAACTGCAAAGGATTTATGGATATGGTAGCAACTAAATATATGAATTTTCAATGTGATATAATTTAGTGACCATGAGTGTACCTGCCCCCAAAAACAGAGCCAGGAAGAACACAGAGCAGTGATCTCCAGTGACCCCACATGGCATTAAAAGGTATATATGGAAATATAATATTGAAACAGGAATATGATAATGTAAAAATCAGATATAATAATACATGATGTTGTATAACAATGAATTTGAACATTACATTTGAATCAAACCAATTCACCTACTACAATAAGTTCATTTTTGACTAGTGCTTTTAGGGACCAGAATCTGAAACCCTGAAATTTTTACTCTCATACTTAGATTCATAGAAATCAAACTCTCTGGTGATAATACCCAGGCATCAGTACTTCTATTCTTCCTGTGCGATTCTGATAAAAGCCAAACTGGGGCATCTGTGATATGGCTTATGAATGCAACCAGCCTAAATAGATAACACCAATGCAATGTTTAAAGAAAATATCCATGTACTTTGGAAGCAGATGCAAATTTCAAATATATAGAGGATTTAACATTTCACTTAGAGGCCAAGGTCGTCTCTCAGAAACTACAGAAGATGCTTGTTTATAATATTTTACTCATGGAATTTGTGATTAAAAGAATATTTAAGAATACAGTGAAATTTTGTTAAAGTTGGACTGAAGGAATCAATATTTAACAATGAAGTATTGAATAAAAAGAAATCCATAATGCTACAAGTGCGAACCAATTGGCAGAATTTTCTGGTCTATATATTCTGATTATTTGCAGGTCTACATAAATTGGGTTTTAAAACACAAACTACAAAATGGAAGGAAGAGATATTAACACTACATTGCTCTGCTCTGAAGCCTCCGCAGGGCATGTTTCATGTCCTGATTTCTCAGGCTGTAGATGAAGGGATTGAGCATTGGGATCACCATGGTGTACATCACTGAAGCTACTGAGATCTTTTTAGGAGATGTGAAATAAACACCAAAGGCTGTTCCATAAAATAAGCAAAAAACTGAGAAGTGAGACCCACAAGTGGAGAAGGCTTTATACTTCCCACTTGAGGATGAGATTCTCAGAACAGCACAAACAATTTTATAGTAAGAGAAAAAGATCCCTGAAAGGGGAAGAAATCCATAGATAACACCACTTACAAAATATGTGACTATATTTTTGGTAAAGTTATTAGAACAGATGAGATATAGAAGTTGCGAAGGTTCACAGAAGAAATTAGAAATGTTTGAATCTTCAAAATATTTAAAATGTAAGACAATCATATTGTGAAGCTGGGATTCTAAAAGACTAAACAAAAGAGACACCATGACTAAGAAGACACAGAGGCGAGGATTCATGA
The DNA here is from genome assembly GCF_012274545.1 of Fukomys damarensis. Taxonomy (NCBI): domain Eukaryota; kingdom Metazoa; phylum Chordata; class Mammalia; order Rodentia; family Bathyergidae; genus Fukomys; species Fukomys damarensis. The sequence goes on along the minus strand of NW_022900942.1, from coordinate 2,402,667 downwards.
TGACATGATACTGCAGTGGGTGACAGATGGCCACAAACCGGTCATAAGCCATCACAGTCAGAAGCATGTCATCCATACACCCAAAAATTAGAAAAAGAGACATCTGTGTCAAGCAGCTTTTAAAAGAGATTATCTTACTCTGTAATGGGATGTCCAAAATCATCTTTGGGACTGTTGTGGAGATGAAACCAATGTCAGCTAAAGACAGATTGGAGAGGAAGAAGTACATGGGTGTGTGGAGATGGGAGTCTGAGATGATGGCCACAATGATGAGCAGGTTTCCAAGCACAGCCACAAGATACATAGTTAGGAAGAGTCCAAAGAGGATAGGCTGCAGTTCTGGATCCTCTGAGATCCCCAAGAGATGAAATCCTGGGATGTGTGTTAGATTTTGTTCTTCTAAACTTCTTGGGCACCTTTTGCAAAAGAAAGGCACGTTGGAGAAAAGACACAAATACCAGGTACTCAAACAGTTGTCCAAATTGCTTTGAATTGGATATTTTATACATTATGTAAGTTTTAGGAGAGTTAAGACCATTTTAGTGAACACTAAATTAAAGTTGATACTTCGTATTTTGAAAATATTTATATATGTCACTTGTCTTCCAGAATTTTTTCTATTTTCTTCTCTTTACTGATGACTTTCCTTTGTAGAAAAAAATGCTCACTCAAATACATTTATTTGTATTTTAAAGGTGTTTATTATAAAACTTGTATACTTACCTTTGGTGGACTTTACCTTTCAATAATATATTTAAGTTAAATGCACATAACCAATGGCATTGCTTACAACAGATGTGGTCTTGGTGTACAATTTGGTTAATAATTAAACAATAATGGAGGAAGTCAGCTCTTTGCTTTTTTTCTCATCTGTATTCTACAGTGGGGAGCCTCATAGCACTTCTTCTATTTTGCTAATCTTAGTATAGGTGCTGCCTAAGAGAGTACTATTTTGCTAAACTTAAAGTCTTTTGCATACGGTTAGGGACTTTAGTTCCAAGGAAAATCTCAAAACCTGAACTTGACTCTGATACTTCTTATACAATTTAATAGATATTCACAGCAATATTTTGTGGTACATTGGTGGTGATTTTCTCTCTCAGATACCTGAAGATGATTTGTATTTATTCTTTTTTCATCTCACAATACAGTTACATAGGGAAAATACCAAAAAGAACATTATAGAAAATACACCTTTAGCCCCTTTCTTCCCATTTCACAATGTCAGTAATCTCATTAGGATTTTATGTACTACTACAGTTTATTCACAACAGAGTATTAATTCTATTCATCTTCAAAAGAGGAGATAATGCCCTGGGACAGGCATTAGGAAATCAATATTTTAGTTCCATTTCTTTAATCTTGTACCATATGCACATGTGAGTGTGAATATCTCTAACACTCATACAGGATAAGAGAAAAAGGAAGACTACATCAGTGTGCCATCCATCTATGGCATGTCTGAAACTTGATAAAATATTACTTTGCTTTTTTTCCTTCAAATAAAGAATTTCATGGAAATGGTGAGTGTATTGATAAAAAAATGTCAAGAGCCAGGAATCATAACCCAGGAATTATAAGATTCCAAGACATGCATCTGCTCAAGAATAAAGCTTACCACTTCTCTCTGCCTCTTTTTCATTTGTGAAGATCCATAAAAAAATTTTATCATGTCTTTATTTGTAAATAGTGAAGGGAGGAGGGGTGAGTGAGAAAAAAATGAGAAAAAATAAAAACAATTGTGCTTGAAAGAAACAAAAAATAACTAATCAGCAGATGTTTTTAATAATAAAAGTTTAGGGCTGATTTTTTTCATGACACAGACATGAATAAGCACTATTACTTTTGTCTAGTGATTATTGTATATTCCAGAAGATGATGACAGGGTAGATAGGAAAGCACCAAATGTGCTGAAGCCACACTAATTGCCACCAATTTTTGTGAATCAAACAATCATCTATCTAGTGCATTTTTAAATTTTTGAAGGCTCTTCTGTACCAATTAAGTACAAGCTCTGTGGAGATTAAAATTAAAGAGAGTATTTTCTTTTCTTTTTTCAAAACAACATGAAGATTCCATCTTACTCAAAGAATGGCTATCATTAAGTATATCATTTATTCAAATAAGCAATCTAGGGTGAGGGATTTGGCTCAGTGGTTCCAATGCCTGCCTCACAAGTGCAAGGACCTGAGTTCAATCCCTGGTACCAAAAATAAAAAATATATATAAAAATATAAAATAAAATACACAACAAATATAAGGACAAAAATTAATGCCCCATTTCAGAAATTAAAAAAATAACTTCAAGTAACAGGGCACTTCAATTATGTGATGTGATGTTTCCTCTTATAATTAATAACAATGCAAATAGTTGATTACATTTTACATTTATTTTATAAATTTATCACATATTAGTCAAATAGGGAGCAATTCTATCTGTTTCTTTCATCTTTAGTTTCACTGTACCAAATAGAAATAACTCAGATAATAATGTTCAGTCTCAGAGATACTAACACTATGCTTTCATCACTGAAATAGTAAACGTGACCAATAGATTCAAAATGAAATTGTCAGATTCTGAGTCCTATTCCCAAGGTAGATGCCCAGGTTTTTAACCACACACACATCTGAGGTACATTTCATTAGTAATGAAATCAGCTCCCCGGTTTTATTTCCTTTTGAGTGTAAACTAGCAGATTATAGGAATAGAAGAGCATGTGACAACAGCAACTGGAGAGGCATGAGAGAGTTGTTGGCTGAATTATAATGTTCCCAGTCTTTCAGTTATTTTCCTCTGTGGCTATGGGTGTCCTTCCTATAGCGTGTGCAACTGGTGCCACACACTATTCTGTGACCTAGTAGGAACCCCCAAAACGACAACAGGCTGAGCAAGCTTCCCCCCCTTGTTCATAGAGAGACAGGGAAATGACATGACTGGGGCTGTCAATAGCAAGACTTGCCAGCATTCTCTAGGCAGGATGTTACCTTCATGATCTTATAATTTGTTTCATCCTCCTCATCATCAACTTCATCTGTTTCACAATTGAAATTTCAAGTAACTGAACAGAGAGATCCACATTACCCTTTTGTGGATGAGACATCTATGCCCAGCATAACAAGTGAGGCTGGGAATTAAAACATTGAATTACTTATCGGTGGCCCACAGTACAAGAAGAAACGTAAAGTTCACATTAATTATAACTGAAATTTTGCAATTATTATCTTTCCATTTGGACGCTCAGATTATCTGTTTGTCTAAATGATTAGGGAATAAAGTATTGTATAATCCCTCAACCAACCGACCTCTCTCTTGGCACTTACTCTGTAGAGTTGCTTCTCTGCTGGATCATGACCAAGGAGTGCAGACCTGAAGCACTTTCGCTGTTCTGTGCAGTTTGTGAATGTGCTGGATCTATTCTCAGCTTGATATTAATTGTCAGATATAAACTACCTTCTACAGACAGCCAGGATGAGGAGACCCCAAAAAGGCTTCTTGACTGGTAAAATCAAACTAAAATGCTGGAGACACGCTGTGATGTTGATTCCTAGACAGCCCTGGAGGCTCAATACACAGAGCTCATAATTAGCTGTGTTGGTTCAAATATTGTTATCCCTGTGGATTTCCTAATATTACTTGAGCCAAAGGACAAGATACTAAAATGTCCATCACAGTTTTGGAGCTCTTATTCTATTGAGGGGAAAGTATGTGTGTCCTATTAAATGGATTTATTTTCTTTTTTAAAATGATTATTATTTTGTAGTTTACTTCCATTGTGGTAAAATATATACAATAATGTTATTGCTTTCATCACTTTTATGTGCATTATTCTGTGATCACAATCATGTCCATCATGTACAAATTTGGCCAATATCTGTTTCCAGAAATATTTCCTCTTCCAATCTGCAAATCTGTACTCATTTTTAAAATTCCACATCAATTCCTCTCCCAACTGCTTGCAATTAAAATGACAAATTGATCATAAAACAAGTTCACAAAATAAAGCTTAACATCAACAGCAATAATGTGAACAAGAAGGCATGATTTACAACTCTTTATGTTTAATTTACTGGGAGTCCAAGTGAATGCTAAGGTCCTGAGAATGTAATGTTGTCCTGTGGAGTTTCCCTGAAGAGTGTTTAATATCCTGTTCCTAAGGTCACAGATGAAGGGATATTGCATAGTGGTGGCTAGAGTGGGAGACACCAAAAGAGCTGAAGTCCAAGTATTTTGTTCCAGGGACTATTCTATTTTGGAAAGCAAACTAACTGATGACATCATGCGTAGAGAAGGCAATATTTTTCTGATAATCATGAGTTTTGAACAGCGAAGGAAAAAAATGTTAGGAAGAGAAAAATATCCCGGAGATAGGTGTAGAACCAGAGATGCCATCAACAAAATACCTGATTATATTATTACTGAAGGTGTCAGAAGAAGCAAAATTAGATCTTTTTGTTTTTCTTTTAAATTGAATTTATTGGTACATTCTAGGTAGACAGTACAGTTACATTCATTACTAGGCTCTTGTACCTTTACATGACAGGACTTGGTTCTCATGTTTCCTCTTGTCCTCACCCTCCCTTCACCCCCACCACCTTCAAACACTATTAATTCCATTTTTACATTTTCTCATATTTTTTTCCTTTTCCCTTGTTCCCCTTTCCCTATCCTTCTCATTGTCTCTACACCTTTGGTGCTTTTCTTCCTATTTCACATTGCTAATTGTCCCGTTAGGATGTTGAGTACTATTTTAGTACTTCACACCAGAGAAAATATTTGGTATTTGCATATATGTGACTTATTTATTTCACTTAGGAGTATATCCTCAGAAGGTACCCATTTACCTATGAATGAATCTTCTTTCTCATTCTTTATGGCTGAGTTATATTCCATTTTATAGAAAAATCACATCTTCTTTATCCAGTTTCCAACTGATGGGCAGATGGGCTGTTTCCAAGTTTTAGCTATTACAAACCATGCCATTATACACATGGGTACACATATATCACGGTGGTATGATTCTTTTAATTCTTTTGGAAAGATACCCAACAGAGGGATGGCTGGGTCAAATGCAACCTCTAATCCTAGTTCTTTGAGGTATCTCCATAATGGTTGCACCAGTCTGAACACCTACCAACAATGGAGAAGGGTTCCTTTCTCCCCACAAACATGCCAACATTTGTTATTGTGTGATTTCCTGATAGCAGCCATTTTTTGTGGAGTGAGGTGAAATCTCAGTGTTTTTTTCATCTGCATCTCTTGAATGACCAGTGTTGTGGAGCACTTTTTCATATATTTACTTGCTGATTTTATTTATTTGTCTGAGAAATGTCTGTTCATTTCAGATGTCCATTTTAGAATTGGGTCTTTATATTTGGGTGGACTGGTTGTTTTGAGTTCTTTATATATTTTAGATAATAGTGCTTTGTCTGAGGAGCAGCCGGTAAAAAAATTTTCCCACATTGTAGGTTGTCTCTTAGTTCTGTTGATGGTTTCTTTTGCATGGCAGAAGATTTTTAATGAGATGAATTTCCAGTTGTTGATTCTTTCTGCTAGTTCCCATGCTACTGAAGATTTGTTCATAAAGTCTTTTCCTATGCCAATGTCTTCCAGAGTTCTGCCTAACTTATCTTCCAGAAAGTTTAGTGTTTCTGTTTTAATGTTTAGATATTTAATCCACTTGGATTTTAATTTAGTGCATGGTGACAGACAAGGGTCTAATTTTAATCTTCTGCAGATTGAGATCCAGTTTTTTCAACACCATTTATTAAAGAGACTATCTTTCCTCCAGTGGGGACTGTCAGCACCTTTGTCAAAGATGAAGTAGCTGAGTGCATCTGGAGTTATTTTTGTGTCTTCCAATCTGTTCCAATAATCCTCAGGTCTGTTTCTTTGACAGTATCATGCTGTTTTTATCACAGTGGCTTTGCAGTATAGTTTCAATTGGGAATTGTTATGCCCGCTGCCATGTGTCTGTTGCCTAGCATGGCTTTTTCTATTCTAGGTCTCTTATGGTTCCAAATGAATTTTTGGATTCTTTTTTCTAGTTCTGTAAAGTATAGTGTTGGGATTTCAATTGGCATTGCATTGAATCTATATAGCAGTTTTGGTATTATGGAAATTTTTGCTATGTTGATTCTTCCTACCCAGGAGCAGGGGACATCTTTCCATTTTCTTATATCATCCTTGATCTCTTTTTTCAGACTGCTGTAGTTTTCAGTGTAAAGGTTTTTTGCTTCTTGTGTTAGATTAATTCCCAGATACTTCATTTTTGGGGGGTGCTATTGTGAAAAGAATCGTTTCCCTTATTTCTTTCTCAGTGAGTCTGTTGTTTGTGTACAAGAAGTCCGTTGATTTTGGGGTGTTGACCTTGAATCCAGCTACTCTACTAAAAGTGTCAATTAAGTCTAGAAGTCTTTCGGTGGAGTTCTTTGGGTTTTCAATATAGAGTATCATATCATGCACAAATAATAACAGTTTAACTTCTTCCTTCCTATCATTATTGCTTTAATTTCTTTCTCTTGTCTAGTTACTATGGCTATTGTTTCCAGAACTATATGGAAGAGGAGTGGTGATATTTGGAATCCTTGTCTTGTTCCTGATTTTAATTTTATTGAGTTTATTGGTACATTTTAGGGATACAGTACAGTTACATTCATTGCTGGGATCATGTACCTTTACATGGATAGTCTTGATTCTCATTTTTTCCCTTACCTCTGCCCTCCCTTCACCCCCTCCTCCCCTCCCCATCTACAAACAGTTTATTTTCATCTTTTCATTCTCTCACATTTTTTCTTTTCCCTTTTTGTTCTTCTCCTATGTATCACACCTTCCCTACACCTTTAGCTCCTTTCTTCAAATTTCTAAATGTCAGTAATCTTATTAGAATCTTATGCATTGTTGCAGAATATTCACACCAGGGAAACTATTTGGTATTTACACATGTGTGACTTATTTATTTCACTTAGGAGTATATCTTCAATATGTATCCATTTTCCTATGAATGAATCTATTCTCTCGCTCTTTATGGCTGAGTAATATTCCATTTTATAGAAAAACCACAACTTCTTTATCCAGTTTCCAACGGATGGGCAAATAGGTTGTTTCCAAGATTTAGCTATTACAAACTGTGCCGCTATAAACATGGGTGCACATACTTCTCTGTGATATGATTCTTTTAGTTCTCTTGGAAAGATACCCAACAGAGGGATGGCTGGGTCAAATGGAACCTCCAGTCCAAGCTCTTTGAGGTATCTCCATATTGATTTCCATAGTGGTTGCACTAGTCTGCACTCCCACCAACAATGGAGGAGGGTTCCTTTCTCCCCACAACCCCGCCAACATTTGTTATTGTGTGATTTCTTGATAGCAGCCATTCTTTGTGGGGTGAGGTGGAATCTCAGTGTTGTTTTCATCTGCATCTCTCGAATGACCAGCGATGTGGCTTGTTCCATATTTTAACGTTTCAGTTTTTGGCCATTTAATATGATGTTGGCTGTTGGTTTTTCTTAGATAGCCTTTATTAAGTTGAAACATTGACCATCTATTCCATTTTTTTGCAGAGTTTTTTATCATGAATGAGTGTTGAATTTTGGCAAATGCTTTTTCTGCATCTATCGAGAGGATCATGTGGTTCTTGTCCTTGACTTTGTTAATATAGTGCATTATGTTTTTGGCCATTTAATATGATGTTGGCTGTTGGTTTTTCTTAGATAGCCTTTATTAAGTTGAAACATTGACCATCTATTCCATTTTTTTGCAGAGTTTTTTATCATGAATGAGTGTTGAATTTTGGCAAATGCTTTTTCTGCATCTATCGAGAGGATCATGTGGTTCTTGTCCTTGACTTTGTTAATATAGTGCATTATATTTATTGATTTACATATGTTGAGCCATCCTTGCATCACTGGAATAAATCCGACTTGGTCAGTTTGTATGATCTTCTTGATGATCCTCTGTATTCTGTTTGCTAGTATCTTATTGAGGATTTTTGCATCTATATTCATTGAAGAGATTGGTCTGTAGTTCTCTTTTTAAGTTACATCTTTCCCAGGTTTGGGAATCAAAGTGATATTTGCTTCTAGGAAAAAATTTAGAAGTATTGCTTCTCTTTAATTTAATTGAAAAATCAGAAGAGTAATGACAGTAGATCTTCTCTAAATGCCTTGTAAAATTCAGCAGTAAATCCACCAGGACCTGGACTTTTCTTTGTTGGTAAGTTTTTAATAATATTTTAAATTTCACTGATTGTGATTGGGATATTTAAAATGTTTTTATCTTCATCGTTCAACTTTGGTAATTCATATGCACCTAGAAATCTGTCCATTTCTTCTGTGTTTTCCATTTAATTAGAGTACTGATTCTCATAGTATGTATTAATGATCTGCTGGATTTCTCTGGGATCTGTTGTGACTTTGCCTTTTTCATTCCTGATTGCATGAATCTGAGCCTTTTCTTTCCTTTTTTTTAATAAGATTTGCTAAAGTTTTATCAATTTTATTTATTTTTTAAAAAAACAACTCTTCAATTCATTTATTTTTTGTAATATTTTCTTAGTTTCCATTGCATTGATTTCTGCTCAGATCTTTATAATTTCCTCTCTTGTTCAAGTTTTGGGTTTTTCTTGCTCTTGTTTATCCAGGAGCCTAAGAGTCATCATTAGGTTGTTTATTTGAGCTTGGTCTGTTTTCCTAATGTGGGAATTCAGTGGTATGAATAATACACGTAGCACTACTTTCATTGTGTCCCAAAGATTCCTGTATGTTGTATTGGTATTTTTGTTTATTTGTAAAAACCATCTGATTTCTTCTGTGATCCATTGATTGTTCAGGAGAGTGTTGTTCAATTTCCATGTGTTTGTGAAGATCCTACGCTTTCTTATTCTATTGATCTCCAGCTTCATTGCATTGTGATATGATAATATACAGGGAATAACTTCAATTCTTTTGCAGTTATTCAAACCTGTTTTGTGAGCTAGTATGTGATCTATCTTGGCAAATGACCCATATGCAGCTGAAAAGAATGCATATTCTGATTTTATGGGGTGGAACACTCCATAGACATCTAATAAGTCCCTATGTTCAAAAGCTTGGTTCAGTTCTAGTATTTCATTGTTGATTTTTTGCCTAGATGATCTGTCAATTTGTTATAGTGGGGTATTCTGATCCCCCATCACAATTGTATTAGTGGTTATTTGGTTTTTCATGTTACTTAATATTTGTTTTATATAGTTGGTGGCATTTATATTTGGTGCATATATGTTTATGATTGTCATTTCTTCCTCTGGGATTGTTCCCTTTACAAGGATTTAGTGGCCTTCTTTGTCTCTCTTAATCAGTTTTGGTTTGAAGTTTGCTTTGTCTGCAAATAAGATTGCTACTCCTGCTTTTTTCTGGGCTCCTGTCACATGGAAAATTGTTTTCCATCCTTTCACTTTCAGTCTATGGGCTTCTTTTTGCACTAGGTGTGTTTCTTGTTTGCAACATATTGCTGGATTTTGCTTCTTAATCCATTCTGCCAATCTATTTCTCATGATTTGTGAATTGAGGCCATTGACATTGATAGTTATAACTGATATGTATTGACTTATTATTGTCATGTTATTGTCCTTTTGTTTACTTTTTAAAAAATATTTGTCCTCTCCTTTTAGTTTCTAGCCTTGGCTATTTGATTTGCTCTGTTGGGCCTTGTGGTGTTGTGATCTTCATTGTCTTTTTCTAGGATATTGCTTAAAATTCTTTGTAGTGCTGGCTTAGTATTCATGAAGTTTCTCACACATACTTCGTCATGGTATCTTATTTATCCATCCATTTTGAAAGAGAGTTTTGTGCCATACATCAGTCTTAGTTGTATGTTTTCTTTTAGGACTTGAAATACCTCACTCCAGGCTCCCCTTGACCCTAAGGTTTGTGTTAAAAGTCTGCTGTGATTCTGTTGGGCTTTCCTTCTCATGTGATTTGTTTCTTTTCTCTTACTGCTTGTGGTATTTTGTTCTTCTGTTGAGTTTCTGGGATCTTGATTATTATATGTCTAGGTGTAGATTTTTTTTTATCCTGGCTAGTTGATGTCCTATATGCCTTGCTTATCTGAATGTCTAATTCTTCCCCTCTGTTTGGGAAGTTTTCTGTCATTAATTCTTTGAACAGCTTTTTAAGTCTTTTGCATTTTCTCCTGGTACTTCATGGATCTCTATCAGTCTTATGTTATTCTTTGCATCATCTAGGAGTTGTTGGATCGATTTCTCATGATCCCTTACTGTTTTTAAGAGAGTTCTCTTTTCATGGTCACTGTCTGCTATCCTATCTTCTATATCTGAGATTCTATCTTCAAAATCTGTTATTCTGTTGCCCATGCTTTCAATGGAATTTTTAATTTCCTATATATCTGTTTGAATCTGTTTAATGGATTCCATTTCTTTCCTATGCTAGACATTCATTGTTTCTATTTCTTTCTTATTCTGGACTTTCATGGTTTCTATTATGTTCCTAAGCTCATCTATTTTTTTGTCAGTTTCTGTTCTGGAGTCTCAAATCATATCTTTCATTTTGCTCTCCATCTCTATGGTTATCTGGGAAATGATATCTGTTTTGAATTTTTCTAGAGATTGATTGATCAGTTTTTTTTTTACTTCCTGTGCTGTGCATTCTGATTGTATTGGAGGGTCACTATCTGATTTTTCATCCTCCCTTGCCCTACTTTTGTCCATTGGTGGACTGGAAGTCTGTTTTTGTGGCTTGCTTAAGTGTTTTCTCATCTTTATTTTTGCTGTTGTGTTGCCCTTGATTCTATCTCTGGGTCATTAAATCTTCCTGATATCATTATTTCCCAGTCTTTGATTCTCTAATGACTTATAGACATTCTCATTTTCATAATTGAGAAAACAAATCATCAAATCAATTCCTATCCTTTATCCTTATCGATACAATCAGGAACGTAATAGGATCAATCACCACCCTTTATAGCCCACCATGCCTCTGCAGAGTGCATCTAAGGACTAGCTCAGTCAGGGGATCTAATAGTCGGGGGGCGCAATGGTGCTCAGGTGCACCCACATGGCTACCCTCCTGGTGCTGTGTCAGAGCCAATCAGTGGTCCCCGCTGGAAATGGCATGGCTCCAGAGGAGGCCCATAGTTCGGGCAGGACCATGCAGCAGGGGTGGCTCTGTGTCCAAGCTGGGACTATCAAAATTCGTTTCTTGAGAATGGAAATTTCCATATTCATGAAGAATACAAATCAAATCAATCAAATGGGGCAGCAGGAAATTAAAGAAGCTACATACACACATAAATAGAAAAGCCACAATGTCAGATTCTTAGTGAGTAAGTAATGCAGATGACCCGTGGTGTGTCCTTCCAAAGTTTAATGCAGGAGGTGACATCCATACTTTCCCCTCTGACATTCAATATTCCCAAAGCAAACAGCCCCATGATTAAGCGTTTCTTTCATGGGGAGTCAGGAAAAGTGAAAGAGCTGCTAAAGCTTATCATCAAATCCATGCCCAGGACACAAACTCAAACAAGAACTATTTATCTTTTTTGTTCCTCTTAATACACAAAATTTTATGAGAAAATATCTGAAACTCAACTTCCTTTCTTGGAAGTGTATATACTTTTTTATCCTTTGTTTTGAAAATGTTTTCTTAAGTTCTAGAGGACATTCTTAAAAGGAGGCAGTATATAGATCATTCTAAAAAATAAGTTTTTGTTTGTTTTTTCCTGAGAGCACTGATTGCAGTCAGGATTTGTGAACTAAAGAAGCTGTGTTTTAGTTTTTAACAAAGACATCCATTTTTTTATTCTTTGCTGCTATACATGGAGTTCTGAGCCTGCTAGGCAAAGGCCCCACCTGTGGCACATTCTCCAGCCCTCATTTCAAAATTTTTGATATGTCCTCTCTGCCAAGCAGGGGATAAGTTTCAAAAATCAGACTAAGAAAGAGCTGGTAATTTGTCTACGTTTATAAGCATATAAGTACAAGTATAAAGTCAAAACACAATAACTTCATGTAACTGGATATTTTGGCATAATTGTATGAAAATACATGCAATCATTACTACCATTAATTTAAAACACAATAACTTCATGTAACTGGATATTTTGGCATAATTGTATGAAAATACATGCAATCATTACTACCATTAATTATAAGATCATTTTATTTGGCTTTATTTTTTATATTCATCCTACTAGCAACAGAGGGCCAGGGATTTAGCTCAGTGGTGCTGCCTGCCTCAAAAATGCAAGGTCCTTAGCTTGATCCTCTGTATGAAAAAACAAAGAAACAAACAAACAAACAAACCAACACAAACAGGGGGAAGACCCATTCTGTCATTTTTCTTCTTTAATGCAATTGTATCGATGATAAATCCACTCAGATGACCATGCTGAATCACAGAAATACTAATAACTTATCATTCTAGACAAAGGGCTAAGTGTGACAGGATTCAAAATGAAATAGTTAATCTCTGGGTCTGATGTACTACACTCATTCATTATTTCCTAATCAACAGAAAGATTTAATCAGAAGTCTGAGCTTTAAACAATATATCTGTGGTATATATTTTATTACGATGTGTTTTGATAAATAATAATTACATTTATCTGGTTATATCCATACATATACATGTGTAATCTGGACCCATTTCATTCCACTTTCCTCCACACTCCCCCTCCACAAAGACTCATGGTATACTGGTACATAGTCAGACAACATATTTTGATTATTCTATTCTCTTCTTCATTTTTGCTTCCTTTCTCTACTCTCCACTTTCTCCCGGATTTCCTTCTTTTCTAAAATCCGTTTTAGGATCCCTTTGACACTCCTTTGTTTTAGCTAAATGTACAAGAGAAAAACACATGATATTTAACTTTATGTGTCTACCTTGTTTCACTAAATACGGTGGTCTCTAATAACATCTACTTCTTTCCACATAATATGCTTCTGTTGTACTTTATTCCTGAGTACTATTCTATTATGTGTGTGTACCATTCATCTGTTGGACACCATTTTTCTTATCCATTCATCTATTGATGGGCAGCTAAGCTGGCCCCACAGCTTGTAATTGTGAATTGTGCAGCACTGATCATGGGTTCACATCTATCACTAGAGCATGCTGACTTTAATATGCCAAGGAGTAATGTAGTTGGATCAAGTATATTTTTAGTTTTAGTTTTTAGAGAGACCTAGAGACTGCTTTTCATAGTGATGGTACTTTTTACCTTCTCATCACCATCGTGTAAGTATTCCTTTTTCCCACATCCTGACCAGTGCCCAAATTTTTTTGTTTTTATTCTAACAGGGATGTGATGTAATTTCAGCCTTGTTCTCATTTGTATTTCACTAATGGCTTACTATGTTGAATAATTTTTCCATATAATATTGGCCCTTGGTACTTCTGAAAGTGTCTCTTCATCTGCCTGTTCATTGACTAGGAATGTGGATTTCTATCTTGAAGTTAATTTTGTGTTCCTCTTATAGGCCAGATACTAATCCTCTAGCAGAAGACCAGCCAGAAAATATTTTCTCCTACTCTGTTATATATCTTCACTCTTTTTTCCTTTGATGTGCAGAGTTTCTGTTTGATGTAGTCACATTTGTTGATCATCATTGTTATTCACTGAACTACTGGAATCCTACTCAGGAAGTTTTTTCCTTTGCCTATGGAGTCAAGTGTTTTCCCCAGATTTATTCTAAATGATACAGTTTCTGGTCAAATATCTAGGTCTTTGATCCCTGTGATATACTCTTCAACACTTTCCCCTTTTAATAGTAGGGATTTAAAAAGCCCTGAAATTATTTCTTATTTTGAGATTGAGTGGGATGGTACAAGAATGGGAAAAGATGTGGTCAGCTGTGAGAATGCCTTGGAGTGGGCTGTACAAAATTACCATGTGCGTACTTCTGTGATCTTTGCCTGTGATTCAGAGCTACCTTTCTTGTAGTAGATGCAGCATTTGCCACACTCTGCTGTCCACTACCATCTACTAAATATTCCAAAGGGATGCAGAGGGAGTAACACATGTTCTCCAGCAGCAACAGGGCTGTGGAGTGGTTGACTGCTTCACCAAAACCACAAGCTTCTGTGATTCAACCACCAAGATGCCCATGTGTATAACAAGATTAATTTTTGAAAATGCTGCACTGTTTTCAATCTACCAATCTGGCACATACCACATAAAAATGCTGTCTTCATACCATTTCTGTAAGACAATAACATTATGAGAGCATACAGCTTAGAGAAGAACATGAGAAATGAATGAAATAAACAACATGTAATAAGTAGCTCACAGCCTGGCATTTTGGAAAGCATGAGACTTAGCTCATGACATGATTTCGGTATAATTTTGGTGCTACTTTTCTTCTCCTCTCCAGCTATCTCTGTTCATATTCATCCTACTCCATCCCCATCTCCTTCTCCTGCTGCACCAGACCTGCTACTCTTCTTCCTACTAATCTTGATACATATTTAGGGCAACTAAGGAGACAGATTGAAGAGACTTATTCTCTGGGAACATAGCCGAGATGTCCATAGGAAACAGAATCAGGGTTCAAGGAGAACAAAAATTTGAACAAGCTTCTGGGACCTATACACAACCATAAAACAAAACTTCACATACTTCTTGCTAAAATGCACATGAATGTATTTGCTGACTACACGATATGCATGTGTTCCTTTATTATGAGCTAACAAAGCATCCAAAAGTTCTTTCTCCATCCTTCATCTCCATCTGCACTTAATGAGCTAATTTACATTTCTACTGGGTCATGAACAGGAAAATGAATAAGTGATGTGTCTCCCCTAACTCAAGTTACCCAATGTAGGTTCACAGTAGTCCTATAAGATTGATATAAATTTATTGTAGACAGCTAAACTCATTAGATAATATAACACAGTTCGATAAGGCCAGGCCCTAAGCACAGAAGATGACTAAGTCCAATTGCTAAAAGTTCAGGATTTAAAAAGGCAGAACTACTACATTCACATACTTCCCCTAGGGATGAACAGCAGTGATGAATATTCTAAAAAGAAATCAATCATCACTTTAATTGGGGACCACCTCCCAGGCCACTTCCTTTACAAAAAATCATTATTCATTCTATGCATTACCACTACATCAATGTTTACTATTTGATCCCCATGCAAGCATGTAATCAATATTACCTAAACAACTATACTTATGATTTTATTGGTTGATCATACTTTTTCCTCACATCATACCCACTTTGTGATATTCCATTGGATCTGAATTCTTGA
Organism: Fukomys damarensis; assembly: GCF_012274545.1. NCBI lineage: Eukaryota > Metazoa > Chordata > Mammalia > Rodentia > Bathyergidae > Fukomys > Fukomys damarensis. Next base: position 2,387,415 of record NW_022900942.1, on the reverse strand, counting down.
CTATAGTTTTGTCCCACCTTGAATCCACCTCACCATGGCTTTGTTTCATAAAGCACTTTTGAAAAATGGGGTGGGTGGAAACCCTATTTTTTAGGCTTTCTTCTGTCTCTGTTAGACAGAAGATCTATCTTTCTTGCAATACATTATTCCCACTCTTAAGCTCTATTGTTCCCAGAAGTAATTCTTTGACTTTAGAGAACACAAATTCAGCATTTCAAATATCTAGCACGTTCAGAGTTATAACGCTTCCTTTTTGCTATTTGGATTATTTGAGGCCTGATATCATGCATGTGTTTTATGCCCAATATCAATAACATGCCACATAGCTCTCTTCTTAAGTACACAACTTTAAGCGGGGAGACACAGCTATTTATATCAAAAGTTTGGTGCTAATAAATGAAAAAAAACTTGACATAGGCTGATTATTTTACAATAATTTGAAGGATCAATGCACATAGCTCATAGCCAAAGAATTCCCTGCTATCCCAAACATTAAGAACTTCTTAATATTAATGGAGGAATAAGAGGAGGAGGACAGAGTGGATATCATCTCTCATTTTCATCTTTTACTCTCTTCACGAGGAATCTCCTGTGTAGCATTTACTTAATTTTTTTGTTTCCTTCTAAAAAAAAATAAGACATATCTACCTTTCATCTTCATTATTTATTGTGGTAAGACATAAGTAGCAAAATTTAATGTAACTATATTTGTTTCATGATTCAGTAGTAGAATGGTTTTCATATCCATTCCTTAACATTTTTGAGCCCCCAACTGAAACTTAGTACTCATTTCATTTTTTCTGTATTACAAATTCAGGACCTTGCACTTGCCAGGCAGGCTCTGTGCCACTGAGCAACATTCCAGGCCCCAGTACTCCTTTTAAAGAGTCTGTGTTCATCCTACTTCACACCACTTTAAAATGCCATTCTGCTCTTTACTATAATGAGAAATTAAAATCCTGAAAGTATGAATATAAGATGACTAGGAGGCTGAACTTAAAAGACTCTATATGAAAGATTGATGCTTTCTCAACCTATATTGCACCAAAGGCATCAAGTCCTTATTTTAAATTTTCTTTCTATGAAGCTTCCTCAGGGCATCTTTCATGTCCCTGTTCCTCAGGCTTTAGGTAAAAGGATTGAGCATAGGCATCACAACTGTGTACATCACTGAGGAAGCCAAACTCTTTTTAGGAGAATGCACTATGGCTGATCCAAGGTACATCCCAACACGTGCCAAAAAGTAAGCAAGCAACTGACAGGTGACACCCATAGCTGGAGAAGGCTTTATACTTCCCTCCTGATGATGGAACTCTCAGGATAGTGGAAATTATTTTATAATAAGTTAATGGGATTATCAAGATAGAAAAAAATAAGTTTTCACTACAATCTATTTTAAGGAAGTTCACAGCAGAATTTGGAAATTGAAACATCAATGAAATATCTGAACTTCAAGACAATTAAAGTATGCAGCTCTAAGTCCAAAAGTCTTAGCAAAATACATTAAAAATACTAGGAAGATATAGAGTTGAGGGATAATAATTACTGGGTAATAAAAGGGGTGACAGATGGCCACAAACCAGTCATAGGTCATCACAATCAGAGGCATGCCATCTACACATCCAAAAATAATAAGCAGAGACTTTTGTGTCAGGCAGCCCACATAAGAGATGTCTCTGCATTGAGTTAGGATGTCCATAATCATCTTTGGGACTGTGGTGGATGTGAAAGATATATCCACAAAGGACAGATTGAAGAGGAAGAAGTACATGGGGGTGTGGAGGTGAGAGTCAGAGATGATAGCCAATATGATGAGCAGTTTTCTGATCAGTATGACCAGGCACATAGACAGAAAGAGCCCAAAGAGATGGGCTGCAAGTCTGGATAATCTGAGAGTTTCATGAGATGGAATTCTATCACATCTGTTAGTTTCTGTGCATCTATGTTGTTTGAACACCTTGTGAAATAGAAAAAATGCAGAAAAGTCCACAAATAAATATGTACTCAGCATCTATACATTTGTACTCCCATAGTCACAATAATTTACTCTTGTATTCTATACAATTTTGTTGATATGTCTGAGTTATAGTTATACTAAACTTAACTTTTTAAAAATAAATCTTGTATTAGTTGTGTTTTTTTTATTTACCTGTTTTTTACACAGTCCACAATGCAAGTTAGAAGACCAAGAATATTGGAGACAATAAGTTCACAATAAATATAGGCTATTCTTTCAATAAAAATTGAGAGTGAAGAGCTGGGGATTTAGCTCGGTGGTTTTTGCACCTTCCTTGCAAGTGCAAAGAACAGAGTTAGATCAACATTACCAAAAAAAAAAAAAATACCTTTCTCTTTTTTTTAGGAAAAATCATGCCAAAAGGAATTAATTGTCCTAATTTATATTATTTGTATCAAAAGCAGGGCCCATTGTTCTGCTATTAAGAGTATTAATCAGATCTCTAAAAGAGTTTGAACTCTATTATTTGAATGCTAAATATCGATGGTTCATATTTATAAAACAGTCATCATGTGATCACAAGCAAGTGGAAATGATGCAATGCAGGAAAGCTCAGAAAATAATGTAATATGTCTGGTAGTTTCATCAGTTGTAAAATGGTGACAATAATTATCTACTATAGACACCTTCATGAAATGAATAAAAAATCATTTTAATTCATAGCACATAAGTTTTCTATCCACCTATCAATATGTACCTAGTGAAATATTAAAATGTCTAGATCTCCTTGTCTAAAAACAAAACTAGTTTGATTAAAATATGTGCATGTGGAATTTTTTGTAGTTCTTTCTTACCATAGGGTTGAAAACAACTATAGCCTTAAATTTTCTGACATTTAGAGCATGGTTCTTTAATATTTTAATATGTGTTTTTTATTAATATTAGTGCACACAATATTATAATGTAAAATGTATGATATTTAATTCAGATTTAATAGTTGACATTGGATTGAATTATATTCTGTGAGTCTTTGTTTCTTGATTTTCTCAGCATGATTCTATTCTTCCACTTACCTTCTTTCCATGGGCAACTATTGTTAAGAATTTGTGATTAGATATTCCTCTCATTGTTTCAACATCTCTACTAATTACTGTATGCATAAAGCCTTTTCTAAAGCCTTACCTGAAAAGTACCTAAAGTGCATCTAAGTAGTGTGTAGCACTTAATGTTCCTGAAATATCCTACTTTATGAACACAGGTACATTTATTTTTCTTTGTGAAGTAAATAAAACTACCTTAAATGATTTAGGTGATAAATTGCATTACCTCAGAGAGATCTATGATTTATTCTGTGAGCTTATTATGAGGAAAAACATTTCAACATTTTTTGATCCTTTCCAGAACATATGAGTGAATATTTCCATGAAAATATGAGTATAATATAGTTCTTTGTCTTCTTGCAATTGATATACACTTAATTTTGCAATTAAGTTATCTCCTTTAAAAAGTCAATCAATATGAACTGTAACCAATTGTTATATATATATATATATATATATATATAATCACAAATATTTCAGAAGTTCATAAGGAAATAATCTTTCCAAAATAATTCTACAAACCTTTCCTCTAACATTGAGGATATTAGTTTCATTTAACTCTGGTAAAAGACTCCTAAAACAATATTTTTAAATCTTGAATAATTAAACTGCTACAAAATGTTAGAAGTTTGTGACTCACTCCTCCTCTCTGTATCATACTGTTTAATGAAAATACAATAATTAGCATTTTGGGGCCAATGGGTTATGCTCACATAGGCTCCAAACTCATCAGGTTTTGGTGGACCATGGATTGAAAACAGAATAGTGAGTGTTTGGAGGGAAAGGTTACACATGTTCTAATTTTGGCCGTATTTTGGTGGGCAGCAGAAAAATGGTCACCCTGACTCCATTCCAGTATCTTTCCTCTCCTCAGATCACACCAGGAACAAGCTGGACTTATGCTCCAAAGCCCTGAGTGCCTGGTTGTAGATCTTAGAAAAAATGGTGCTCTCGCTCTTTGGGGATTAGTCTAGGGCTTGCCCATTCAAATTTTGACATGCACCTTCCTTACTGCCCTCATCTAAGGAGGCTATTTCCTGTGAATATGCCATCAGATGGGCTCTGTAGGAAAATGACTAGGACAGGTGGGCACTGGGAAGTACTTGCTAGGCTGGGCCATATTATATTTTCACACAAGTGTATATTGTGTAATGTTTGGAAGTTTTAAACATATTTCTTCCTTGAACATTTACCATTCTCTTAGGGTAAAAAGTTTAAATTCCTTTATTCCAGCTTTCTAAAATATACAGGAGATAAATGTTATCTAAACTCATCCTACTGTACACAAGCACTGTAAAACACATCAACATGGATAGACTAGAATGATGCATATAATTAAAGTAAGCCGGGTGCCCAAAAATAATACAACATGATCTCACTCAAGTAAATTTCATAAAATACTTCTCATTAATGCCAGAATAATGATTGTCAAAGCCTGGGGAAGTGTTTGGAAAAGTGACTGACATACAATACAAATTTCCAATTACATATGAGGAGCAAATTCAAGGAATGAATTGTACAACACAAAAACTACAGTTATTGATCATAAATTGTATTCTAGAAATATTCTGAGTACATATTAAGTGTTCTCTGAAAAAAAGACAACCATATGTGGTAATTAATATGTTCATTTTCTACAGTAAACCATTTCAGAATACTACTTTCAAACATCACGTTGTACATTATAAGCACATGATTTCATCTGATAGGTTTTAAGATAATAAATTTTAAAAATATTTAAAAATGAGAAAAAATTAAAAGAAAGTTCTTTTTTTCCTTCATGACATTGTAGACCGTAAGATATCTATGAAATCTCTAAAAGTTCCATGGAACTGGGTCACAAAATTTTACTGGAGTAGATTTTTAAAGAAATAACACATTGCTTAGAAGATCAGGGCAGACATTAATGCAAGGAGACTAAAAGAACAATACAAAGAAATCAGTGAAGCCAATAGTTGGTTCTTCAAAAGAATACACAAAATTGACAGACCCTTAGCCATTCATATAAAAAAAGAAAGAAAAGTCCCAAACCCATTCAATTAAGAATGTGAAGGGTGAAATTAAAATAGATCCATAGATCTATAGATAGATATCATAAATACCTACTTTGATAACCTTTACAACAACAAGAGGGAAAATACAGAAGACAAAGACTCAAGTTCAATCTCTAAAAAAAAAAAAAAAAAAAAAGAAAGAAAGAAAATACAGAAGAAATGGACAGATTCCTAGATAAATATGAATTACCACAGTTGAATGAAGATGACCTACAAAATTCTAAAGAATCCAATATCAATCAATAAAATTGAAACTGCAATTAAAAACATCAACTAAGAAAAACCTAGGCAGTGAAGGTTTCACTACTTAATTCTAGAGGACATTTAGAGAGGAACTACAGCTACTACTGTTTAAACTCTTCAATGAAATTGGAAGGGAAGTGATACCCTCATATTCATTTCTGAAAGCAAGAATCAACTTGGTTCCCTAAGCAGAGAAAGACACAACTGTAAAAGAGGACTATAGGCCAATCCTACTAATGAACATAAATGTAAAAATCATTATTAAGACACTGGCAAATACAATGTAGAAGATCATCAAGAAGATCACACACCATGACCAGGTGGGATTTATCCCAGGGATGTTAGGAGGGTTCAACATAGGCAAATTAAAAAATGTAATACATTATATTAATAGAGCCCAGGATAAAATTGTATGATCATCTCAATAGATGCAGAAGAAGCAGTCAACAAAGTGTAATACACATTAATGATAAAATCCCTACAGAATTTTGGAATAGACAGTCTCTAAGTCAATCTAATAAAAGACTATGACAAACCTATAGACAAAGTCATACGAAATGGTAAAAAACTGAAATCCTTCATGGTAAAATCAGGAACAAGACAAGGATGTGCACTATCACCACTCTTGTTCAAGACAGTTTTGGGAACATTTGTCAAAGCAATTAGACAAAGAAAGAAATAAAAGCAATAAAGATAGGAAATGAAGAAGACAAACTGTCATTATTTGCAGCTTATAGGTTACTCTACATAGAAGACCCTAAGAATTCCAATGAAATTCTTCTAGACTTAGAAACCAAATGCAGTAGAGTAGCTGGATACAAGGATAGCACACCAAAATCAATAGCTTTTCTATACATAGACCCAAATTCACTGAGCGTAAAATGGGGCAATTACTTCCTTTCACAATAGCATCCAAAAATTGAAATACCTAGTAATCAGCCTAACAGAAGAAATAAAATACCTCTAATCTGAAAAGTACAATGCTCTGAAAAAAGAGATTGAGGATGTCAGAAAATGGAAAGACATGCCTTGCTCCTGGGTAGTAAGAATCAACATAGTAAAAAAGGCCATAGTTCCAAAACTACTATATAGATTCAGTGCAATCCCAACTGAAGTCCCAGTAGCATACTTCACAGACCTTGAGAAACAATCCAAAAATTCATTTGGAACAACAAGAGACCTACAAGAGCACATGCCTTTTTTGCTAATAATGGCAAGGTAGGGAGTACTACAATCCTCAGCTTGAAACAATACTACAAAGCAACTGTGAAGAAAACAGCATGGTATTGATAAACAGACCTGAGGACTAGTGAAACAGATTATAAGATACAGAAATGAAGTCCAGACACACTCAGCCACCTCACCTATGACAAAAGAGTCAAACACCCTCACTGGAAGAAAGATTATTTAATGAATGGTGCTTGAGGAACTGGGTTTCAACATGCCAAGGATTAAAACTAGACCTCTACCATGCGCTAAACTAAAATAAAAAAGTATTAGAGATCTAAATATTAAAACAGAAACACTAAATCAGCTGGAAGAGAAATTAGGAATAACTCTAGAGGACATTGGTGTAGGAAAATATTTTATGAACAAAACCTCAGTTGCCCATGAAGTAGCCCAAACAATCAATTAGTGGGATGTCTTCTTATTAATAAGATTCTTCACAGCAACAAAAATGATCAATAGTGTGAAGAGTCAACCCAAAATTTTGGGGAAACTTTTAACCAGCTGTTCCTCAGACAAAGGTATACTATCCAGAATATATAAAGAAAATTAAAAAATCAGACATCTAAAAATAAAAAACCCAGTCTAAAAATAGGCATCAGAAATGAACAGACATTTCTCAGACAAACGATTAGAAATAGCAAATAAGCATAAGAAAAAATAGTCAGTATGACTGGTCATTCAAGAGATGCAAATGAAAACAACACTCAGATTCTGCCTCACCCTTGAAAGAATGGCTGCTATCATGAAATCAACAAATAACAAATTCTTTCTGGGATGTGGTGAAAGAGGAACATTGCTCCACTGCTGGTGGGAGTGTAGACTGGTGGAAATCACTATGGAAATCAGTATGGAGATACCTCAAAGAACTAGGATTGGAGCTCCAGTTTGATCCAGGTATTCCCCTGCTGGGTATAGTCCCTAAAGAATTAAATGTATCATACCACAGTGATATATGTGTACTCATATTCATAGCAGCACAATTTATAATGGCTAAATCTTGGAAGCAGCCCAACTGCCCATTAGAGGGAGACTGGCTAAAGAAAATTGGATTTATTTTTAATAAAATTAAATACTACTCAGTCAGAAAAATTATAAATAGAGACATTTACATCTAAAGGATGCACATTGAGGTGATACCCTTAAGTGATACAAACAGGGCACATTTATATAAATACTAAATAGATTCTATAGTATCAGAAACTGAAAGTGTAAATAAGGACTAAAAGGTATAATAAATAATGTGAAACAGGAAGAAAAGGGACAAAGTGGAAGGGGAAATGGTAGAAGTAAGGGAAAGGAAGGAAGGCATTGTAATTAATATAATAAAATAAAAAATAGTGGAGAAAAGTCTTTGTAGATAGAGAGGGAGGGAGGGGTTGAAGGGAGGAAAGGGGGATGGGGAAAATAAAAACCAAGATTGATTATGTAAAGGTACAAAATTCTACTTTTAGTTTTGCACAACAATGGTATAATTTGACAATATGAAATAGGAAGAAAAGGGCTAAAGGTGTGGGGGAAGTGGGAAGGGTAGGGGTAAGGAAATAAGGGTAAAGAAAAAAAATATGAGAAAATGAAAAAATAGAAACCAAGTACTTGTAAATAGGAAAGAGTGGATGGGGTGAAGGCAGGGCAGGGTTAAGGAGAAAAATGAGAACCATGACCTGTCATGTAAAGGTACAAGATCCCATTGATGAATGTAACTGTACTGCATACCTAAAAAGTACCAACAAACTTCATGAAAAAAGGCTATGTTTCCAATAATGAATTTTCATTATGTCATATACATTAAATGTACCACTAAAATTACTTTTAAAAAGAAGGACTAACTTCATTGGCGATCCTACCTTTGACAAAATCTGTAATCATACTTTTAATATGAAAAGTGTAATCTGTCTTTGGATGTGTTTCTAAAATTTGCTTCATAGCAATAACATGCCTAGGTTAACTCTGAGAGGTTGTTGTAACCTTTAAATATCTTATTTGTTATCACAATAGCTTTTTAGCATAGTTTCAAGTACTTATTACAGGGGACTGTGATATTCACTACCTTGTTTTTATTGACTGGAATTGCTTTTGCTATTCTAGATCTCTTGTTTCAAATGAATTTTTAGATTGTTTTCTCAAGGTCTGTGAAGTATGTTTACTGGGATTTCAATTGGGATTGCATTGAATTTATATAGCAGTTTTGGTAGTATGGCTATTTTCACTGTTGATTCTTCCTACTGAGGAGTAAAGGATATTTTTCCATTTTCTGATATCATTTTCAATTTATTTTTTTAATAGTGTTGTAGGTTTCAGAGTAAAGGTCTTTGATTTCTTTCATTAGGTGACTACCTAGGTATTTCATTTTTTTAGATGCTACTGTGAAAAGAATTGTTTGTCCCACTTCTCTCTCAGTGAGTTTTTTTTTTCACATACAGGAAAGCCTGTGCTATTTGTGTATTGACCTTGTATCCAGCTACTTTACTGAATTTCATTATTAAGTTTAGAAGTTTTTTGGTGGGGTTCATAGGGTCTTCAAAATAGAGTATCATTTCATCTGCAAATAATGACATTTTGACTTGCTCATTTCCTATCTTTATTCCTTTTATTTCTTTATCTTGTCTAATTACTGTGGGCTCATGTTTCCAAAACTATATTGAAAAAGAGTGGTGATAGTGGAAATCCTTGTCTTATTCTTGGTTGCTGTGTGAAGGATTTCAGTTTTTGACTATTTAGTATGACATTGGTTTTAGTTTTTCATAGATGGCTTTTATCAGATTGAGGTAGAAAGATCTATTCCAATTTTTGTAGAGTTTTTATCATGATGCATGTTGGATTTTGTCAAATGCTTTTTTTGAATCTATTGATCCTATGTTTTGCTCCTTGGCTTTATTAATATAGTGTACTATATTTATCAATTTGACTATTTTGAACCATCCCTGCATCCCTGGAATGAATCCCACTTGGTCAGGGTGTATAAACTTCTTAATAATCTCCTGCAGTTTATTTGTGATTCTGAAATGAACAAACATTTCTCAGACAATTAAGTAGCAAGACCAAATAAACACATGAAAAAATGTTCAACATCACTGGTCATTGGAGAAATACAAATGAAAACAACACTGAGATTCCACTTCAACCCTGAAAGAGTGGCTGATATCATAAAATCAACCAATGACAAATGCTTGTGGGCCTGTGGGGAAAGAGGAACCCTACTGCACTGCTTGTGGGTGTGTAAGCTGGTTCAATCACTGTGGAAATCAGTAGGGAGATATCTCAAATAACTAGGTTTGGAGGTCTCATTTGTCCTTTCTATTCCCCTGCTGGGTATCTTTCCAAACGAATTAAAAGAATCACACCACAATGATATATGTGCACCCATGTTCATAGCAGTACAATTCATGATAGCTAAAACTTGGAAGCAGCCCAATTGCCCATCAACAGGTGATTGGATAAAGGAAATTTGTTGTTGTTGTTGTTTTTTAATAAAGTGGAGAACTATTCAGCCATAAAAAAGTGAAACTAGGGATATTTATAGCTAAATGTAGGTGATACTCTTAAGTGAAATAAATAGGACACGTATGTGTAAATACCAAATAGTTTCTCTAGTATCAGAAACTGAAAGTATAAATAAGGAAAAAAGGTGTAATAGATGATTGAAAATAGGATGTAAAGGTACAAATTGGAAGCAGAAATTGGAGGGGTAGGGGAAAATAAGATATGATGGAATTAACATGAAAAAAAGAAAAAAAATGGAAACAAAGTCCTTGTAGAAAGAGAGGAAGAAAAGGGTTAAAAGGAGGGCAGGCAGATGGGGCAAAATCCGAACCAAAGTGGATTATGTAAATATGTAAATTTCCAATGATGAATGTCACTACATTGTATACCTTAAATGTACCAATAAAATTAATTAGGACTGGGAATTTAGCTCAGTGGTGCTGGCACTTGCTTTGCAAGCACAAGTTCCTGAGTTTAATCCTCAGTACACACACATACACAAAAAAAACATTAAAATTAATTAATTAGAAAAAACAGAATATTTCTTTTTCCACTCTCCTTTCTTTTCCTTCTTTGTTTCCTTTGTTGTTTTCCTATTTGCCCTTGTTATTCCTTTTCCCTTTGATGTTTCTTCTATTATTTCTGTGTTCATATTCTCCCTAATTCTCTCTTTCCTTCTCTTCCTCATTCTTTTGCGAACATCTACTTGGTAACATAAAATTGTTCCACTTTGTAAGGATAAATAATATTCTATGATCTATGTGCACAATTTTTTTTAATTAAGTTTATTGGTACTTTTAAGTATACAGTACAGTTACATTTGTTCTCAATTTTTCCCCTACCCCTTCCAATTTTCACCCCCTCCCCTATTTACAAATATTTGTTTCCATTTTTTCTTTTTCTCATATTTTTTTTCTTTTCCCTTATTTCTTCTTTATCCATTCATCTACTGTTGGACATTTCAATAATCTGAACAATGCCATAATGCACAGCCATTCACATTTCTTTTTATAGTACAGTCATACATTACCAAATGATGCTTTAGTCAGTGACTAATTGAAAATGCTGAAGTGGCTCATTAACATTATATTATTTAATGAAGTACTAGTCATCTTTGTTTGTGTAACCATTTCCTAGGACATTTGCAAAATGTCAAAAATCACCAGCAACATTTTTCTCAGTACCTAACCTGGTTGTCAAGCAGCAAATGCATATTCTTGTTTCAAATTATTAAGTAATATATCTAGAAAAAATAAGTAATATATCTAGGAGGGGTATGAACTACTGAATTATGAGGTCACTTTATGTATAACATCTTGAATATCTAAACACATTTCACATTATAATGCATTTTTTTTGTTGTTGTTACCAGGGATTGAACTCAGGTCCTTGAGCTTGCAAGGCAGCCACCAAACCACTGAGCTAAATCCCCGGCCCCCTTTCTATTATTTTTATCATATAAAATTCCATATTAATTTCTCAGTTGATAAGTTTTTTGTTTGTTTGTTTGTTTGTTTTGGTACCGGGGATTGAACTCTGGTCCTTGTGCTTGTGAGGCAGGCCACTGAACCGCTGAGCTAAATCCCCAGCCCTACCATTCTCACTCTTAATTGCATGGATTTGGACCTTTGCTTTCTTTTTTTGAGAAAATTAGCTAAGGGTTTGCCAATTTTGTTTATTCTTTCAAAGAACCAACTTTGCTTCACTGATTTTTTGTATTATTCTCTTGGTTTCCATTGCATTGATTTCTTTTCTGACCATTATAATTAGCTCCCTTTTATGGGCTTTAGGTTTGTCTCACTATTCTTTTCTGGAAGTGTGAGGTTCAGCATTAGGTTACTTGAGTTCACTCCATTTTCCTAATATTCACTGAGTATTCACTGCTATGAATTTTACTCATAAGACTGTTTTCATTGTGTCCCAAAACCCTGACATGTTGTACTGGCATTGTCATTTAATTGTAGAAACTGTCTAATTTCTCCTTTAATTTCCTCTATGACTCCTTTGTTGTTCATGAGTGTGTTGTTCAATTTCCTGTGTTTGTGAAGTTCTTGTAGTTTCTTTTGCTATTGATCTCCAATTTCATCACACTATGACCTGATAATATACAGGGGATAATTCATTTCCTTTGCATTTACTTAAACGTATAATAGAAGAAAGTATGTGGTCAATTTTGGAGAATGACCTGTGTGCAGATGAAAATAATGTTTATTTTGATTTTGTTGGGTCAAGAACTCTGTAAATATCTGCTAATTCTATTTGTTCAAGAGTTTGGTTGAATTCTATTATTTCTTTGTTGTTTTTTGTCTAGTTCTTTTATCTATTTGTGAAAGTGGGGTACTGAGGTCCCCCACTACTAATGTATTGGAGCTTATTGGACTTTTCATATCCATATTTGCTTTGTATAGTTGGGTGCCCTAGTATTGGTGCATATATATTTATCATTGTCCCTTTAAAAGGATGTAGTGGCTTTCTTGGTCTCCTTAATTAGTGTTGGTTTGAATCCATTTCATCTGCAAATAGGATAGCTACTCCTTTTTTTGTGTGTGAGGGTTCCTGTTTCTGGGAGTATTGTTTTCCACTTTAAATTTCAGTCTACAAGTTTCTTTTTGAAATAAGTGTGTTTCTGGCATGTAGCATACTGTTGATCTTGCTTTTGACACATTCTGCCAGTGTATCTCTTTTCATGGTAAATTGAGAACATTAACATCAATTATTATAACTGATATGTATTGATTTACCCTTTTCATGACATTTTCTTGTTATTGCATTCTCTTCCTTTGCATTTAATTTCTAGTATTTCCAGATGAATTCATTATTTTGGGTTTTTTGAAGCTGTGACACTCATTGTGTTTTTCTAGGACATTAAGTAAAATTTTGGAGTTCTGGTTTGTATTCATTAATTTCCTCTGGAGTTCTTTCTCATGAAAGTATCTCATTCCTTCATCAAATTTCAAAGAAAATTTTTGCAAGGTACATCAATCTGGGTTGGAGGTTGTTTTCTTTTATCAGTTGTGCTGACTTGAGAGCTTTTGGTGAGAAGTGTGCTATGATTCTGTTGAGCTTTGGTTTATATGTGATTTGTTTCTTTTTTTCTAACTGCTTGTATTTTTTTTCTCCTGTTGTTTTTCTGGAATCTTGAGTTTTATATGCATATGTGTAGATTTTTTGATCATGTCTACTGGGAGTCTGATATGCCTCAATTGTCTGTATTTTAAATTAAGTAATCCATAAATCCTCCCGCTTGGCACATTTTCTGCCATTATTTCTGCAAAAAGTACTTTTATGTCATTTGAACTATTTCCTTTTTCTTCAGTGATTCCCTTCAGTCTTATTTTATTCTTCTTTGTATCATCTAGCAGTTGCTGAATACATATCTCATCATCCCTTGCTATTTTTATGAAATCTTTTTTTCCTGGTCACTAATCGCACTCATGTCTTCCACATTTAGTATTCTGTCCTCATATTGGGTCATTCTCCAGCATATACTTTCAATGGAGTTTTTAATCTCCTGAATATAAGTTTGCATCTGTTTTAGGGATTCCACTTCTTTCCTATGCTGGGAATCTATCATGTTCCTCAGCTCCTCTATTTTTGAAATATTTTTCTGCTCTAGAGTTATTAATCATGTCTTTCACTATGGACGCAGTTTCTGTTGTTTTCTGAGAAATTGTTTCTCAATTTACTTTTTCAGATCCTCTTTTGTTGCCAGTTCAGGGAATCCAAATGGCTCAGCTTCAAATTCTTCCATCACATTGCCCCTTGGTGTTGCCTTTGGTAATCTGGAAGTCTGTTTTTGTTTCTTTTATGTGTCTC
>NW_022900942.1:2291645-2373403 GCF_012274545.1 Fukomys damarensis | reverse complement strand
GCCTTCTCTATCCCAGTGCTAGGTTATTGTCTGGATGGGCTTCTGGTTTGGGCCTGAGTGCACATAGAAAAGGTATATGAGCAGACCTCCAGCTGGAATCTGTCTGCCTGCCTGCATAGCTGTGGTAAGGTTGGGACTTTGCCTGCATCCTCTGCATCCAAACTCCTGGTATGTGGGCGGGGCCCTTACTGGGGACTACACACCATGGCATGTTGTCTGGTTGAGCTTCTGTCTGTGGTCTGTGTGTATTTATCTACGGAATGTGAGCAGGTCTATCCCTGCAGCCTGTGTACCTGTGCAACTTTTTTCCAGGTGAGTTTCTGGTTGGACCCTGCATACCCATAGTGCTGATGACCAGGCATGCTTCTGGCTGGGACCTGTGTGCACTTACTGATGGAATCTGGGCATGAAAGGTCTATTTTGGTTCTCAGTTTGGAGTGGTTTTAGTCTAGTCATCTGGCTTCAAGGCAGAACCAAAATGGTAGAAGTACCTAGGCAGAGGAAAATTTTAGTGAGTTAAAGCAGGAGTCTGACAGAAAACCTCCCTTCCAGACTACAGTGACCCCACCTCTTCCCAGCAAAGCTGACTACCTCAGAGCATGTATGCCAGCCTGCCACCATAATCCAATCACATTTCAAAAAACTCAGTTTTGAACTAATGACGTTTTGAGGGGGACATTGAGATATAAAATAGCAACTACTGTTGTCTTTCTTTTATTTTTGCTCATTTATTTAAAAAGATGGAGAGAGGGAAGGGAATGTAAAAGGAATTATGATGTTTTGTGTTAATGTACTAACTCTCCATGATGAATTTTATTATGTATAACAAACATGTAGTAATAAGAATATAAAATAAATTTATAAAAATAAGTAAAATAAAAATATTATAAAGAATGAAGTCATAGAAGTGTGGGTATTAAATAATCCATAAATCCTCCTAAGTGTCAAGGCCATTTAGTACAGTAAAGTTTTTTCTGGGATTGCTTCATTGGAGAAATTATACTTGTTTAAAGTAAGTTTTGTGACACTGAAATCAAATTAAAGAAAAAAGTATCTACTTTGAAGAAATAGGCTCATCTCACTCCATGCTACTTGCATAGATGAAAAATTTAAAATAAATTATTCCATTCAGAGTTTTTTTTGTATCCCAAGGGAGCTGAATTATTTGGAGAATGAAAAGATAATAGACCAATTTACTTAATTAGGAACTCTGAGAATTCAAACCCTGAGATTCTACAAACTATAAGCTCACTCCTGTGCTCCTCCTCAGAAATTCTCTGATCTGAGCATTCATCAAGAAATAAAGACATCTCCTAGGGACAGATCATGGAGAAAAACCACTGGAGGGAATCATGTGTGCTATGGAGGCCACGTGGTGTAAGAATGAGGACACAAGGTGGGTATCGGGATTCCTAAGAAATTCATAATATTCCTTTAGCCTGTGATGGTGAAGTCTCTATATTTTGAATGAAATTTAGTTTCTATTGTTGCCTGGCATTTTTTTACCTATTCTGCTTCCTTTTCTCTTTCTGGATGCTGGAGACTTTTTCCAATAATAGTGATTTTTTTGGAGAGCCCTCAACTCTTATTTGCTCTTTATTATAAGTTGTGCCCTCCTGTTAGATTTCCTTCATTCTATTATTTATTTATAAACCATTGAAAACCTATTGTGATGGGCTGGATTTAGCTCAGTGGTTCGGAGGCCTGCCTAGCAAGCTCAAGGACCTGAGTTCAATCCCCGAGACAAAAAACAACAACAAAAACAACAACAACAAAAAAAAACCCCAAAAAACAAACAAAAGAAAACCTATTGTGAATGAGGTATTTTCTATTTATTTTGTTCAAGATGGAGTTTTATTCTCTATTTTCCCAGGCAGATTCTACTTACTTAGAGCCTTTATTCATTGCATGTTATTGCAGAAAATATTGAATTATTATAGTTTCAGAGATTGTCTTGGTGTTTTCATTAAATTAAAGCAAATATTCTAGTGTTCTCCTGTAATATTTCCTCTAGGCCCTATTTGGAGAATAACCATCATCTAATGAGCTAGCAAAAGTGTTTTGAATTTGTTTATTCACCATCTTCACACTGCATAGTAATTACATTAATGCCTGTTAAATTTAGTGAAGCTTGATTTCATATTGTAGTTATGATTGGGTTTTTTATTCATTAATAGAGTTAATGATAAATCATGTTAACCATTTTCCTTGTGTTAAGAAAGTTTCCTTCCAATCCTATAATTGTTAATCCTCACTCACTATTTGTTACTCTTAACATAGCTGTGGCTGGATTTTTCTAACTTTGGTACTCAGTTTTTTATTTGTGTTTAGGCTTATGATAAACTTGAGTTTGTATTGTTGCATTGTAGCAAATATTTTTGTTTTGATATATATTAAACATAGGTACTGGTCCAGAATAAATGGAACAGATTCCCTCTAAGTCCCTGTCAAGGCAATGTTGATCAAAACAATCACATTATCAGTGCCACAAATAACAGAATATTCTCCTTCCAATACATAACTCTGTGTCTGATAAGGAAATCACAACTTCTGTTTCCAGAACATTGACTACTACTTCTTTACTCTTCTGATTGGCAATGACATATGCCATTTCTCTCTCTCTAATTAAAATTGCTGCCTTAAGAAAGACTCTCCTATTCAACATGACAGATTAAATATGCTGGATGATGCTTTTTGTCTTGAATTCATTAACATTCTCTAATAATTTATAATACTGATACTTTATGTCAAGCAGAATGTAAAACTTCATTGCAAATCTTTACAATCATAATCTTCACAGATAGTTTTATTTGTATAATTTTGGTGTATCTTTGTCAAATCTATCAATGCATAATTTGACCATTACAGATGTTAGTGCAACACAATACATCCTGACTCCAGGGCATGGCAACGTAAGTACATTTTTTTCTGATTTTTCTAGTTTTCATAAGATAATTTTCTCTACTTTTATCTATGAAATGCACACACAGTTTTCTACTTGGGAGAATTTCCTGGAGATGTATTCTGTGAAAAAATAGTCACATTAATCAACTTTCATGAGAAAAGCAGTATGGCAGCCAAGAGGGGTGAGATGCCTGGTTTATTTACAGTGATCAGAATCCCATTTGTATCAGCCCAATAGACTGAAGGGGAATAGGTAAATGAGAGTTAAATGAAACACTTTCATTGAGGAGCTAAAAACAGAAGTTCATAAGTTCATGTTCAGGAATGGATCATTTTATTACATTAACTATAATACACTTACATGAAGGCATTCGATTTTGCCTTTGTCCTAAAGTGAAGTGAACATATAATGTTCCTACTATAGAGGAGATGTATTTGCAGTTGAGTTTAATTTCTCTGCTAAATATCAAAAATGTTTTAATTTCCTGCATTATATCAAGGAACTCTTATGAATAGCCAATTTTTTACGTCACACCTCTATAGTTTGTGTTTCTCCCAAATGATACCTAAGTGTAAAACAATCATTCTTGAAAACTGGTAATCAAAAAGGAGAACCTCAACCACCCTGCCTTATCAGCAGTAGGGAAGAGCCAATGAGCAAGAATTTAGTGAGATTCACTCTTCCTGCCTCTGGGCATCACAATAAAAATGACCAGTGCTCATTTTCTGGATAGTTCTTATCTTGTTGGAGACACTGTCCAGTTGTACTTTGGGAGAGACATAATCAAAGAAATTATGATGAACAGGAGAAAATTAATAATATATGAGATTTTAATACTAATGCATCAAATTTTAATAAGTAATCACAATGTAACAAGTAGTTTTAATAACTGTCATTTATTTAGACTTTTACCTTGAATGAGTCAGTTTTCAATAAAGCACTGTGTCCATTGTAGCTTCATTTTTAGAAAGAAAAAAATGAAGGCAACACAAGTGAGCTGCAGCATCAGTATAAAGGCTAATTCAGACAAAAAAGTTGATTAAAGATGGTAAAATATTTTGTAGTCATTATAGTAGAGGTGTTAAAAACTATGGAAATCATCAAAGGATGTGCATAAAATCTCCAATTTTTGTAGAAAGATGACAGCAAACAAAAATGTGGAATGAATTCACAAATTTAAATGGGAATATTGAAACATTATAAAGAAGAAATTTCAGTGATATTACAGGAAGTATAAATGATTATATGAATTTATGAATGAAATGAGCCACAACTTGGCTGCAGGAACCATTTTCATTGGCTCAGTAGCAGTCCCGGTTCTGTTCATTGAATGTTGCTATTTCTTCCTGCTCGGGAAGACAAACCAGTGACATGATAGGAGAAAACCACACAAATGCATCACAATTTCTTCTGCTGGGCCTCACAGATGATCCTGTACTGCAGCCCTTTCTCTTTGGGCTGTTCCTGTCCATGTACCTGGTCATGGTGCTCGGGAATCTGCTCATCATCCTGGCCATCAGCTCTGACTCCCACCTCCATATCCCAATGTACTTCTTCCTCTCCAACCTGTCCTTTGTGGACATCTGTTTCACCTCCACCACCATCTCAAAGATGCTGTTGAACATCCAGCTACACGATAAAGGTATTACCTACACAGAGTGCCTCATCCAGGTGTATTTTTTATGATTTTTATGGGGATGGATAATTTCCTACTAACAGTGATGGCCTATGACTGATTTGTGGCCATATATCATCCCCTGAAATATATGATCATCATGACCCCGTGGTTATGTGTATGACTAGTTCTGCTGTCATATAATCATTTTCTGCTTCACTCTACTTCATATTCTCCTGCTGATGCAACTGACCTTCTCTATTGGAACTGAAATCTCACATTTCTCCTGTGAACTGACGATGATTATTAAGGTGGCCACTTTAGATATCCTTGTCCATGTTAATATCTTCATGATGTATGTGTCATTTATCCTGTCAGGTGTGTGTCCCACCACTGGGATTCTCTTCTATTATTCTCAGATTGTCTCCTCCTTACTGAGGATGTCCTCCTCTACAAGCAGGTATAGAGCATTTTCCACCTGTGGGTCTCACCTCTGTGTGGTCTCCTTATTCTATGGAACAGCAATTGGCATTTACCTCAGTTCAGCTGTTACTCATTCTTCCAGTGAAAGATCTGTTGCCTCTGTGATGTACACTGTGGTGGCCCCATGCTGAACCCCTTCATCTACAGCCTGAGGAACAGGATGTGAAGGGGTCCATGGGAAGACTTCTCAACAGAGTAGACTCTCATTCTTGAGCTTCCGTTTGCTTACCAACCAAGCATTCATTGTGTGAATTTAGGAATGCTGTGTATTTTTATATATTGCATGCCAATCTTTTCTGGAGTATATTTTACGTTTAATTTCTTGTATTTCCAAAGCACCAATTATTCTGTTGTTTAGTTTTTCATTTGTATTGGTTTCCCTTAAACAACTTCCTCAGTAATTATTTTTCTTTATGCATGATCTATGATGTTTCATATTTGGTAACTAATGGACATGTCTGAGAGTTTTGACATGATGGAAACACATCACGTGCAGACCCTGTATTATCAAATCATTGGATGAATACCAAAGTTCTTAAACTTATTTGCCTTTATTCATGTGTTTATTTTTTCTGGAATACATTCAAGACCATCCTTCACTCTTTGTATGTATGAATATATCATCTTGAGGGCCTGGGATTTAACTCAGGGGTTCTGCCACCTGCCTTGCAAGAGCAAGGTCCCCAGTTTGATCCCTGGCACTAATATATCTTGACATTCTTTCTTTGAACTATTTCTTGAATTCACCTAATTTCTGAACAGAAAAATCTCAGATCATTATGGACCCTAATTGGAATCTCACATTGAAGACACACTCCTTTGTTTGCTGCCCTAGTTTTTTCATAAAATCAATGAATATATTTTAAAAACAAAGCAGGAATATACCTTTGAACTCAACTTTACACATTTTATTCATAACGATATAGTGCCTTGAGAATTCTGAAATACTTTGTGACTCCCCTTTTTCTTATCTTTCCTTATTTCCTTGTTTTTGTTTGCCTTCCTTCCCTTGTATCTTCATTTAATTTTTTTCTTGCTTACCTTCCTTACTCCATCTTTCCTTCTCCTCCTCCTTCATTTGGACTCTTTTATTTGATAATGCTTACTTGCTGCATTTCTTTTAAAGGATGAATAATATTGTAATTGGTATACCCACAGGCTGTTTATCTATTTGTTAATTTCTGAACATGCAGGTGAGTTTAATTTTTTAATACTATGAACAGTGGTGTGACAGATATGCATGCAAATTTATTAATTTGTTTATAGTTATACAAATACATTTGTATTTGCTTCTCTTAAATATAATGGTGGTTCAGTCAATGACAAACAGTATATGCTGTGAACATCCTGAAACAATGATGGCAAACTTTTGAGAGTTTTCAGTGATACAAGCAGCCCACTGTGGCATCTATGCCACAGGTCCAGCACCCCTATCCTAAAAGTTTGTTTTTCTCAGTGATGTCCTAGTCAAATTTGTTTGTGTAATCACACACTATGACATTCTCACAACGACAAAGTGACATAACAAGTGTTTTTAACAATCTTTGCTAGTTTATAATCATCAAATGAGTATACTTCTTTATAATTACTAATGTATGTGGAAATGGAACAAACTTCTGGATTATAAGGTCATTTTATGTTTAATATCTTCAAGAATAACAAAACACTTTTTACATTACAATGAATAAAGTTTCTAACAGCTTTCCACTAATGCTTTTAATTTTCTATGTAATCAAATTAAAGTTTTCTATAGGATATGTAGCAGTCAGCTTTCCTGACACCCACACTCACAACTTAAAAGAAAACACATTTAGTTTGGCTCATTTTTGGGGAATTTCTGTCCATGTTTGCCTGACTTAAGGGAAGAGATATGGTGGAAGGGCATGTTGTAGCACAGCTGATCTGTTCATGTCTCAAGGGATAAATGCCCAGAAGGGAGATAACAAATATTTGGTACTCAAAGCCATGTCTTTGTGACCCCAAAAAGACATCCAGAAATGTAATTCTCCAACCCCTCTGGAGGCTCTTGAGCTAAGCAAGTTGATACAGATGTAAAGTAGTAACAAATTATGCTTTTCCATTGAGTTTATCCATGGTTAAATATTTTTCAAAAGTGCTTGCTGAACATTTCATTGATTTATATGTAGAAATGTAATAAAATGTTTGCTCATTTTACAATAGTGTACTGTGTTATTTTTCTTCTGATGTATAAGATTTCTTTATAAATTTTAAATTCACGACCCTTGTCAGACATGTTTTCAAATATTTCCTCTTGTGTTATTTTTCTATTTCAAGTATATTTATTGTTGCAAACCACACTAATCAAATAATGATGTAAATTAGCCCTCTTAAAATTTTCCTCCTCTCTAGCTGAAACTGTAGATCTTTCAATCAAGATTTATCCAATTCCAATGACTCACAGGTGCTACTATCCACCATTTTCACTCTATTTTTATGAGTTTCAGTATTTTATATTCCATATGTGATCCCCTATATTGTTTATCTTTCAAAATCTGGCTCATTTCTCTTTATTTTTGCCTCATTGTGTTTATTGGAGATTTCTCTTAATAAAATGTTGCACATGATCACCAAGTTGTTTAAAATAATGTTTTCTCTTTTGTCAATTAAGTTTATTGGTACATTTTAGTTGTATGATTAATTGGGTATTTAGATCCTATAACAATATCTGGTTCTTATTTTTCCCCATTCCCCTGCTTTCCCTTCCACCCCTCCATGTTTACAAAAACTTTGCTTCAATTTCTCCTTACTCTCATATTTATTCCTTTCCTTTACACTACTCCTCCCACTTCCCCTTTGGGATTTGTGTTCCTATTTACTATTATCTATGATATATTTTGTTCCTTATGTACACTTTTAGTTTCTCACACCAGAGAAAATATTCAATATTTGCATGTATGTGATTGCTATTTAATTCACTTAAGAGCATGACCTCAATGGGCATCCATTTAGCTTTAAATTGCTGTAGTTTCTCATTCTTTTCGAGTGACTAAAACATAAATCCTATCTATACATTTATTGGTTGATGGACATTAGGGTTGTTTTCAATTTTTAGCTATTACAAAATGTGCAGCTATAAATATGTATCTGCATATAGCACTGTGGTGTGATGATTTTAATTCTTTGAGGAAAATACCAAGAAGGAGAATAGCTGGATCAAATGAAACCTCTCATGTTAGAATTTTGAGGAGTTGCCACATTTTCACAGAAGTTGCACCAGTATGCACCCCCCACCAACAGTGGAAAAGGATGAATTTTATTCCACACACATCTTAGCTGGTATTTGTTACTTCTTCTTAAAAGAAGGCAAGTGATATGTCATTATGGCTTATTTTATATCACACTGCAGGGAGAAGGCCATATGGGTCAGAGCTGCACATTGGTGCTCAGAACACAATAACAAACTTCCTGAATATGAAACTGACACTCAAAAAAGTTTTAAAGAATACCTTAGTAAAAGTCAATGTGGGTCAAAAGCTCATGCAACCCAGCAGAATGAATCTTTCAGGCACAATATGAAATTAAGTGCAATGGGGGAGAACCCAAAAACAAGAAAATGCCATGATGAGGAAAAGTCAAAACAAATCAGTTATAAACATCAATGCCAATGTTCTCAATTCACCAATGGAAAGAATTAGACTGGTAGAATGCACCAAGAAACAAGATCCAACCATATGCTGCATAAAAGAAACACACCAGTTAATTTACACAGAAACTCATAAACTTCAGTCAAAGGATGGAAAACAACAACCCATGTGAGAGGAACCCAGAAAAAGCAGAAATAGCTATCCTATGTTTAGATAAAAAGGATTTCAAACCAACATTAATTAAGAGACACAAAGAAAGTCAGTTCATCCTTGAAAGGGAATAATCCAAGAGGAAGAGATGACAATCATAAATATATATGTATTAAATACTAATAAAAGAAATACAGACATGAAAAATAAAAAATCAATAATACAGTGATAGTAGGAGACCTCAGTACCACACTGTCACAAGTAGGTAGATCATCTTGACAGAACATAAACTAGAAAATGCTAGAACTCAGCCTAACTCTTGATTTAATGGACCTAACAGATGTTTAGAGAGAGTTCCACTCCACAACATAAGAAATACACATTCTTTTCAGCTACACATGGGATGTTCTCCAAAACATACCCCATACTTTTTCATAGAACATGCTTAAGTAAGTGTAAAGTAATTGAAATTATTCCCCAATATTTTATCACAGCATAGTGTGATGAAATTGGAGATTAAGAGCAAAATAAACAGAAATAATTTAATATGCATGGAAACTGAACAAAACAATTCTGAATAAGCAATGGGTTACATGGAAAAATAAAGAAAAAGGGGCCAAGGATTTAGCTCAGTGGTTTGGTGGCCTGCCTTGCAAGTGCAAGAACCCAAGTTCAATCCCCACTATCAAAAAAAAAAAATCAGATGGATTCTAAATTAAATGGCAATCCTAGTACAACATATTGGGATCCATGTGACATTATGAAAGCAGTCTTACTAGGGAAAAACACAGCAGTGAACACTCATATTAGAGAAGCAGAGAGAGTTAAAATAAACAAGTTGATGGTGAACATGACTTCTAGTAAAAAAAGAGCATGATAAAACCAAACCTCATGCAAGGGGGTAGAGGGGTTTATAAACCTCAGAAGAGAAATCAATGCAATGGAGACTAAGAGATGATGCAAAAAAATCATTGAAGCAAAGAGTTCTTGAAAAGAATAAACAAAATTGACAAACTCATAGACAACCTTATCAACAGAAGGAAAGACACAATTCCATGCAGTTACAAATGAAAGGGGTGGAATTAAAATGGACCCAGAAGAAATCCAGAGAAACATCAATGCCTATTTTTAGAACCTATATGACAGTAAGATAGAATACACATAACAAATAGACAGATTCTTAGATATATAAGAATTTCCAAAGTTGAATGAAGAAGACCAAAAATTCTAAACAGTGCCATGTCAATCAACAAAACTGAAAACATAATTCAAAATTTACCAACAAAGAAAGGCCTAGGTCCTGATTACAAAGAATTTTCATTCTCATATGGGGAAAAATATTTTCAGTTTGCTCCAGTAACACACTCACTATAATTTTAATCATGAGATATCATCATAGTCAATACTTTTCTCTATTTCATTTTAGCATTAGAACATAGACACACCACATGCAGCTGTAGAAAAATACTAAAGCAATCTTTAATACACTTCAAAGGAGAAAGAGATTAAACAAAAGAGAGAGAGAGAGAGAGAGAGAGAGAAAGAGAGAGAGAGTGTCCTATAAGTCTCTGTTCAATTTTTTTTCTTCACAGGGCATCCCCAAGGTTCTACCTCCTCAGGGAAGGTAGCTATCTTCTGGGTAGAGACTCAGAAAATAAAACTATACTGGACTATCTACCCTTTACCAGCATGTGATCTTATCTTTCCAGAAACTCATGTCTTTATTCCCATAGGTTCTCTTAAAGAAGTAAAATCATGTTTAGAGAAACAAACCATGCTAGCAAACCAAGATATTGAAACTATTGTTTTCTATTTCCTTGAAAGAAAGAGAAAATGCAGTAAACAGTCAAATTAGGTCACTTTTTCCTGTAAAAGACTTCAATGCTATAGATGGGAGGTCAGAGATTCAGCCCTGGGCCCTAGGGTGGAGAAATCGCTGAAACATTTCTATTGTGTATCTCATCATTTTTTAAGGCAAACTTTATTAGTAGCAAGATGAAGCTATTCCTTTAAGTTCTATTTAAAATTACTGGATATGTGAACTCACAGGTCTGCCTAGCAGCCATAATTTACACTTTTGCAAAGGCACATTTATTAACTTCCTACAAGGACATGAAGGAAGATAAAGACTTAATGAAATAGTCCCACATTCTAGTTAGCATGTAAAAACACAAATGCAAGTTATTTTACCTAGTGTAAAGCAAATCAATTGTTGCATGCTACCTTATCCTGATTTCTGGTAGGAGGACTGGTCTGACTACAAGGGATTCATTCTCCAAAGAACTCCAAAAAAGTTGGAGAAAAATTTTAGGGGAGTTTTTGACTCATTAGCAGAGAGAAAACATTCAAATGATGTTCTAACCATTTACACATCCAGAAAAGTCAATACATAGCACTCTACAAATAAATAGTGGAAGTTGTGAAGTGCTTAACCTGTCAGCAAAGGTATTTTTCTCCTCTACACATGTGATTGATGAAGACCATGCCGAGGGTGAGACAATATTAGAGGAAATTTTGCTCTATCAAAGATTTGTATATTTACCTGGAGATCTGTCTTATTATTAGAGATATCAATCCAAACCTCTATGTTGACCCTTAATGAAGGCTTAAGAAAGGGCTTTGATGGATCATTTCAGATCACTCTGGGATGGAGGATGTCTGATGATCACTGACAGAGTCTACCTTTCACCTCACTGAGGAACCCAGATAAGGATGAGATGTGGAGATTTTCTGCTCACTACCCAGATAGGCTGTTGGGAGCTAGTTTCTTCAGAGGCACCTTTGAGTATCTGCTGGTGATTTTTCCTGGCTTTCAACTCTCAATTTTCTCCTCTGGTTTCACTAGTTCCAGGCAATCAGGGATTGGTCTCCAAAATGAACCCAGTTATCTATCTGGTCAATGTTCCATTTGCCATTGGATTCAGTGGGAGCGGGGACTTACTAGATGGTAACTGAAGAAACCTCTCCTTTTCTTTAGAGTGGCAGCTGCCCTAAAGGCAATTACTAGTTTGTAGAGTAACCACCATTTGTTTAAGATTCTATAAGGAACAGATAGAAGGTTGAAGTCTCTTCACCTGAGATGACTTTATAACAGATCTCTCAGACAGCATTTTTAGGCAACTAATTCCCAAAGCAACATAGGCAAAAAGGAATATAATTTAATTTTAAGAAAGGAAATGCATCATAAGAGGTAAGCAATTTTAAAAACAATTTAAAACATGCAAATGAAAATTAAGACACGTTTGAAACAAAAACCAAAACAAAGGCCTGAATTAATGAAATGGAAAGCAGAATCCATGAAATGAATTGCCAGAGCCTATAATTCAAAAATTTGCAATCTAAGAAACAAAAAGAGCTACATATTGGTGGAATCTTGGTGGGATTTAAGGGGGACAGATTCAAATCCCAAACCTTCTTGATATCTGAAGTGAGAATTTGTTTTCTCTAAAATCAAAGAATGAATTCTAGAAATAGCAGACGTTAAGATTAGGAGAATTTATTTAGAGAAATATAACTTCTGCCTAAGAGAGACAGCATGGGGACCACGAAGGGGATTACCCCATCAATATTTTTTGTCTGTATATTTTCAAATAAACACATTACCTAAATCAACTTGAAAGCAATTTCAATACAATATTTCCATATCTATTTTTGATGTGCTTTTCTTAAATAAGGGTTCAAAAACCTTGCTTTGCTACATCCTGACATTTAGAAGTTGTGCAATAATATTATTTTCAACAAAATATCAAACATTTTGAACATGTAAACACTTAGTTACATTTCTTTCATAATTAAAGTTTTGTAAATTAGAAACTGGATAAAAAAGATGTGTTTTTCTACAAAATGGAATACTACTCAGCCATAAAGAATGAGAGTCATTCATAGGAAATGGATACATTTTGAGGATATACTCCTAAGTGAAATAAACAAGTCACACATGCGTAAATACTGAATAGTTTCCCTGGCGTGAAAAACTATAATAGTGCAGAAGATCCTAATGAGATAATTAACATGTGAAATAGTAAGAAAATGACTAAAGGTGTAGGGAAAGTGGGAAGGGTAGAGGAAAGGGAATAAGGGAAAAGATGAAAACATGAGAAAATGAAAAAAAGGAAATAAATTGTTTTTAAATCTGGAGGGGAGGAGAGGCTGAAGGGAGGGCATGGACAAGGGGAAAAAAATGAGAACCACGAGTTGTCATGTAAAGGTACAAGACCCCAGTAATTAATGTAAATGTACTGTATACCTAGAATGCACCAATAAACTCAATAAAAAGAAAAAAAAACATTTTTACTTGAGTTATTTTCTATAAAATTTCAGTTATTGTTATTTCATAAGTGTCTTTATGATATGTGATCCAAATACAGTGAATATTGATTATGGTTGCCAAAGAAATGAAAGGTAGGCTCATAAACACATTGTGGTCCATCTTCATTCACCTCATTCACATGATCTGAAGGAGTGCACATTCTGGATCCTCCCCAAAGTAAAAATTACCAGGAAGAGCCCCAAATCCCATGCAGGAACACCATCATTATTTGCTTAAAGCTGCTGAGTTCTGTGTCAATGTGAACTCCCTCCCATCATTCCACACACATACTGAATTTCAAACAGAAGGGTCCCCTTCTTCTGTGAAGCCCTAAATATCACTCAATTCATAGGCTAGATAGAGATTCATTATATGTCACAGACATAGAATTTGGTGCAGGTCAAAAGCCAGACAGCAGCAATGTGGTTAGAAGGTTTGGCACAGCATACTCACTCACAGTGCTGGAAAAACAAAATATGTAAGCCATTGCAGGGATTTGCAGGGGACTATAACAGAGATCAAGGAAGCCCCTCTAGAGAAGAAGAAGGGTGTTAGACTGCAGTCTCAGTAGTCCAGCAACACCCCTGAGGTTTTTCACTTCCTAGTAGTCAAGAGAACCAGTACTTGGAGGGCAACCATGTCCATCACTGGTGGACACACACAACCTCCTGTTCCTAACCACAGAGGTCAGGTTCTCAGCACCCTTCAAGAGCTGCTACATGGATTTTTTCACTTTTTAATTGAAAGAGTAGAGCACTTTGGTCAAATTTTGAATACAGTTTAACTGGGACTGAAATGATTTTATATGGGTTTTTCTTGTAGGTGGCTTTTTTTCTGCTATCATCTGAAATTGCTTTTTGAAATAATTGAGGGGATGTTCTATGCTAGAAAGACCATAAGAATCCAAGCAAAGGCTCCTAAAGATATGCACTAGTTTTTCCATTCTCAAAGGTTGTTGCATAAGTTTAACTAAATTAGTTATTAGTTTTATAATAATCAATTGGTATCAATTTTCCTGTACCCTTTACAATATTTTGTTTCAACTTCCACTTCTTTTTTTTTTTACGTTATCCCCCTCTTGGACACATGCAAATCCCCAACCCTATCTCCTTCTTTTACCTTTCACCTCTTGGACACATGCAAATCTCCAACCCTATCTCCTTCTTTTACCTTTCACCAACACAGACCTTACAATGCATTTTATATTTCATCTTGTATTGTTTTTAGTAGGAGTTAGGGGGTCAGCATTGTCCTAGTAGTAGTGCAGCACTAAGAGTTCATGCCTTCATTTCTATAGTTCCTTACCTAGACACACGAAGTTCTCCCAGGAGAAGGGTTGTTTTGAGGGTGAGCTAAATTAATTTTCTGATTCATAAATCAGACACAATATCCCTGAACTTTCCAACATGGCCCATTTAATCTCCTTTCTCTATACTTCTGTACTTTCCATTGGCACCAATTCAAATCACTCTCTCCCCTCTTTCTCTCTCTCTCTCTCTCTCTCTCTCTCTCTCTCTCTCATATTGTGTAACAAAGATGCTACCAGCACAATGTATAATTTTATTTTTTTTTCTGTTTTTCTTTTCTTTCAGTCTTAGAATATGTATGCAAGGTATTTGTATATGAAATGGAGAAAGGAATTAATTATTGCTTTACTTTTTATAGTATGCTAGATGTTCATGTCAAATTAACCCTCATTAATTTGTGTATAGAGCATTCACCCATAAGCTTTCTTGATAGACATTGCTTGACTCCCTCATTCTTACACCTTGTGACAAACTCAAATCATATTTTTCTTCCTCTTATTTATTTTTCCTGTTACTCTGACCTCTGCACATAAGCTTTGGCCAGACTCACTTTTCACAACAAGCCATTTATGGGTTTCAGTCTTCATAGCCTGAACTGCTTACAACATGCTTTGTGTATAATCAATACTGAGAATTCCCATGTTCAGAGAGAAACAAAGGCTAATAGTTCACTATGCCCAAAGCACATCAGTGACTATATACTTTAGTAAAAAAGTTACTTATAGTAACGATGACACTTTCCACTACAATCAAGCAATAAGCCTCGGAACAAAATACACAAAAGATAGAAACATGAGAAGTGAAGACAAAAAATACCTACAAAAACTCCAAATTCCCCAAAATCTAATCCATGGTGCCGTGGAAAATAGATTGAAAACCAAATTTTCTGCGTTAGCCTCAGGTTTTTACTACATATTGCACTGATAACGAACCATCTCAAATTTTGTGAGAAAGGGACACAAATGTATCCACACAAGAATACCTAAAGTGTAGTTTTAGATTCACTAGCTACACTAATAGGGATATAATGTAAGCATTACTTTAGGTAACCTTTTTGCGGTTGTGAAGACTGATAAAAAAAATGACAGAAGATGTGGATGGTGGCAAGGATATCTTGTCTTGGAGGCAAAAGTCAGAACTGTCCTGAACTGTCAGGTGTCTCCTTTCTTTCTTTTTCTAATGTGCTTGTGATCTAATCCTCTTTTTAGTATAGTGGATGTAGCAAGTGTTACAAAATAATCTATTCCACGATCTTCCAGGAGGCCCTACAGGAAGAGCATAGGGAGAAAGATATATTTGCTTGAACAACAGGGCAATAAAATGAATCATTGTCATTTCAAAAGAACATCCTGCCCACATTTGCAGGCAACATGCTCTGTATATGGAATCCAACATATCAGTTAGACAAACAAACAAACAAATGAATAACAGGTTCCTTCATTTCTACTTAATGGCTGATACAAGTTAATTCAAATGTCATGTTCTTGTATTTTCTCTAAGGTAATATTAACATTGTTTAAAACAATGGAAGAGTGTATATTGGAAAAGAAACAAATTATATGAAACATTTGAATAATGTCTGACATTTAGAGAGTTCCAACACAGATCATAATGTAAACATTGTTCTTATCCTCATCCTTGTCCTCAGAGTGATATTCATAAACGATTGAGAGTGCTTAGAAAGCAGCCTGTTCATCATAACCTGAATTTGGTGTTTCATTGCACAGAGCTCATTTAGACAAATTGTTCCATTATATTCACATCTCTAAGGACTTCCTAATTGTAGTGAAAAAGAAGAAGGAAAATAAGTGTCTATAGAACATATTGGGCCTCTTCTGTATTCAAAAGGAATCTTGTGCACAATATCCACCTCTTTTTTCTAAGAACCATCCCATTTTTTCACTTTACTTTGGTAACATGTAAAAAACAAAGCATGGCCAATTAAACCATTTTAACTGCAGATTTCAGGGACAGTAATGACAGGCACATCACTGTGTAATAATCAATACTATCACCCAACTCCAGAAATTTTTCATCTTCTGGCTTGTACTTTCTACACATTTATATGACTGAATTTTTTTAAACCTACTACACTCATTCTACTATGAGCCATGATGAAGAATGAAGGTACCAATATGCAAACATACTATGCACAAAAAGGCAAGGTGCAAAGCACTAGTATCCATGTTTGATCCCTGGTACAAAAAGAAAGAAAAAGAAATAAAGAAAGAAAGAAAGAAAGAAAGAAAGAAAGAAAGAAAGAAAGAAAGAAAGAAAGAAAGAGAAAAAGAAAATGAAGGCCAGCTACAGAGTTCTAAATGGCTCATTTTTAATATTTCATATCCTACATCCTACTGGAAGGCAGTCTTGACAGTAGACGGATCTTTGGAGTCACCTAAGTGCACCACTTTTTTTGTATCTAACATATTTATTTATTAATAGCACATTTTTGTAGTACACAAAGTTTGCATTCATTTCAGGGACTAGGCATGTGTCCTTAAAGTATCTTATTAATTTCTCGATTTCTTACTGGATAGATGAAAAATTCAGCATATATGAAAACCATAATTGAGATCCTAGCACTTAGAATGCCCTCAATAATGGATTCTAAAATATTGTTATCTTATTATAGTTAATTCATTATTCATTTAATATCATTACTTAATGGTTATTTAATTTATAATTATCAATTAAATTTGATGTCAGAAAACATTATGAACTGGTCTTCTGTCCAGAGTTTTCAACTTCTTGTGTCTTTCTCATTTCTTTCTCATAGGAATGAAGTCCTCACTCAAATTTTGTTTGCATTTTGAAAATTATTTCATATATAAATTGTACCTCTAACTTTGGTGGACCTTTATTTTTAATAAATTTAAGCTAAGTCCACATAACCAAAAACATTATTGACCAAAAATGTGACTGTGATGTACATTGCACTGACAGTGGTGAAAAATAATGCTATGTTTTGAAACACATTTGAGATTTTTTTTTATTTTATACAAGTTTTTTGTATCAACTCCATTCTAACTCTGTAAAGTATCCAATAGGGATCACATCATTATTATTTACCGAGTGACCTGGGATGGATAACTGCTTTCATTTTATTTATTTATTTACTTTTTTCTCATTGAGTTTATTGGTATACGGGCAGTTACATTCATCATTGAGATCTGCTTTTAGTTTTTCTGATTATAAAACTCAATTATGTATGACCAAAATCCTTAGTCCTAGGTTAAATCCAAAGACCAAATTAGTTCCACCTGTCTTATGTCATTTAGTAGATTTTTTACATCCATTCTTTCTTTTATACAGATTGCAATTGTCCAATCCAGGCAACTTGAAGTCAAGTTGGATTTATTATTTGATCATTTTGCACTATGACTACTTGAGAAAAATGCAGAGAAATCTACCAAAAATTGTAAAGAAATTAGACAGTGTCTATACAATAGATAACAATCACCTAGCATACAGTGTTAAAGTAAAATATTTTAAAATATTTCAATAACATAGACTACTAATAGTCTTGTTTATGAATATATTTTCTTGTGTTTTCTTTTACATATCAAGGTAGCCTAACCTTGAACAAAACGTTTTATTTTTTCAGAATATCTGCTTGTTAAATTAATAGTGAGTTTCCTATTGTACATTGGACATAGACTTCAAGTATTTCCTGAATTTTAGAAAATGAAACAGAATGACCTATGAACATGGCTACTAATAATATATCTTAAAATAAAAATGTAGATTTACTTATTTCACTTAGGAGTCATGTATAAATACCGAATAGTTTCTCTGGTGTGAATAAACTGCAATAATACATAAGATCGTAATAAGATTACTGACATTGTGAAATGGGAAGAAAGGGGCTAAAGGTGAAGGGAAGGTTGGATGGGTAGGGGAAGGGTAATAAGGGAAAAGAAAAACAATGTGAGATAATGAAAAGATGGAAATAAAGTGTTTGTAGTTGGGGAGGGGAGGAGGGGGTGAAGGGAAAGCAGGGACAAGGGGAAAAAATGAGAACCAAGACCTGTCATGTAAAGGTACAACATCCCAATAGTGAATGTAACCGTACTGTATCCCAGAAATGCACCAATAAACTCAATTAAAGCTGAAAAAAAGATACAAAAATAAATTTAGAAAATGTAGTAATATGTGCTGTAGAGCCACTATTTTAGAGTGATTTAAGTGACCAACTGTGAAAGTTGAGCTCTGTATCTCTGCATGACTCCATTCTACTGCATACATTTATCCCCAATATAAAATGTGCCATGGATTCTGAAGGTATATATATATATTTTTTTCTAATTGAGTGTATTGATACTTTTTATGAATACAGCACAGTTACATTCATCACTGGGATCTTGTACCTTTATATGACAGGTCTTGGTTCTCATTTTTTCCCTTTATCCCTGCCCTCCCTTCACCCCCTCCTCCCCTCCCATTTACAAATAATTTCATTCCATTTTTTTCTTTTTCTCATATTTTTTCCTTTTCCCTTATTTCCTTTCCCCTACCCTTCCCAATTCCCCTACACCTTTATCATTTTTCTTTCTATTTCACATTTTCAATTATACCATTTGGATTTTATTTACACTTTTAGATTTTCACACCAGAGAAACTATTCAGAATTTAAAGTGAGGGCACTTTTTAATATCAGTATATAGTGGTCAGTATAGCTTTGTGCATTCACAGAATTTTTAAAAAATTCTTACCTATAAAGAAAACATGAGAACCAAGATAAGTCACATAAAGGTACAAGATCTTGATGATGAATGTAAAATGTATTGAATACCTAAAATGTGCCTATAAACATAGTAAAGATAAAAATGTGCCTCTACCTTAACTACATTGTCTACAATATAACAACTCAAATTTCATGTACTGTTTTACATTCACAAGTGACTATAAAGCCCTCTGTGAAATACATATATGAAATGAAATTCTTTATGTGATACACTGCATTCCCTGAGGAAATAACATCAGTAACTGAGTTTGTTATTGCCATCTTTTCAAAATCCTTCTCTTACTCAGTGTCACACCAATCAGGCATTGATAGATGAATTAAAACAATGGAGGCATGTTCCATTTCACCATCACCTGCTTTTACTGTCTCAAAAATTTCTCATAATCAGACACAATCTATTATCGTTATTGTTGCCTCCAATATCACTGATGCAGACATAGTAATAATTTTGCACATTATTGATCAAAAATTAGGCATGTACAGAGGATAATATTTCCATTTTTCTTTGTAGAAGACAAAGATGTGAGAGGCCAGAACTCAACATTAAGGTGTCTTTCACTGACTCCTGTTATGTACAGGATATGTGTGTCCATCTCTGCAAATTTGTACTCAGGCTGCACAACAGAAACAGGAAAGTAGCATCCACTTTACAATGTGTATGGCAACTCAGAGATACTTAGAACTTTATGAAATATTGTCACTTTATTGTTTCTTCAAATGAACAATTTTGTCGTTATAGATATTGTGACTTTATTGATGAAGACAGTTGTCAAAACCAGTGAAACCTAGAATGTGGCACCAATACATGAAGCAGATCAAGCCTACAGGGTAGGTGCCCTTCGTCTTGTTGCTTGTTTGATTTGACAAATGTTTTAAATGTGTGAATGTATCTGTCAATAGAAAAAATTTAAAAATGAAGTAATAACATGATTTACTTCTATCATGAATTTGCTACATTGTCTCTGACTTTAAGCTTTGATTGCCTGAGAATTCTACAAAGGACAATGGAAATATTATTATCTATACATGATTAATTTTTATAGATCAATGACTTTTACTGGTGTATGTTTGTAAAAATGCAAATTATAATCATGATAAGAAATTGTATATTGTCTTTTTAATCTTCACTTCCATTTCTTTCCCGAGTCCCCTTCTCCACCCTTCTCAGTTAATCCCAAATCCCCTTGCCTTCTCTACAAAGCTGGTTACCTCTTTTCTATCATTTCTTATTTCTTTTTAATCTAAATACTTTCACTACAATCTCTGAGTATTTGAATATTGTAGATGTTAAAATTTTTAGGTTTCTGTTGTTCCTGATAGAGACATAAACAAGAGCTATTATATTCCATATCTAATTCTATTAGATAAAAGTGCAGAAAGGAAATCAAATGTGTTGAAGAAGCAGTGATTACAGTGATCTTGTGTGGAAAAAAAAAGAAATATCTCTCCAGTGCTTAAAAGAGATGTCAGATTTCATAATGACTCCACACTAAATATGTACAGAAGTCAAAAATCAAAAATGAAAGTCAGTAATTTCTCTACAAATTCATATCATAATATGCTGTACAAAATACATTAAATGTCTCAGTAGACAAATAGGAAAATAATTATTTGAAATATAGGATATTTTAGTTGAGGAATGTGAAGCATAGCTTTATAACACTAATTTCTAGTTTACCCTTACTTTATATATTTACTGTGTATTAATAACACAGGAATCACCTGTATTTGTTTATTGTTTGTTTAGTTCAA
The DNA here is from genome assembly GCF_012274545.1 of Fukomys damarensis. Taxonomy (NCBI): domain Eukaryota; kingdom Metazoa; phylum Chordata; class Mammalia; order Rodentia; family Bathyergidae; genus Fukomys; species Fukomys damarensis. Next base: position 2,352,533 of record NW_022900942.1, on the reverse strand, counting down.
TTGTGTCAATTAGAAATAAACTCATAGCAATTTGTAGTCTTAGAGGCAATAATATTCTCCCCTATATCACAGAAATCATAAATGGACTGATATATTCAACATTTAATTATTAGGCTCTGGATTCAATGCACTAACCTTCACTGTTCTGCAACCATTAGAAATTTTAAAGTAACTTCTAAAGTTATAAATCACAAGCCCATTTGAAGTACATCTTTAAACTCTGGAAAGCTGCCTGAGCAGGAAGGAAATCAACTCCTGACTATATATCTCCTTTTCAGATCAAGTGGGCAGATTCCTAAAACTTAACAAGATGTGGACTGCTGCGAGGTTGTACTGCAGAGGAGCTAGAGGGAGTTTTGTGAGGAATGTTGACACGTCTTTTCTTCCTGAGGTTATTTCCTCTTTTCTATGGATGTCTGTACTGTACTGGGTACAGCAGGTAACATGCATTGCTCTGTCCAGTGATCAAACAGAAAGCCACAAAAAAATAGCACAGTGAGCTCCTGGGGTAACAGGGAAGTGTCCTGTGTCTGTATTTGGCCAGGTGATCCAAACATGCCTTTCCTCTTTTTTTACCCAACAATCTGGAAATAGTTACATAAAAATAGAGTTGTCTTTCATTTTCTGGAAAGTAAAGGGGATTTTTTAAGTGGGAAAAACAGTAGTGAAACACAATGAAATAAAATGAATCAAAGTACAGTACACATAGCTCAGAGCCTGGAATCTAGGACTCCCTCAGATATAATTCACAATATTGTGCTTACCCATACCCTCCTCCTCTTTCTTCATCTCTTTCATAATCCTTTTGGAATGGTGGGAAGCAGTGGTGAGGGGCCAAATTTAAGCTTTTGTGGATGAGATGTCTACAAAGCACAATAAGTGTAGGAGGGAAACAAAACTGAGTTGTTAGAACCCTCAACCAAACTCAGGGCATAAACTTCACACTTCACTATCTGCATAGCTGAAGGATTTTCTGTTAGTGTTTCTTCATTAGGCTACCAAAACTCATTTACTCTTTTAAAGCTTATAAATGTGTTATTAAGAAATATTGTATAAGTACAATGCAATATCATATAGATCATATAATTCATATTTAGCCACTGAGGAATCTCTCGGTATTGCTTTGTAATATTATGGTTATTTTAATCATCATCATCACCATCATAATGCTGCTGAGGCACAGGGAAAAACTGTTCACAGAAACCCATAATCTTTTTCATGTTTAATGCTTATGGAAAATAGGAACACTGCGAGAGGAAATGGGAATTTTGATTGAGATTTTTAGTCCTTCATGGCAGCTATTCTCTATTTTTTTAATATGTGTCTGCTGTAAAGTTATGTCATGTCTCTCATTATTGACATATCTGTTTTATTCTGAGGAATTATTTATTTTACTTTTCCCAGATCTTCTTTTGTACCACTTTAAGGAATGCAGGTAGTCTAGTTTCAGATTATTCCATCTTGTTGTCTCTTGGGGTTGACTTTGGTGATCTGGAAGTCTGGTTTTGAGTCTTGTTTAGGTGCCTTCTTTTCTCAACAGTTACAGTCCACTGCATCATTATTAAGGAAATCTTTGCTCTCTCTGTAGGTGCATAGCTGTTGTCTGGATGGACTTTGGCTGAGGTCAGTGAACCTGAGTCTCTGGTGTCTGGATTGGGCTCAGGCTGGTACCTGTGCACCCATGCCACTGTTATTCTAAGTAACTGTTTTCCAGGTGAGCGTTTGGCTGGGCCCTGAGTTTCTAAGCTGCTGTTGTCTAGGAAAGTCTCTGGCTGGGGCTTCTGTGCTTGAGCATCTGGTGTGCAGGTGGTCTTCTGGCTGGTGTCTGCTTGCAACCACCAATCTCAGTATGATTTGTAAGAGTCTGTGACTTAGCAAAAAGAAATTATTTCATCTTGTATTGAAAACAATCTCTCAGTCCTTTCTCTGGCTCCTCTGAAGAAAGCAGAGCCCTGGTACTTACTGATATCAGATGATCAGCACCTGAGCCCCAGTGTTTTCTCTACTACAGGTAAGAATATGCAATTCTCTCTCTCTCTCTCTCTCTCTCTCTCTCTCACACACACACACACACACACACACACACACATTTTCCTGCTCATTATTTCTAAGAGAAATGGATGGGAAGAATAACCTAATATATAAACTATGCAAATAACTCATGGAGTCTGAAACTTCATAATCAGGTGTGCACTTTTAACAAAGAATACATTCATTGCAGGAATAGCCAGTTCATTCATGAATACTGTTATCCTCTCCTGTCTTACATCTGCAGGACATAGAGACATAAAAATAGTAGAGTAAAAGTAGCAGGAAACAATTCTCTCCTGGACCTGGAATTGAGATAATTGCAAATAAAATACATGAAATGAAAAGAGAAGGGCTTCAGGAATCAAGAAAGAGTGGAAATAAGAATTGATATCATAGAGAATGTGAAGTTAATGATGAGAAAGAATGAAGAGATCTGGAAAGCCAAGCCTGGCTCCAGAGACAGGGAATTGCCTCCATAACACAAGGAAAGCCTGGAGAGGGTTGGTAGGTGGGGAATAAACAATAGGTCAGCAGCACTGCACCAAGATGAACCTACCATCACTGGGAGCTGTGATGCAGTGTGACGTTTCACTCTGAAAGTGAATCCATCAACACCTGATTCCAGAATTGCAGAAGAAATTAACCACAACCTCTACCAGATCCAGAAGTCGTATAATTGAGAATTGTTTTGAGAAGGATTTTAATGAATAAGCCTTTGGTGTATTCGAATGCAACTGTCACTAGATGCAAACTATTCACCCAAACACTTAATGCAGAGGAATTTTTTTCACTCACATCTCTCTTTGGTTGGGTTGGTTGTTGTTTGTTTTACTTTACTTTGCTTTTTTTGTTTCTTTCACTCTTTGTTTTTTTTTTTTTTTTTTTTTTTTTTTTTTTTTTTTTTTTTTTTTTTTTTTTTTTTTGGTACGGGGAATCAAACTTGGGTCCTTGCGCTTTCAAAGCAGGTGGCCGAACCACTAGGTTAAATCCTCGGCCCTCGTTTTTGTTTTTCTTATGCTTTTTCTATTCCTTTGGCCTAATTCTATTTATTTTCCTTTATTCTTTAATTTTATTTTTTCCTATTGCTATTCCTCCTTTTCGCCCTTCTGACTTTTTCAAATTGTCTATCTTCTTACATTTTGCCCTTTCCCACCCTTCCATTTTAATTGTTGCTATGATTTTATAATTTTTAATTGTTAACTATTGTTGATTTCTTATCAACTATTAAAGGTGGAAAACAGTATGGATTTTTCTCCACATTCTAAATATATAAATTCCACTTGAACCACCTCTACTTTCTTTCTATGTCTCCCCAAAAGAATTGTAAAATATTGAATGAAGCATACCCACATTTATAGCAGCAAAAACACAATATTTGAATCATAAAAATTACCTCTATTCCAATCAACATATGAATGTATTAAGAAAATGTGCTATCTACACACACTTGAATGGTTTTTACCCATGTATAAGAATAAATATAAGTCGTGCTATTTGAGAAGTGGATGTGCTTTCACACCATAATCTTAATGCAATAAATTAGATATTTAAACTTAAATATTTCTATGATATGAGAAAAGCAAAGTGTAGATAATTTGAGGAGAATAATAAAAGACAGGTGAAAGGAAAGAGGGCGATGAACTTTATGGAGAATGAAACAAAATCTGCAGATTGGTTTTGGAGGGTTAGAGAAATGGTAAAGAAACAGGAAGTTCAAAAAGATCAAGTTTGAATATGTATGTGTATCAATTTTTTATATTTGATGATTTTTAAATTTTTGGCAAACATACTGTTAAAATTGTTTTAGAAAGAACAGAAGATATTTTATATTTATTGAAGAACTTGAAATCCTAAAACAAAAGCAATAGTAGTCCCTGCAACACTCTGTTATTTTTCTTTCATATTTATGTAACTATTCCATATTTTATTATTTATTCAAAATAATGAATTCCTTTTGTTTCTGGTATAGATACAAATAACAGTACTGTTTCTTATCTCTGATCCATCAAAACACCCTTGCAAGAAGGACTATATAGGCAAGAATCATTGGAGGGTGGGGAATTCATAACTCAGCTTCATTATTTGAATCAAGAAAAATAATCTACTGATATTTGAGGTGTTAAAGTGAAATTATCCACATTAAATTCCTATATTCCTTCAGCAATACTACTTATCTGGAAGAAGCCCAATATTTTTTGAAAATTTTCTCCATCTTTTTCTATGATACTCATGCTCTTCTGTGACACTTACATTAGTGATATTCAATTTAGCAATATTAGATAACCAAGAACATCACATAGAACAAATTCATAGTTACAATACAATACAGCTCATCCTTTTCAGAAAATTGGAGGATAACAAATATTTTTCATGATTTAAGAAAAAATATCAATGTTTCTAAATAAAATTGAGAAATTTCTCTTATTCTTATTTAATAAGCCATTTTCTTCTCAGCAAAATGTTCATAAATAATATATTAGAGCTTGACTACATTTTCAAAAAGTTAAATGCAATGTGATAACTCAACATTAGTGACAATTGCTACACAACATTAAATGCTTAGAACTTTTTTCATCATTTTTGAATATTCTATGTATCATCCTTTTTCACTATTAGAGCCCACTCAATTTCTGTTTTTCATTTAAAAAGCATTGAATACATTGAATAAACTTATTGAATAATTCCTTATTATTCAATGACAAGAGAGAACTCTGTCACAAAAAAATAGGAAAAACAGTAAATGAACAGGATGCTTTGCTATGACTAGATTAAACTTGCTATTGGTACTAATAATAATTAAAGTCTCATTTAAGCTTATTTTATATGTTATCACATATGAAATCATTGACTTTCCAGTATCAGTTTACTCCTCACTCAGGGCAGATATCTGAACTACAAATCACCTCAGATGAAAATGTCCAGTCTCAGAGATACTAACAAACAAATCTTTCCACAGAAATAAATTTTTGTCCTGCAGGATTTCAACTGTAAGTACCTAGGCAATGTGCACTAAACTTTTCTATGACTTTCTAAACTCCATAAAATGTATGCAGAGGTGCAGGTATTTTAAACACAGGTGCAACTCAGGGTCATTTTAAAATTAATTCCATTCCCCTAAGTAGTAATGTGTCTATTATCTCAGCTTTAGATTCCTTCTGAGATTGAGAGTGCTGGATCAATTAAAGGTGAAGCATTCAGAGAACTGCAAAGATCCCCTGGAGTGGGACAAAGGGAGAAGTCTGTGCTGATTTGTGAGGCTTCTCTTCTGTAATTTTCCTATAATCACAACCCTTTTACAATAATTGCTACACCAGATCACACCCACAGATTGTTTTTGTTCTTCACCAAACATCCCTCAAGTGGAAAGGAACAGTGAGAAAGTACGGTACCATTATTGGAGAGAGAAGGAAGTGAAAAGTGTGCTTGGGATGCAAAAGAGAAAATATTCCATATTCTCTGGGTCAGAAGTCAGACAGCCCAATTCAAAGAATACTTTGCTTCTTTCTACACAGGAACAATCTCACATGAATAGTACAAAAATGCTGTGCCCCTTTCTTCAGTGAAATAAGAATAATATAGTAGCTCATAATTGAGATGGTTGTGCAGATTGAATGAAATTAATTACATAGGACATATAACTCAGATACTGTCTTATAGATGTATTGGCTCATAGTTTGATGCTTATTGACATTTTCATCTTCATCCTCATCCATACTACCATATTCTTTTGTTTAGGACACAGTTTACAAACACACATCTTTTTCTATCATGGGTTAAATGTATGTACAGCAGATGGAAGGTGAGTGTTGGAAGAAAGGAAAACTGTGACGGACACTGTTGAGACAATGACAATATCCTCGTATACATGTATATAAACTTCACCATCTTTGCAGTTGAAACTTTGTATATTTTCATCCTTGGACTACTTAAGGATTCATGATGCTGAGGAAACAGTGGTTCCCATAGTCCTTTCTTCATCCATCCTCCCCCTCTACATATTTCAGCCTACATGGTCTCTCTCTGAGTGAAGACCACAAACTGCAGTCCAACATCCCTCACTTGCCTGAGGCCCAGTGATGATGCAATCTCTCCATTCAGGATTATATCAGTGCATTTGCAGATGTGGGTGTCCTAATGCAGACAACCACAGAGTGGAGGGACATAGACTTGGGCACCCTGGATCTAGAACTATAAAGCATGAAAGGCTGCAGCTACAGACTGATTATTGATTATTATACAATCTTGAAGGCCCTTTGTACACAGTGGATAATAACCCCAATTGATTCATATTACCCCATTCTCTAAGGATGTCTGAATAATAGTGGAGGAAGAAGAACCACAAAAGGATTTAAGTTGTTCTGGTATTGGGGCTGAGCATCAGGAATATTAATCACTCTACTAATTTTTTCCCTTTTTATAAAAATCACTTAATTTTTACAATGTTTATTAGGGAAATAAACATTACCATAAGATACTATTTTAACGACTTTTATGTGCACAGTTTGCTGATATTAATTGTGTTGACATTTTGGTGCAACAAACACTCTCCTCCATCTCTATAAATTTCTCATTTTCCCAAAATAAATATGTATATTAATTTTTAAAAATAGTTTCTCCAGCACCCATGTCTTAAACTATTTGTACTATGAAACACGACGAGATGGTAAAACCATCAAACCTCAAATATAGTGTAACTGAAAAACCAAATTTAGAGGCCTAGGTGCTCATTTTTCCTTTATATTATTTCCTCACTTTTTAATATTATTACTGTAATATGTAACCTGTGGATCTAATATTTTAATTTATTCAGTTCTCACCCACCATTTTTTTCACCAGAATCTTGGAGAGAATAAAGTTCATGTACAACATATCGATCCTTACTTTTCCTTTCCTTCACTCCTTCTCTCATCTGTCACATTCCCAATGGATGGTAAAGTCTTAATCTCAGACTGTTATTCTACAGAGTCTCTTTAGGGCACTATGCATGTCCCTGTTCCGCAGGCTGTAGATAAAGGGATTCAACATAGGAGTGACCACAGTGTACATCAGTGAGGCCACCATACCCTTCCCCGGAGATTGTAACACAGCTGAACCCAAATACACTCCAATGCCTGTTCCATAAAATAAGCAAACAACTGACAGGTGAGACCCACAGGTAGAGAAGGCTTTATGCCTTCCACCTGATGATGGAACTTTCAGAATGGAAGAAATAATTTTATAGTAAGAGTAAAGATTCCATGAGATGGGAAAGAAGCCAAATATAAAAGCAAATAAATACATTGATATAGTATTGGTAAAGGGATCTGAACAGGTATGGTTAAGGATTTGAGAAGGCTCACAGAAGAAATTAGCAATTTCTACATCTTTGAAGCAGGTAATTTGTAAGGCAATCATATTGTGTGTTTGTGAGTCCAAAACACTAACTAAGAAAGACACCAAGAGTAAGGAGGCAGAGGAGCAAGGGTTCATGATGGTGTGGTAATGTAGAGGGTAACAGATTGCCACAAACCGGTCATAACCCATCACAGTCAGGAGCATGTAATCCAAACATCCAAATAAAACGTAGAAAGACATCTGTGTCAGGCAGCCGTCATAGGAGATGACTCTGTTCTGAGTTAGGATGTCCACAATCATCTTTGGGACTGTGGTGGAGATGAAACAGATATCAGAGAAGGACAGGTTGGAGAGGAAGAAATACATGGGGGTGTGGAGGTGAGAGTCAGAGATGACAGCCAGGAGGATGAGCAGGTTCCCAAGCACTGCGACCAGGTACATGGACAAAAACAGTCCAAAGAGGATGAGCTGCAGGTTTGCATCTTCCAAGAAGCCCAGGAGATGGAATTCAGAGAAACTTGTGAGATTCTGTGTTTTCATTTTTTTTGAGCAACTTTTCAAAAATAAATGTCATTAGAAAAGTAAAACAGACACATGGTAATACACATTTTCTTTTGACATATTTACAAATAAAGTACTTATAATTGAAGTCCAAAGCCTTTACTAACACTGCTCAATTATGGAAAAGCCAATTCCTGAAGATGTTTTCATGATTGACGTTTTTGTTATCCATCTCCATCTATACACATTTACTGTAGAAGCAATCTTCTAAATATCTATGCTTTATACTTCAGAGCATCACAATTCCAGTGAAATAAATCCAACTGTTTTTAGAAAAATAAAAGAGAGAAAGTAGAGCAATTCCCCTTTAAGAAAAAAAAATATATTGGAGTGAAATTAAGAAGCACTCAATGTACATTTTTTTCATAAAATAATACCAAGTATTTTGATTTGGCGTACAGAAAGGTATTAAGATCTAGAATTTTATTATCTGAATATTAAATTAAATCTGATGGTTCACAATCAGAACACATTATGGTGATTTCCATTTGTCTCTGATATTTTCATTAATCTTGGATTTCCTTTTTTTTCTCTTGAAGAATGTAATTACTCTTTCAAACTTTGTTCCACATTAAAAATTTACAATAATGTCTTTTTTGGGGGGAAACTGGAGATAGAACTCAGGTCCTTGTGCTTGCAAGGCAGGCAATGAAAGAAGTTAGGTAAAATTTTACAATAATTTCTTTCCTCTGCTTAAATGCACTTACATTTTCTACAATAATAATTCAGTCAAACTTAAATTATATAAGGACATACAGACCACAAATGTGATATTGGTGCACTTTCACCTATTAATGATTCAAATAATTATAAATGATAAGAAGCACCTGTGACATCTCTAAGGTTGTAGAGAATTATTTTAAGCAGCACTGTACAGTGTCAATAAAATATATGCTTTGTATGACACTGTCTTTTCATTGATTCTGAATTCTACACTAGCACGGTAATATAATTTACTGTTTTCCTGATCCTCTTACAGTAGAGAACTGATTCCTGTACTGCCAGGCTCCTCTTTCTGCCACATGGAAGAAATTTCCTAGGCATGTTGTCTTTTTTAGGTCACACTATGAATTAGTTGGAAAACATGCCAAACAGAAAAGTAAGTTAAATAATTTATACATAATTGAAATTATACCAGCACAAGAAAAATATACTTAAACTAATAAAAATACCTCCCCACACAAAGTAATGGCCCCTCATATATAAAATGATGATTTACCTTATATGGTTGTAATAATTCTTTATTTTAAATTAAATAAACTCTTGTTCTGTGTAATTAATGTATAGATTTGCTTGGATACTTTTTTAAAGTCCAGATACTCAGGTCTCATTAAAAGTAATTTAATGAGAATACATGCACTGCAATTCCTTTTGATATTTTGTAAAACAGCACTGAGAAGCACTGTCATAGAATATTTCCTTGCATTCAGAAAATGCTTCAGTGTTAATAATAACCAGTCTATTACCATGCAAATTTTAAAATATGAACATCAAAATTAATAATTTATAGAGCCTTAGAAAATGACCTATATGTTGGCATTTTTTGCATCTGTACATGATTTTATTCTCCTGAACACTTGTTCCCATGAACTTTTACTATCATAGATTTCTTGAGTATATTATTTTCCTGTCAAAGTTTCCAAAACCTTACCACAAGATACCTAAAACTCATGAAAGAAATTTACAACAGCAATACCTGTTGAATCTGAAATGGAATAGGTTCCCTCAGCAACTGCTTGTAAATCTCCCTGAGAAGAACACAGATCTACTGTAAAAATTTTAATTGATGTAAAGCATTACCTTGGAGAATTACCTCATTTAACTTCTAAGTTCATTGTGTAAACATCCCAGTCACTTATCAAAAATATGTATAAAAATATTCACTAGGCATACCTCTGATTTCTAAAACAATGTATATCAAATTTTATAATTCAATTATATTTGTTTTGCAAAACAATGTCCTGCATTATCATGTACAACCTTTCACTCTGAAGATATGCTATAGGAATATTTCTACAGTATGTGGTGCAATAATCTATTTATTAAAATAAACCAAACATTATCATCATATAGAGAATTATATTTCCAGTTGGCTATGGTTGAAAAGATTGCTCTGGGATGGGAGCCAGAAATGAACATTTTATTTCCATATTACTGACCTGTTTCAATAGGTAGACTATGGGTGAATCTATTCCCCCCTCTGTCTCATGCTACTTGAGGAAAATGGAAAGAATTACACCACAGGAGTGACAATGATAAGAGTTCAGAACTTCAAAATACATTGTTTTTGTTTTTAAAATAAAGAAACATATCACTATGCAAGAAAACAAAATATGGTAAAGAATATTCAAGTGGCCTTGCCACATGGAATGCTGGGAAGTTATGACATTTGGCTCAGCCTTAGGCACAGCTTGACCTACACAATTTTCATTGTGCTTCCTTTTTTTGTGATGAATATCTCTGCAGTGCTTTAAGTGGTAGACATAGATGTACTTAATTAAAGACACACACATGAGCTGTTTTATGTTTCTGTACCTCTATGGGACAGTCATGAAAAGGAAGGCACGTGAGGAGAAAACATACCAAGTGAGTCAAAGGTATGCTGGTCAGTGACAGTTATTGTGTCTCTTGTGAACAAGACAGGGTCCATTCAGTATTTGAAAGACATTTTTTTAAAATCAAGGATGCCTCTTGTCTTGAACAAAGAAAAGACTGTGGAGAGTCAGATGTAAGGAATAATACATTATTTCTCACCAAATTGATGCATATAATTACAAACTAAAAAATAAAATGCCCAATACAAAAGTAGGAAAATGATAAGCTCAGATCATAGAAGTTATTGAATAATATTAAGATCTCCTTATAATCAACAATTTTTATACCTACCTTCTATTTCCCCTAATTTCATATTATTTATACTAACCCCATGTGGAGCAATCATTATCCATTTAACCCATACACAGGCAGTTGTGCCAACTACAAAGCAACTCAAATGACATTGTTCTGTCCCAGAGATACTAATGACCTCTCTTGTATTGTCGCGAGCCGGCGACACAGAGCACTGTCCAGCAGTGTCTCAAACCTGAAAGAGCAGCGGGGTGGAGATGGGGCAGAGATAAAGGGAAGGCCAAGACAAGAGTCTGATCAAGGCGACGTTTATTGCAGGCAAGCATCATCTTTTTAAAAGAAAAAACCAAACTATTATGGGCTAGGATTACCATAGTAACCTCAACACCTGCTCCACGGGAATAAGGGTTCACATGGGAAAGAGAAATCAGGCTCAAGAAAAACAAATTAACAACACTTGCAACAAATAATCATGATTCCCACAATAGGTGGAGGAACTTAATAAACTGGAGTTACAACACCTGCAGCCAATCATATTTCCCACAATTCCTCCCTTTATATTTTAAATTTTATGGATCCATGGCAACAAGATTTTCAGGAGAAACTGTAGGCATGTCTGAGCCTGTCTTAGGTCGGGAAAAGTGTTTGGCTCTCTTACCCATCATTGGGGTCATCTGTTTCATAGGCCTATTATATGATGAAGATTTAGCAGAATCTCCTGTCTTAGGTTGATCAGTCAAACCTTTTCCTGTTACCCGTCTTTGACTTTCCGGACCCTCACTGAAGCTCTCTTTTTATCTGAGCGAGGTAAATGCCCAAATTTTCAGAGGACCCTTCCTTAAGGGCCATGAGCGCATGTAATGTTTCGCACTGTATATAAACCTGATTTGAGATAACACAGTATTTATGGTATTTCACATATTAGTGGCCCCATGCCAAAAACATTCAAACTAAGGCTAGTAACTTTGACATCTGACAATAAGCATATTTCTCCCAACGCAGCAGCAGGTTTCCGAATGTTGGTTTGAGGAAAACATGAATCTGTTTTCCAAAGTCGTGCAGATAAGCTTAAGTTTGTGGAATTTCGAAATGACCAGTCCAAAACTTTCAAGATGTGTCATTACATAACCTTTCTGGAGGTATAGAAACATAACATATTTTCCATAAAATCATAGTATTAAGGACTGTGGAGGTTCACCAGTCCCATAAAATTCTCATTCTGGATAAAGAAGGGAAACTTCTTGCTTTTTGGAATGAAATTTCCACTTGTGCACCGAGACACATCCTGGAGTTTTCTCTGCTGTTTCAGTGTTGGGGTCGCAATCCAGTCTCCTCAGTGGAAACCCATCTTCAAGCTGTTCAGGGATAGTGGTAGGTCTATAAACATATCTGTAACCATAATTAGGTGGAGCAGAAGAGAAGGGAGAATACCTGAACCAAAAGGTTATTGTCATAAACAATATGCTGTAAAACCTGCATGGTCAAACAATATAAATACATTTTGTATACCAGAAAAGTAGCAATAATAATTATTATATCTATATGAAATCTTATATCCTGTAATGTAGCTTTGTATCAACAGGATCTTCCTATTTTATTTTTTTTTACAGAAAATATTATATTTTGAAGATAACCATCATAAACATGTTAACAATAACATATTTATAATTCAGACCTTTGATGATAACCAATATAAATATTTTTAACAACATATTTAACAAGGCATATCTTTTTATAAGGCTATGAAAATTATTTTGGTGGCTCCCATTAGTGAACGAAGATCAGAATAAATTTTCTGAGCAGCTGCTTCTTTATTTACCAACAGGAGTGTATTTAATCCTATAAATCCAGGTTGTAGAAGTCAACAATTTATATTTGACATCATTTTGATCAAAAACATAATTGGACAAACATTTTTGAAAACTTAAGACAGACAAACATATAAGACAATTTAAACGAGTGCACTCAGATGGTTTTGGCCAATTGAATTATAAAATCTTTTAGTTATGACTAGTCAAAATTTTTGCAGGTCAAAATTAAAAGAGATCTCTTGTAGAATTAGGGTTAAAGGAATGACAGCTCTTCTTGACTGTAAATGTAGACCTTTTATAACAAACTTGAAACCAACAAACAAACAAATCATTTCTATATACCTTCTCTACATACTTAGGCCTTCTGGTCTTGTATATCTATCTTTACCTGTTTTTAACAAGATGAACATATAAAAACCTTTCACGTCCAAAGTATAACTCTTATTTATAGCTTTCCTAATATTTTTTTGTCTCATTTACTATTAACCTTCTATAACAAACTTCAGTTTAAAGTGTCCTTTTCCTGTTTTCATACTATGATTGTTTTTTCTTCAGGATTACCCGAAGTGGGTCAGTCATCTGTATGCTTTCCCATGGTGAATCCTCTGTAGATGCGACTTGTCTGACCAGTCGTTCAGGTATCCAGACAGGATAGGGGCTATCTGTAGGGAGAACACATACAGAACCTCTTCCCCAAATTATAACAGGATCGGATCCTTTCCATTGACCTGTAAGAACATTTTTCCAATGAACCTTGGCATAATTGGTGTTGGTTGTGGGATGCCAATGTCTGTCTGCAGCCGACAGACCAGAGGCATCAAGAGTCAAAAAACTTAAAATGAACAAAGCATGATTCAAGAGATTTTGAGGACTTTGGGGGTACCATATTCCCCTTTTTATTTTTTTAAGATAAGTTTTGATTGTAAAATGTGCTCTTTCTATTATACCTTGTCCTTGAGGATTATAAGGTATACCTGTAACATGTGGAATGTTTAAGGATTGCAAGAATTGTGAGAATCCTTTACTAACATATCCAGGTCCATTATCTGTTTTGATCTGTTTTGGAATTCCTAACATTTTGAAGGCATATAGACAATGACTTTTGACATCCTTAGTAGCTTCACCCACTCGTGAGGAGGCAACAAGAAACCCAGAAAATGTATCGATAATGACATGAACATATTGTAATTTTCCAAACTCTGGGAAATGGCTTACATCCATTTGCCATATCTGATTTGGGGTGATGCCTCTTGGATTAACTCCAAGATGAGGAACAGGGAGCAATGGAGCACAAGAATGACAATTTTTAACAATCTCTCTAGCTTGTTCTCTGGTTATAGAAAACATTTTTGAAAGAGTGTTGGCATCAACATGATGCAGCCAATGAAAAATTTTCGCTTGATGTACAGAGTCACTGACTAAATTGACAGAATAGTAATCTATTATACCCTTACTGACAAAACCGGCCAATTGATTACCTGAAGATAGAGGACCAGGAAGTCTGGAATGTGCTTGAATATGTCCAATAAAAAATGGTTGTTTTCGATTTTGAATCAATTTTTGTATCTCTAAAAATAGGGAATGGGCCAAGGATTGTTTATCAAGTTGTCCAGCTGTTTCCAAATAGGGAATTGAATGTACCAAATATTGGCTATCTGTATAAATATTGATTCTATTATCAGAAAATTTTTGAAAAACTGCTAACATAGCACAGAGTTCCACCAATTGTGCAGAAGCATAATTAGTTTGAAATGTGATGGACTGATCATTATGAAAAAAGGCAACCATGCCATTAGAAGATCCATCAGTGAAAATCAAAAGAGCATCCTTTAAAGGTTGCGAACTGGTAACCTTTGGGAATATAAATGTCTGATTTTTAGCAAATTGAATAAGCTTATCACCAGGGTAATGATTGTCAATATCTCCTGAATACTGAATAAAAGCTAAAGGCCAAAAGTCTGTGGTCTGTAAGAGCCAATTGCACTGTTCTTTATTATAAGGAACTATTATTTTATGAGGTTCAAATCCAAAGGTACGTTTTGAAAATTTTCTAGCCTGCATACAAAGTTTAGCAACTGCCTCATAGTAAGGCAATATACTCTTGCCTGAGTTAGCAGGTAAATGGAGCCAATAAATGGGTGCGTTTTGCCATAACACACCTGTTGGTGTTCCTTGGGAAGGACAAACCACAAAGAACAAAGGCTTAGAATAATCAATGTAGGAAATTTGTTGTTTTTCTATTGCCAATTGAACTGTCTGTAGGGCTTTCCTTGCTTCTTTAGTGAGTTCTCGAGGGGAATTTGGAGAAGGATCTCCTATTAAAATATCAAACAATGGCTTTAATTCATGAGTAGATAATTTTAAGTAAGGACGTAGCCAATTAATATCTCCTAATAATTTTTGAAAGTCATTAAGGGTTTTTAAATGATTGGTTTTTAGAACTATCTTATTATGGGCTATATAACTATTATTTAATTGAAATCCTAAATAAGAATAGGGAAAATTCAATTGCACCTTATCAGGAGCTATGTGAAGGTTAGCGGCTTTAAGACTCAGCACAAGATCAGCATAACAAGAATATAATTCATCCTCATTTAAACAAGCTAACAATAGATCATCCATATAATGTAGGATTTGAACTGCGGGCCAATTTTTTCGAACCTCAGAAAGGGCTTTAGCTATGAAATATTGACATAAGGTAGGGCTATTGGCCATTCCCTGAGGTAATACTTTCCACTGATATCTTTTCATGGGCTGAGCCTGATTGATTTCTGGGAGACTAAAAGCAAAATACCGTTTATCCTCATAATGTAAGGGAATAGAGAAAAAACAATCCTTTAGATCCACTACTATAATTTTGGATTCTTTGGCAATGGCTACTGGGGAGGGAAGGCCTGGCTGAAGAGCACCCATTACTATCACTCTTTTATTAACTTGTCTTAGATCTTGTAAAAGTCTCCATTTTCCAGATTTCTTTTTAATTACAAATATCGGGTAATTCCAAGGAGAGAATGAGACTTCTAAATGGCCAAGCTCAAGTTGCTCCTGTACTAAGCTACGACCAACCTGTAATTTTTCTTGGGAAAGAGGCCATTGCTCCACCCACACAGGAGGTCCAGGCAACCACTCAATCTTTTCTGCGTGGGGTACAGCTGAATCAATGGCCCCTAAAAAGAATATCCTAAACCTGCTCTTTGGCGATGTGCATGGGGTATCATAGGTGTGGCTATACCCTGATTGTATTTCCCTAATCCCTTACCTGGAATATACCCCTGATTTAACATTTGTTTGGTGACTAACTCATCAGTGCTACACATGATGGCCCCCATTTGTTGTAAAATATCTCTTCCCCATAGATTTACTAGTAGGTGGGGCACAATAAAAGGCTGAATCTTGCCCTGATTTCCATTTTCATCATTCCAATTTAATAGTGTTGCACTCTTTTGAGGATTTTGAGTCATGCCTATTCCCCTAAGATGGGTGGTTGTATCTTGAACAGGCCAATTTTTGGGCCAATGTTGTTTAGCTACCACAGTCACATCAGCTCTAGTATCTAAAATTCCCTTGAATGTTTTTTTATTAATCCAAACTGTTAATTCAGATTTACCTTGTTGGATGGGTATGACGCAAAATGCATCAGAAGACCCAAAGGCTCTATCTTGCCTATTTTGAGGAGGTAAAAACTTTCCTTGGTCTATATAAGTACAAAGCAATATTTGTGCTATTCGCTCCTGAGCAGGGATAACAGTAATGCCATCAGGTGATGAAGCTAATATTTTTATTTCACCCATGTAATCTGCATCTATGACTCCTGGATGAATATGAAGCCCTTTTAAAATCCAACTACTCCTTCCTAGGATGATTCCAATGCTGCCTTTTGGCAGGGGTCCAAATATTCCTGCGGGGAGAGCTTGTGTTCCCATCTGAGGGGTTAACATTGTGTAGGCGGAGGTGTGGAGGTCCAATCCTGCGCTGCCTGAGGTCGCTCTGAATAGGTCATGAATGGATTTTGATTTGCTGCCCCCTGTGGGACAAATTGAATGCTGGGAAATTGAATGCTGGGATAAGCTGTTTTCACATTTGTCCTCATATTTGTTGGGGCCTGAGGTGGACCCCTTTGGAAGTTTTTTTGTCCACTAGGTTTTGGTCTTTCATAATTATTTTTCTGAGAACAATCAATAAGTTTTCCCACCTTGTCAAAGATTGACCTACACTCTGATGCCCAATGGTACTCTTTCTGGCACTTAGGGCATAGAGCTGATAGTCTGCATAGAGCTGATGGTCGAGACCCAGAACTGGGTTTGTTAGGGCAATCTCTCTTCAGATGTCCAGGTTGCTTACAACCAAAACATGTGAGCTCTTTCTTGTTGCGTGAATTGGCATAAAATGTATCTAAACTCATCCCTTGAGCAGAAGTGGCCATAGCCATCCCTTGTGCCCATCCCTGAGTATATCCTGGTCCTATATCTGCACATAGCCTAATGTATCCTGAAAGATCTGTTTTAATTTTATAGGGTCGGATGGCAGCCTGACAATGTTTATTAGCATTTTCAAAAGCTAGCTGCTGAATGAATGGCAGGCCATTATCTACATTACCAAAAATCATCCCTGCAGCAGTAGCTAATCAATGCACAAAATCTGAAAATGGCTCATCAGGTCCTTGCCTTATGTTAGAGAGTCTAGAGCTAAGGTCCCCTTTGGAGGGAAGGGCAGTCCAAGCATTGTGGGCTGCCTAGGCTATCTGAGCATAAACAGGAGGATCATAATTAATTTGATGAATAACATCCTCATAAGTCATAAGCTCCTTCACCAGCTAACATTTCAAAATTGATTTGACCCATATTAGCCTGAGCATTATGGCAAGCAGTTTCCTTACAATTATCAAAAAATTGGATTTCCATAAAAGAAAATCACCACCACTTAAGGCCGCTTTACAGACCATCTTCCAATCACTGGGCGTCAAAAAGGACAATTGTAGTGACTCAATAATGGCCAAAGTGAATGGTGCATTTGTTCCATACTGAGCTGCAGCTGTTTTTAATTCTTTGACCATCTTGAAATCAATGGATTTGTGCCCTCTTACCCTGTTACCTTGGCCATCTAATTCTTCGATAACTAGATAAGCATAAGAGCTGAAGTTGCCTAAGTCCTCTCCTTCCTGTTTAGCCTCTCTCAGCACTTTCTGGAGGGGAGTGAACTCATGGAGTCTTTCTTCCCTGTTTGATATAACCTTTTTATCTATCTTTATTGCTTCTAATTTTCTAAGGAGCAATTGCTTTTCCTCTGCTAATTGAACTCTTTTCCTTAATTGTTCTACCCCTGAGATCATATGTGAATTGGGGTCTTTTATTATTTCTCTTATATTCTCTATATCAGGTTCGATGGGAGCAGTGGGAGGAGGACAAGCAGTTAACATAGCTCCTACAATATCATTATTATCTTCATTTTCTCCCTCAGACTCTGAGGGGCTTTCTTGAATTTTAGTTAGATCAGGATACAATTTTGACTCTTTCTCCTTATGTTCTGAATTTTGTGATTTAACTTCTCTTAATTCCTTTAAGGTTTCTTTGGTCTCTTTGAGGTGTTTATCTAAGCCTTGTACATCCCTTTTTGGTAAACACTCATTTATTAAAGACTGAATGACTTTTTCTTTGCCTTAATTCCTTTCTCACTGAGTAAAGACTGAATTGCTGTGCTAAATTTCATCTTAGATCCTATGTGCCCTATTGGTGCCTGCTTCTCTGAGGATTTTCTCCGCTGGGCATTCCAGACAGCGGTGTCCTCCTTGTTTCAACTTGGCCAAGTCCTTTTTGACAGCAGGCTTCTTCTGATTACTCACCGATCACTGCTTCAATTTCAGGTCCCTGTTTGGGCACCACTTGTCGCGAGCCAGCGACGCAGAGCACTGTCCAGCAGTGTCTCAAACCTGAAAGAGCAGTGGGATTGAGATGGGGCAGAGAGAAAGGAAGGACACCAAGACAAAAGTCTGATCAAGGCGACGTTTATTACAGGCAAGCATCAGCCTTTTAAAGGAAAAAAGCAAACGATTATGGGCTAGGATTACCAAAGTAGTAACCTCAACACCTACTCCACGGGAATGAGGGTTCACACAGGAAAGAGAAATCAGGCTCAAGAAAAGCAACTTAACAACACTTGCAACTAATAATCATGATTCCCACAATAGGTGCAGGAACTTAACAAAATGGTGTTACAACACCTGCAACCAATCATGTTTTCCACACTGTATCACAGACTTAATAAGTGGAATTGAAAAGATTAAAAATTATCTCACACATTCTTTCCAATGAACTACAAGTTTCACTGTTTCCTAAGCAACAGAAATGTTTAAGCAGATGTAATGCAGTTTTAACCACAAGAACATATGAGATACACTATTTAACTCTCTTACTCACTATGTGGAAATTTGACACAGACCTTTTATGTGCCCAAGTGATATTGTATGAAATAACCACAGGCTCAAAAAGGATGTGAAAAGATGAAAGTGTATATTGCAGTGGTAGCAGGAGAGAAATATGTGTTGTATTAGCAAGTGTATGCTCTTGTTTAATTTTTGCTTCTGACCTGCTTCTGTCCCGGTGCCACACCCTGCATTGTTCTGTGTGTTAAGAACAGGGAAAACTTTGAAAAACAACAATAACCTATAAAGTAGTATATTGTAAAATGGCTTCTGCTGTCTCTAACAGCAGTTTACTTTGTTTAGCTCAGAAATAATAGGCACTGAAGGCACTAATTGTTGAATAAGCATTTGGTCTTACCCTGAGATAATAGGGCACATCAAAGTCTTGTGCTCCAAAGAGACTGAGGCCCCATGAAAGTAAAAGTGCCTAGATGAAAGAACCCACTGCTAACATTTGCTCCCCTGACCCTGAACATCCCCTTCCTATGGACAAGAATAGAAACTAGATGAATCTTAAAGGTAAACTCCCCAACTGTGAAGAACTGTTATGTCTTGATTGAGAAGATTAACTAGTCTGTGACCGAGATTTGAACTATGAGAATGAAATGTAACCACCCAAATGAAGTCAAGACTGTGAAACCCTATAAAAGAAAGTGTTGTAACCCCCAGTGCGTCATCGATCTAGGCTCAGCTTATGTGTGATCAACCCATATCGATGATTAAATTTGTTATTTCAATTCAATTCTGCTGCCTCTCTGTCACTTACTGCTTCATTCCATAACACTAACTGGAACCCCCAAAAGGAAGAGCACAGGCATCTTTTCCTGCACTGCAAGCGACGTGAAATGCTTGGTTGTGTTGTTAAATGGACAGTGTGCAAGGACTCGTATTCAGTGCTTGGTGTCTGCAATCAGTTTTACCCAAAAACCTACTTAGATTCTGTTAACATTACAGGGTCTTCCATTTCTACAGGCAATGATAATGTGACTTGTAATGATAGGGAAACAAAACACAAGAAATGAAACAAGCTACATACAATGCAGCCTCAGTGCCTGGAATGCAGGAAGCCCTCCAAATCAGTTCAGGGTGTTATGGTTACTGTCCTCCTCTTCCACACCCTTAGCATTGCATTTGTCATCCTTTTGGAGTGTCTAGAAAATACTGCAGAGGGGACCCGTTTCTGCTATTATGAGTGAGACATGAATGGAAAACAGAATTTGTAGAAAGCAAATTTAAAATAATAATTCTTACTTCCCCACTACCAGTAAGAACATAAAATTTCTATTTTAATGACTGGTATTTTGATATTTATTCTTTCCTGTCTAACTACCAAAACTGTCATTTTTGTCCTTACAGCAAGGAAAAGCTATTTCAAGCATCCGTTCCATATGAATGAGTTACCTCTGCACTTACTGGTGGTGCTCTTTCTCTGCTCATTCATAGTTGATGAGAGCAGATCCAAAGACTCTCATGTTTGCTTCTTAATGAAGCCTCAGGCTCTGTCCTCACGATTAAAAGTGATACAAATTCAGGTAGGAACTTTATGAATCAGACCACTATACATAGTGAGATAAAGCATGGAGCTCTCTTGAGTGGAGTCGGCAAACTGAAGAAAGGAAGGCACAAGAAATTTGCTGACAGCTATATGACATTTGAGTCTCAATGCACAGATCTCATAATTAGCCAAACTGGCCTGTGCCATGCCAACCTCTAAGGAATTTGTAATCTAACGATGAAGGAGATAATAAATTTAGAAAAATCAACAAGAGATCCTGAGCTGTCCCTATACTCAGAAAAAGTTTGTGTGTCCTAATCACACCTCTTGTTTGTACCTAATGTTTAAATATCTATCTGCCTTCATTTCATTTTTTAATTAAAATTTACATAACAAAACACATTGTATGCACTTCTGTAACTTTTATTACCTTCATCTTTTCCTAAAACACTCAATATTCTACAGCTTCAAGAACATTTCATTTTCCAATCTGAATATTAATACCTGACTTTAAATTTTTCTCTCATCTACCCAGCAGTATACTATGAACAATTATAAGGAATTGCTTTCAAAATCAAAATACTAACATGTCCAGAGAGGGAGAAATGATAATTCTAAATATTAGATTGCTTTGTTTTTGCCAGACTATATTTAAATGGATGTCACAGTTACTGAGTTTAGAATTTTCATTTGTGGAATCTTCTGAGGTACTTATACTGCCTCTATTCTTCAGGATGTAAACAAAGATATTCAGAGCAGGCATGACCACAGTACATTATAGAAGCTGGCACATTGTTTCTGGAAAATTTTAATACAGCTGAGCCATCACGTACTCCCAAACATGTTCCATGTGATAAGCAAACAACTGACAGTAAGGGACTCATGAGAAGAGAAGATTTGGGCTGGGGATTTGGTTCAGTGGTCTGGCACCTGCCTCACATGTGCAAGGGCCCGAGTTTTAACCCTGGTAAAAAGACAAAAAAAAAGAGAATATTTTATTCTTAATTTCATCATGGTGATTTTCATAATGTGAAGAAAAGTTGTAGTCTGATCTGATAAAGTGTTCTATTAGATTGAGTTTGGGGACTAACATGGCACTAGCAGTATATTTTACTGTCTGTGGGGAATTTGTCAAAATAGGCAAAATTAAGTAGGTGTGCAGCATTACATAAGAAATTAGCATTTTTTTCACATCTTTGAATAGGTAAACTACAAGACAATAAAATTAGGCAATGAGAATCCAAATTCTGTGCAAAAATAACAATCAAAACTAAATCTCACAAAGGCAAGTATTCCTGAAGATCCAGAATCTTGGTGAGTTACAGAGGGCCACAAACTGACCTTAGTCTATCACAGTCAGGAGCATGACATCCATACCAGAAACAGGAGAGAGAGAGAGAGAGAGAGAGAGAGAGAGAGAGAGAGAGATGTCATGCAGCCTACATAGGGGATCACTGCTGTGAGAGAGAGATGTCATGGAGCCTACATAGGGGATTACTGCTGTGAGGTTGGATGTATACAGTCATGTTTGTGACCATGGTGGAGATGAAAGTTAGCTCAGGAGAGGTGGAAAAGGAGAAAAACACTGAGATGTGGAGGTGAGAGTCAGAGACGACAGCAAGTAGGAAAAGGTTCTTGTCTTGAGTACAGTGACCAGGTACATGGACAGAAACAGTCCTAAGAGGACAAGCTGCAGATATGGAGCATTTTAGATTCCCAGGAGAAGAAGCTCTGAAACAAATGTTGAATGTTATCTATTTACATAGCTTGGATGCCTGCAAGAAAGAAAAGATGGTTACACAGAAGAACAAATGTGCAGGTACCAAATGCCATGAACATTTGTAATCCAAGTTCTTATTTTTAACAGGTACAACATTCAGGTCCACACACCTTCAGCAAGCTTTTTGTTTTGACAACTCCATCTCCTGAGAAATATTTCAGGACTGGCTTGTGAGTTAGTGATCAACTGTTTTACACATGTACTTCAGGACACTCATGTAAACAATTGAGAAGTCTAAGAATATCAGAGCTCATAAGTCCATAGTCACACTGAAAGTTCTCCTATATTTCTCAAACATGAAGAGAATAATAAATATTCTTCTTTAGCTAGAAAAAATATTTTCTCACTAAAATAAATTTGAAGCTGGGTGCAGTGTTGCATGCCTGTAATCCCAGCACTAGGGAGGCTGAGTCAGGAGGATCGCTGTGAATTCAAGACCAGTCTCCACTACATAGTGAGTTCCAGGTAAGTCTCAACTACATAGTGAGACCCTGTTTCAAAAAACCAAAAAAAAAAAAAAAAAAAAAAAAAGAAAAGAAAATAAATGTGAATACCAAAATAGGTCTTATTTTTATTAAGAAAATTGTATATATTTTCCTCACAATATTTATAAACAGAGGTTAGCTTACATTATGTGGTCATAAATAAAATCAATAATTCATTATCAGAAATATTGCAATGTGCAGGTTATTTCTCAAAAGCATTTTTATCATTTTTGTGCTTACTGATTTCTCTCCTTTGTGGGTATAAGTGCTGACATGAATATTTATTTTTGTAAAATTATTTCCACATAAGTGTTCTTAGTCTTCATGGACTACTCCAAGTCTTAATGAATAATTATTAGTTAAATATCAACACTAATATGACACCACAGGAGAGGCAAGCGTTGGTAGATGAGAAAATAAAATAGGGACCTCCTTAGATCTTCTGACTAATCTTGACTAAAAGAATTTAAAAAAACAAACTTTAGGCAAAGTGAGAAGGGTAGGGGAAAGGAAACAAGGGAAAATAAAAAAAATATGAGAAAATGAAAAAATGGAAATAACGTTTTTGTAAACAGGGAAGGAAGAAGAGGGTAAAGGGAGGGCAGGGGTATGGGTAAAATGAGAAGCAAGATCTGTCATGTAAAGGTACAAAATACTAATGATTAATGTAACTGTACTACATACCTAAAATGTATCAATAAAATCAATGAGAAATAAATACATAGCTTTACAAGAAAATTTCCACTGGGAAGAATGTCAAGGATGATGATAGGTGAAGAGAGAAAAAAATAAATGGATAAAGAAAGGCACAAAATGGCCTTGGGAGTTGCACCAAGTGATCAGAAAAGGAGCTTACAGGCAGGACACAGGTAGAAATCCAGGTGCATAATGATCAACTGCCCACACCTCCAATAAAATATATGAAAAGCAAGCCGGGGCTAACATTAAGGTAATATGTGCTCCCACCTTTCACACCTATATATGTGTGAGAGATGTGAACACATGCATATATGCATATATATATATGCATATGCATATAATGTACACCCCAGGGTCATTACTGGGTATGAGAGATATCCACATGCCTACTTACTAACTCTAAGCTAACCACAAACAAGATAAACCCTTGCCAACTAGCTGCCTATCTGAAGAGAAAGCCTTAAAATGTAGTAAGTCAAGGACAAGTTAAATGACAGAGTAAAAAACAAAAACAGCAACAACAATAAACTGCCCATAGGCCACCAAAGGAAATGACATTAGGCAGAGATGACAGAATCCAATCCAGATGTGAAAAATTCCAACAAGGACATCATGGGAAACTCACAAGGAGCTGAGTGTAAAAGAATTCTGAGTCCTCCAACTTTTAGGAGCCCCCCACCCTGATTCTTTCTTTTTAGGGTACATAACTATCTTCTTTCCTCTCCCTTCCTTTTCCTCTTCACAAATTGTCTTCCTTTCCTTAAACTTCATCCTTCTAATTTTTCACTGGGCTGAATTTACAATCCTGGATGGCTGCTTAGACAGCAGAACAATGGTGCTTGTGCTCTTGATGTGACATCTTTGGTTCCCTGATCAGGAGCCAGACATGACACCACTAACTTAAAATGTGGCAGAAGTACACACTTAGGCTCTCACTGACTTAAAAATAATAAAATGTTAGTGAAACTGAATTTTTAAAATTTTATACACGTTTTCTTTTATTAAAGCAATCCAGTCTCAGGGATATATCTTATAGGTATGCTTTTGCATAATGAATTTTTGTTTTGTATCCTGTAGTGAACTGTTGAAATTATTCCATTTTATTTCTAATCCTAAATTTCCTAATTTCAGGATTAAGTTTCCTTAGTTAAGGACTAGCACCATGAGATTCCAAAGTCCAAATTTAAATGTCAACCAACTTATCTCTCATTGACAGATTTTTATCACCCATTTCTCACACACGAAATGCTTTCATGGCTGCAGAGCATTACCAAATACAAATCTGTGATATAAACTGGTCAGTTTAGGGACAGGGATTTAGCTCAGCGGTTTGGTGGCCTGCCTTGCAAGAGCAAGGACCTGAATTCAATCCCCGGTATGAAAAAAAAGAAATGGTCAGTTTATTGTTATAAAATATGCTTTCAAAATTTATTATATCATGCAAGTGAAATTTAATAGACAATATGAGCATGAAGGATGTGTATCTGAACACAATAATTGATGTATATTCACTTTGACATTGAATCACTTATTTTCCCAATAAAAATGAATGCTATTAATTATATCATGCCATCCTTAAACTTCCAAAACTACCCCTAAAGTTTGTCTGTTAATAATACTTGAATGACTCAAGGACCCGAGTTCAATCCCTGGTACAAAAATTTTTTTAAAAAAATAATACTTGAATGATAATTAACCATGAAATTTTATATTACATAAAGATATTTTCAGTTAGGCCCAGTACAGAGTTCTGGAAATTGTAGTGAGAGTGAGGAAGTTAACATTTTAGATATGCACCATTGACCTGTTACTAAATGTACAAAGAGTGTGAATTTGTACACCTCCCCCTGCTCTTAAAGCATGATGGAAATAAGGAGACTCATCCATCTCCACTACATGTGTGGATCTAAAGGAAGTTTGGAGTTTAAGTATTTAATCACTTCATATTTTCATCTTCATATAAAGCCCTCTCACTTTCTGCAAATAGCAGTTTATTGGTGAATAAAATTGAAAGAGGCACAGAAGCATGAAATGATAAAAAGTGCTAAAATATGCCTAGTTCCATTCACTCTCTCACCTTGTTCTATTTTTGTAAATTTTACTATTATTAGGCCGATGCAAATCTTTGCTATGTTCTTGGAATAACTGAATGTAATTGCTGCTACTATATGAATATACAAGAGCTATGCATTCCTAATATTGACAAAATAATAAGAAGTATTTTATTTTGGCTCTAGTTCTATGACATTCACAGGTGGGATATGAGCCTCACACAAGGAAAGATCAGAGTGTAGAAGCTATAGCCATTATGCCCACATATTGTGATCCAGTAAGAGACCAATCAGTGTTTAAAGAGGATTTTATTTGTAATTCCTCATGTGTTTCAGAACATAGATAAAATCCAGGAAATTTGAAATCAGTCAATCTCCTCCCAAACAACATATATTTACACAAAGTTAAAATAAATAAGTGAAAAAATTAAAATAAATAAAACTGAAAATGAAAATTCCAGATTATGGAATATTTTATTTCAAAAGCATGAAATTAAATATTTTATCATCAGTTCTAAGAATAACTACATAGCATTTTAGTCTTACTGTACAGGTTTATAAATCATAAATTAATTTAGATGTCAATGATGCGTGTCTGAGATTGAAAACACCTTGTGATATGTTACAGAAATCATTACGGATGGAAATGGGATTCAGAAATAAACCGTGATTCTTTATTTGTGAGCTATCAATCCTTTACTTTGTTTCCACAAGTATTAAAAAGTTTTAATCATCGATCAGAGCTTGACAATACACTTATGTCTGAGGAACATTAAATGCTTTCATATTGTTTTCTTTTGAATAAAAGGACTAGTGTATAAAAAGAATGAATCATAATAGACTTAGAATAACAAAAGCAATTCTAGGCAACAGAGACATGGCAAGTGATTTCAAAATCCCCAACTTGAAACTATAGTAAAAAGCCAATGTGATGAAAACAGTATGGTATTGGCAAAGAAACAGACCTAAGGATCAGTAAGGCTGGAGGAGGGAGGCACCACTGAGCTAAATCCCCAGCCCTGAATTTGTACTATTATCCATCTCATTAAGCAGCAGATGTTGGTAAATTGAAATTAGGAGCAGAGCCCTGAAGTGTGAAAATAGAGACAACTGTGAACTGTGAATGAAAAATGAGCACAAAGCTCACATATATAGTCACTCATATACTAAACTGTAATATATTTGGGTTTGATTGACATCAGAAAAATATGAGAGGAAAAGTGTGGGATGATATACTTTGAATACTTCTGCCTCAAGTGAGAAGTGAACGAGCCTGTAGCTCAAGTAGAAAAAGAAGTCTGGAGAGATTTTGTAAAATGTTGAGATAAATTTATACATACACATGAAACGTTGATGTCAATCTGTGCTGTCGATCTTATACCGCCACTTGATGTAACCTCTTAGAATGACCAGCATGGAAATACTGAAGTGTAAACAAGATCCCATCACTTCACTCCTGAATCTGCTATTTCTTAGTGTATCTGAAAGCGAATTTTAGGAGAAAGTTTTCCAGGCAGTTTGTACAGCTACGTGGAAAGAAGCTGAGAAAGATTTCAAGAAGGACACTGAATAGGAAATGTGGAGGTCTACTCTCCAGAGATGGGAAAGAGAGCTGGCAAGAAGGAGAGGTAGTTTGGGGAGGAGGTAGGAGGAGGATGAAGATGCACTATGTGTTTCAGTTCCAAAGCTGAATGTAATCATGGTATTTCACAAACATATAACCATAAAAATTTAAAAGGCAACAGAGCAATGGCATAATAGATATTCAATTCAGTAAATATTTCTTGAGTGCCTATGAAGTGCTAGACCAGGGCTGTGTTAACAAAAGGAGTGAAGCACTTACAGGAACATACCCTGGAGGTAGAATGAAAAGTTTAATAACATGTAAATTAAAATAAATTTTATGAGAGAATGATCCTTTACAAAAAAAAAGACACTGAAAAATGTAAGCCTGGCCTCTTCAACAGCTGTTGTATTCAAGGAACTTTAAATCCTGAATCAATACAACTGGCTAATCAGTGGCCTCACTTGTATAAAATACTTGTGTTCTGAGGACACTGGCCATGTTGCATTCCATATCTGCCTATTCTTCTTCAATGAAATTACCTTGTTATGATAGTTTAGTATAAAATAAGTTTTTAAAACTAGAATCCCAGTTCAGGCTCTGCCTCTGTAGAACCAGAGAGATATTTTTTTTCCTTGAGAATGTCAAACATCACATCACAGAGTTAGAAAAATAATAAGAAGATACCGATTTCCAGCCAAGTTAAAATGCATGTGGTTATTATGATACCTTATCATTGGAGAAGAAATATAACAGAGTCAGGCAATCTGACTCACCAGGAAACCAGTCACTGTGACTTTCTGTAGAATTCTAAGTCCACAGCAAATGACATCATAGAAGGGATTCAGAATAAGAGAGAGAGGGAGTACAGCTTTGAAGCCACCACAGATCTCCTGAATGAGTCAGAGTAGGACTGATGTACATGCTAAAAGCTGTCCCTTGGATCAAGGATACAAATTACAGGTGAGAATGACAGGTAAAAACATCTTTGTGCTTTACTCTGGCTGATGTTATTCTCCGGAAAGAGGACAAAATATAAGACAAAGTATGAATATAAGACAAAATAATTCCAAGAAACAAAAATCCAGTAAATAAGTAAGAGGCAATATATATCAGAGTGTTACCCATGAGGGAATCAGTACAGGCAAATTTGATGACATAAGCAAGTACACAGATGACATGGAGGATTTGCAGGTTTGTGCAGAAGGACAGCTACAGTACCAATGCAGTGAGAGCAGGCCATCCACAAGGCTAGTGACCCATGAGAGCAGAACCAGACAGACACAGATGTGGAGATCATGCTCACTGAACTCCTAAGTGGCAGCAGATGGCCACATAGCAGTCACAGCTGTCACTGTAAGTAGACAGTTTTCCAGGCCACCAAGCAGTAAGACAAACCAGACCTCAGTGAGGCAGCCTGTGTGATTAACTATCTATTTGATTTTGAGTTTGGATATTCATGAGGCTCTGCTTTCAAATTGTGTTTGACTTAAAACAATTGTTTGTAAAAGATGGAGTGTAGAGAAAGAAATACAAGGGGCTGTGGAGAGAAGAGTCACAGTGGATGGCCAGGATTATGACTAGCTTTCCAAGTATGGTTATCATCTTCCCGGATAGCAGGAGGCTGAAGATGAAAGGCTGTAGTTCTACATTGTCTGTCAGAGCCAAGAGACAGAATTTGGAATGGCTGATTTATTTGCAGTTTCAATGACTAAACAACATGATAGAAAAGAAATGGTAAAAAGCTAATAAATATATAACACAGTAGCAGCAACATAAAATAGGAATTTGTTTAAACCCTTTCTTTTGGCCATCTTGATTTTTGCCATTTAGCTACCAGAACCGTGGTTAAGCCACTCATTCTGGGGCATATGTTTATGGCTTGTAGCAAGGACAGAATAAACAGGGAAAGAAGAATGAAGAATTTCTCTATTTTGGAAGAATTACAACCTTTGCTTTTGCCTTTGAACATTGGTCTTCAGATTTTTAAGCCCTTCCATGAAGATTCTTCAACTTTCCAATGTACACTTGCACCCATGACTACATAGCCAAATTCCAAGATTTGGATTCTCTGTCTCACTAATCCACAGCTGAAAATTTTGAATTTTTCTACATGTGAACCCACAGCTAGACATTGTGAGTCTTTTTTCTGATCATCTAAGGCCAGGTACTATAAGATCTTATACAATTTTACAAAAAACACACGCACGCACACACACGCACATGCACACCCATGCATATAACATGGAATTATGAATTGCCTTGATCAGATGATTACACACTGTATATAAGTACTGAATTATCACACCAGATCCCTCTTGTGGGTACTGGTTATGTGTCAATTAAAGAGAAAAAATGTGTTAAATTCTGCCTTTCTGACTAAGCCATGTCATGCCCCACCCTGCAGCACAATGCCAATCTTAGACACCGTTCACGAATTAATTCATGAATTAGTTCAGAGTCCTGAATAAAAAGCAAGATCTCCAGATCTTTTCCAGCTATATAAGAACAAATGAAAGTAGGTAATTTTTAAATTGAGTTTAGTGGTACATTCTAGGTACACAGTACAGTTAAATTCATTACTGGGATCTTGTACCTATTACATGACAGGTCTTGGTTCTCATTTTTTCCCCTTGTCCCCACCCTCCCTTTATCCCCTCCTCCCCTCCCCATTTACAAACACTTTCATTCCATTTTTTCTTTTTCTCACATTTTTTTCTTTTCCCTTATTACCTTTCCCTTACCCTTCCCACTTTCCCTACACCTTTAGCCCTTTTCTTCCTATTTCACATCATTAATTATCCAATTAGGATCTTAAGTACTATTATAGTTTTTCACACCAGAGAATCTATTCAGTATTTACACATGTGTGACTTATTTATTTCACTTAGGAGTACATCCTCAAAATAATGTTTTCCTTTATTTTCCCAGTGAAGATGATTAAAAGCACAATCTTCACACTGAGCCACAACTCCAGGCTTTTGTATGGTTTGGGTATTTTGATTTTTTTGTTTTGCTTTGTTTTGTTTTTGAGGCAGAAGCCTTGTGCTCCCTCTTCATACAAATGCACATCTGTAGACACTCTAATAATTGTATTTGTTTTTGTGATTAAACATACAGATTGAGCTGAGTTTTCTCAGACTAAAACAATTTCTAATTGGGACACTTCATGCAGGATCTCTAGTCCCTCTGCCTGTTTTCTTTTTTAGAAATGGACCCGTAAGGCAATATCAGTACAGTCTCTCACTGGGTTGCTAGCTATTTAAACATTGTAAAGCAAGAGGAGGGAGGTGAGCATAATGCAGCAATAATCAAATGCTTGATTACTAATATTTTCTGTGAACCAGATGTGGGTACTTCCTAGTACACACGAACCAGTTTAGGCCATATTTTAGGGTTAAGGAAAAGGGTGAGATAATTACCAGAGTCAGAGATGTAACAGTTGAGGGTTAGAATCACTGAGTGCCGGAATTCAATGGTAAACTGCCCAAAAAACACAAATGTCTATTTTATGATGAAAACAATAAGCTTATTTCCTTAAATATTTTCATATCAAAAATATATTTTGATATTGCCAATATTTCATCAATCAATTATTTTAGCATATAAAAAACAAAGAAAAGAAATGGACAGATTTCTAGATACATGTGAATTACCAAAGTTGAACCAAGAAAATGTAAAAATTCTTAACATCCAAATTACAATTAATGAAATTGAAAAAGTAACTTGAAATTACCAACAAAGAAAAACCCACATTCTAATGGCTTCCCTGCTAAATTCTACAAGACATTTAGAGGAGAACTATTGTCACTACTCTCTAAACTCTTCAGTGTAATTGAAATGGGAGCAAGAATTCCAAATTCATTCTTGGAAGCAAGTGTTACATTAATTGAATACCAGGGAAAGACCCAGAGAACTACAGCCCAATCTCCCTGATGAACATAGATGCAAAATTCCACAGTAAAATACTGGCAAATATAATACAGAGGGTCACTGAGAAGATCATACACACTGACCAAATTGTATTTCTCCCATGGATGCAAAGGTAGTTCAACATACATAAGTCAATAAATGTAATATACCATATTAAGGACAAAAACATATGATTATCTCAGTAGATGCAGAAAAAGCACTCAACAAAATTCAACACCTATTCATTACAAAATCACTTTAGAAAATTGGATTAGATGGTTGTTATCTCAACCTGATAAAGGCTATTTATGAAAAACCATCATCCAATATCATTCTAAATGTTCAAAAATGAAAACCTTCAGGCTAAAATTAGGAACAAGAAAAGGATTCCACTATCACCACTCCTGCTCAGTATAGTTCAGGAGATATTAGGCACAGCATTTAGACAAGAGAAAGAAATAAAAACAATAAAGATCAGAAAGGAAGAAGCTAAACTGTCATTATTTGCTGATGATATGATACTCTACAAGTAAGACCCAAAAACTCCACCAAAAGGCTTCTCTACTTAATTGACAGATTCGTCATGTAGCTGGGTACAAGGTCAGCATTCAAAAATGAATAGCCTTCTTGTACACAATTAGCAGACTCACTATGAGTGAAATTAGGGAAACAATCCCTTTCACAGTAGCATCAAAAATTAAATATTAAGGAATCAATCTAACAGAGGAAGCAAAAGACCTCTACATTTGGAACTACAACATTCTGAAAAAAAGATTGAAGTGGATATAAGAGAATAGAAAGACATCCCTTGCTCCTTCTGGGCTAGGAAGAACCAATATAGTGAAAATGGCCAAGTTTCTAAAAGAGCATACAGATTCAATTCATTCCCAATTAAAATCTCAGCACTATATCTCACTGAATGAGAGAAAACAATTGAACATTCATTTGGAATCAGAAGAGACCTAGGATAACAAAAGCAATTCTAGGCAACAGATACATGGCAGGTGGTATCACAATCCCCAACTTGAAATCATAATTCTAATCCACTGTGGTAAAAGCAGCATGAAATTTGCAGAGAAACAGACCCTATGATCAGTGGAATAGAGTAGAACATGCAGAACTACCTTCACACATGCTCAGCTACCTCATCTTTTTTTTGGCACTGGGGATCAAAGTAAGGACCTTGTGCTTGCAAGGCAGGTGGCAGAAACACTGAGCTACATCCTCGGCTCTTCGGCTACCTCATCTTTAACAAAGGTGCCCACCATGCTCACTGGAGGGATTATAGCCTCTTTAATAAATGGTGTTGGAGAAGCTGAATTTCAACTTGCCAAATATTAAAACAAGACCTATATCTCTCACCATTACCTTAACTGAAATCCAAGAGGATTAAAGATTAAATATTAAAACAGAAACACTAAACTTGTTGATAGATAAGTTAGGTACAACTCTTGAAGACAGTGGCATAGAAGGCTTTAGGAACAAATCCTCAGTATCTCAGGATGTAGCACTCATAATCAATAATCGGGACCTTATCTATTTAAAAAAGCCTCTGCACTGCAAGAGAATTCACCAGCAGAGTTAAGAGACAATCCAGAATGTGAGGAAATTTTATCAGCTATTCCTCAGACAAGGGTCTATTGTGTAGGATATATAAAGAACTCAAAAAAATTAGACAACCCCAAATACAAAGACCTGATTCAAAAAAGGGCATCTGAAGTGAAGAGACATTTCTCAGACAAAGAAGTAAAAACAGCAAATATACATAGGAAAAAATGTTCAACATCGTGGGTCATTGGAGAGATTCAGATGAAAACAACAGAGATTCCACCTCACCCAGGGAAGAATAGCTGCTATCAATAAATCAAGCAATAACAATTGCTAGTGGGTTTGTGGGGAGAAAGGAACCTTTCTGCAGTGTTTCTGGGAGCGCGGACTGGTGCAACCACTATGGAAATCAATGAGAAGATAATTCAAACAAGCAAGATGAGATGTCCCCTTTGACCCAGCTATTCCTCTACTGGCTATATTTCCAAAAGTATTAAAAGAATCATACCACAGTGATACATGTTTACTATGTTTATAATGGCACTGTTTTTAATAGCTAAAACTTGGAAACAGCTCATCAATGGGAGACTGGAAAAAAAAGATGTGTTTTTTGTGTAAAATGGCGTACTACTTAGCCATAAAGAATGAGATACTAGAGACATTCCGAGCTAAGTGGATGCACATTGAGGACACACAATTAAGTGAAATTAATAAGAAATGCATGTGTAAATACCAAATAATTTCTCTGGTATGAAAAACTAAAAATGTAAATAAGGATCAAAATGCATAATTGGTAATGTGTAATACGAAGAAAAGGTCTAAAAGTGTTGAGGAAGTTGGACAGTTAGGGGAAAGGTAAGAAGTCAAAAATGTGTGTGAAAAAGAAAATCATGGAAGCAATACCTTTGTACATAGGGAACAGTGGGGGGTGAAGGGATGGTGAGGAATGGGGAAAAATAAGAACCAAAATACATCCTGTAAGGTGCAATATACCAGTGATGAATGTAACTGTACTGTATGTCTAAAATTTTCCAATAAAAATGAGTGGGAGGAAAAAGGGAGGGGAGGGAAGAATATGAAAAAAAGAATTAATATGAGCTATGTACATGCACCAACTCATACAAAGAATGACAAATGTGAACCTTTTTAAATTATAAATTTCACATTTAAATATAGATCAAGTGATTCAGACAAGAATTTAGTAGTGCTTGAATTGAGATGTAAAATGTTTGTAAGGTGCTGATTTATGATGCAATATGAAAAAGATAATTTGTACAGCTGTCTCCCTTCGCATCTAGGAGATTTGTTCAAGACCCCTGGGGATAGCAGAAAATGAGGAGCATGCAGAACTCTCCATATACTGTTTTTCTCACATGTGAATGCCTGGAATAAAGTATAATCTACAAATGAGACTCAGTAAGAGATTAACAAACACTAAAAAAACAAACAAACAAACAAACAAACAAAAAAACAAAAAAACCCAAACATTTTAGGGCCGGGGATTTAGCTCAGTGGTTCGGTGGCCTGTCTTGCAAGCACAAGGACCCGAGTTCAATCCCTGGTACAAAAAAAAAAAAAAAAAAAAAAAAACCAAAAACTAACAATAAAATGGAACAATTATAGCAACATCGTGTAATAAATGTTAAGTGTATGCAGTCATTTTCCCTCATCCTTTTCTTCCTCCTCTTCCTCTCCTTCTTTTCCTTCTATTTCTCCTTATCCTCCTCCCACTAGCCACCTCTCTCTCTCTTTTTCCTTGGAAATGGTTACTTGAACACAATGTGATACAATGACAACAGATCTGATAACTGCCATAGCCACTTAGTAACTAAAAAGAGGGTAGCATACACAGTGTGGATGCACTGAATGAAATGATGATTCACATCCCAGAAAGGATATATTAGGTCATGCATAAAGTTGTGACCCAACTTGATCACATATTTTTACTCCTCTGCAGTCAGTAGCCACCACTATTCTACTCCTTTCTTTGAAGAGATGTACTTTTCTGTCTCCTCAAATGAATAAGAAAGTAATCAGAACCAAAATGTGGAATGTTACAAGATAGATTATTATATTTCCCCTCTAGCCACAATTGGCTTATCTGAACTTGTCAGGCTTTGAGAATAAACCTCCACAACAATTCCCTCAGCCAAGATAAATGAACAGAATGAACAGAGGCTGGCACCAGGAAGTCAAAGTGCATTTTCATTTTCACAGAACAGAGAGGGAGATGGGATGAGAGTGGCATCTTTTATTGTTCCTTGCTATAAAAGAACTTACACAGCTGTGTAGGCTGAGATGGCGACTTAGGTGATGAAGATCCTCCACTGGAGCCAGTTTTAAACAAGCCTTTTTAGAAACATGAATGGGCTTCTGCTTCTACTTCTTCATCCAAAAATTGTCTGTTCATTTCAGATGCTCATTTTTTATTTGTCTTTGCACGTGAGTGGTCTTTTTTTAAGTTCTTCATATATTCTAGCTAGTAGTCATTTGATAAACAGCTGGTAAATCTTTTATCCTCAAATTGTGGATTGTCTCTTCACTTTGATGTTGGTTTATCTTGCTATGCAGAAGCGTTTTTACAAGCTGAGACACCACTTGTTGATTTTTTGTGATACTACCTAACTGTGTTACTTATTTTCCTCTCATTTCTGAAACAAAAGACCTGACACCCAAGGTTAGAAGGGAAGGGCTTTATTTGGCTTACATTGGATAGAGGTATGAGTCCAAAATCATCTGCTTCCAAAGCAGAGTGCAACAGTTCATGGGTGACAGATATTAGTAAAGCAACAAGAGGCCTCAACAGTACCTTTTTTCTCTTTTTGTCTTATTTAGACTACCAAGATTAAGGCAAGGCCAAACCAATCTCATGTACTAGTTCAGTAATCACACATCCTTATTCCTAGCATCACACATTGTAGATTCACCCAACTATGACATCATAAGGCTTTGAGAGGACATCAAGATCCAAATCATTATGTTCACAGGTCTTTTCCTTCACCAATATCTTCAAGTGTTCTACATAACCTCTCTTCCAGCAGATTCAGTAAATTAAATAATGTTCAATAT
This sequence comes from Fukomys damarensis, assembly GCF_012274545.1. NCBI lineage: Eukaryota > Metazoa > Chordata > Mammalia > Rodentia > Bathyergidae > Fukomys > Fukomys damarensis. The sequence goes on along the minus strand of NW_022900942.1, from coordinate 2,316,928 downwards.
CAGTGGTCATTGATGAGATGCAAGTGAAAGCAATATTGAGATTCTATCTCACCCCAGATAGAATGGCCTTTATCAAGAATTCAAGAAATAACAATTGCTGGTGGGGCTGTGTTGAAAAAGGAACCCTTCTCCACTTTTGGAGAGAGTGTAAATTAGTGCAACCACTGTGGGAATCAGTGTGGATATTCCTCAAAGTCTAGTACTAGAGGTTTCATTTGACCTAGATATTCCTTTCTTGGCATCTTCTGAGAAGAATTAAAAGCATCTCACCACAGTGATATATGCATGCCCATATTTATAATAGCACAGTTTGTAATAGCTAAGTCTGGAAACTGCTTAAATTTCCATCAACTGATGAATGGATAAAAATGCGGAGTTTTTGTAAATGCAGTACTACTCAGTCATAAAAAAGATAAACTTGAGACAATTATACCTAAATGGATGCATCTTGAGACCATACCCTTACGTGAAATAAATTAGGCACACAGGTATAAATAGTGCATTGTTTACTGGTGTGAGAAACTGAAGTGTAAGGAAAAAATGTATAACAGATATTGTAAAATATGAAGAAAGTGTTCAAAGCATAAGGGGAAATTGGGAAGGGGTGGGAAAAAGAAATAATGGGAAGAAAAATGAGAAAAGAAGGCAAACATAAGCAAATCTTTTGTAAATAAGGAGGGGTAAAGGGTGGAAGGGAGGGAAGGAGAATGGGGAAAAGATAAGACCCAAGATATATTATATACACATACACATTCCCTACGGTGAATGTGATCATTATATATACCTAAAATGTACAAATAAGCTAGGTTAATATAAATGAATAAATCAATAAATAAGTGGCCTCCTTTGATTTGGTGAGCAGTCAGCAAACAAACCTGAGCATATAGCCCTAAGTGTCCAGTGATAAGAAAATATGCTATTTTTCTTTCTTTGTCTGATTTATTTACTTAACATGGTTACTACTAAGAAAATGTATCTTCTTACTATCAATGTTTACTTGCATTATAGGCAGCTGAATCAGAGAGAAATTAATAGACAGTCAGAGAGGGACTGGGCTCTCAAGAAAGTCAGCAGAAAATGAAGACATCAGAATTGAGGCGGGAGGCACATCTGAAGAAGGCCAGGCCTCAAGACAAAGAAGGAATGGCCAGGCCTCCATGCCTCCCTGAGGGATAAGCGGTAACTTGGAATTATACTATAATTGGTATCACCTGGCCCAGGAAGTCAGCACATCCTGATCCATCCCCTCCCAAAATGCCTTCATTCCTTCATGCAACCTTGATAACTGACTCATTTTCCATTTGGATCTATATTAACTATTCAGCTATATTTATGATCTTATAGGTTGATGTAAACTGACCCATGTTAAACTCACATCATGAGTTTGTGGTATAAAGTACCCCTGACAAAGGGCCTCAGTGGCACCTCACTTTTAGGACCCTTTCTGTCTCCCAGAAGGTGTATCTCAATAAACCTTTCCTGCTCTTAGCTTCCCTTGTTCCTTGGAATTCATTCTTTGATATTAGGGGGACACAAACTTGGCACATCTGATATCTGGAGGTTGGAAATTATATCTCTCCTATATTACTTTCCTCCTATGTAGGGGGTAAATACCTCAGAATTCAGGCAGACAGATCCCCACCTCTGGAATCCATTTCATCTTACCCTGACGCTTCCTCCACTGGACACAGACCAGGCTTTTAAATCACTAGGACCTGATCCTTCAGTGCCCCTCCCCACACAGACAATGGGGCAGCATCTTAAAGACACTGAAAACACTCAGTTATTAATAATGCCAGTTCCAGGTTGCTTTCCCACATTTTCTGCAAGAAAGAGGGGGAAGTGATGGCATTCCAGCCAGTTCAGCAGAGCTGGGCCAGCCAGGAGCTACAGGAGCTGAAATCTCTACTGAGATCATCTGACTCTAAGTCCAGTTTGCTTAAAAAAAAAAAAATTGATGTAGCTCTGTGGCAGAGCTTATGCCTCGTATGCCCAAGACCTGAGACTGGTCCCCAGCACCACGTGATTAAAAATGAATAAATATAAACATTTCATCTATTTTCAAGAACAAATGTTACCCCTACCCTGGGATACTAAATTTGAAAGTAAGATACCAATGAGGCAACTTTTATATTTTAGTTTCTATTTAATTTTTTTGATTTGAGGAATATATGTATATATGTGTGTGTGTGTTTATATATTTGTATATATGTATATATATGTATGGATATACATATATATTTATATATACATATATACACATATATATGTTGCAATACAATGCGTTGATAAATGTGTATATTGTGCATTATAAGCCAACTGACATGTCCATCATCTTCTCTGCTTTGTGTTTTATTTTGTTTTGTTTTGTTTTTTGGAGACAGGGTCACACTATGTAGTTGCGACTGCCCTCTAACTCACTATGTACCCCAGGCTAGTTTTGAACTCATAGCGATCCTCTTGTCTCAGCCTCCCAAGTGCTGGGATTACAGGCATGCTCCACCACGCCCGGCCTTCTATGCTTTTTTGTGATAAGAACATTATTTATATGTGCTTATTTAGAAATTTAGAAATACATAGTACAATATTTAATAGCAATCACGTCCACCATGAAGTACAGTAGAACACTAGAATATTTCCTCCTAACTGAAAGTCTCTTCCTTCTGTCAATTTTAGTCAACTTCAGTCCCTTTTCCATATTCCCTCCCTTCCTCAAGCCTTATAAGTAAGATCATATTTTATTTGTCTTTCTGTGTCTGAATTATGCCATTGAAAAACAGCAAGTTTACCCATATTGAAGAAAATGACAGAATTTCCTTCTGTGTAGCATTCCTTTGTGTACATATGTTATATTTTTCTCATCTTTTCCTCCATTTTTGGAAAGTTTGAATAGTTAGGGCAAGTGTGTGTGTGTGTGTGTGTGTGTGTGTGTGTGTGTGTCTGTGGTGCTAAGAATTGAACCCAGGGCCTTTGAACTGAATTTCACTCTCAGCTCTTTTCATTCTTTCTTTATTTTTTTGGGTACCAGTGATCAAACTCGAGTCCTTGAGCTTGTGAACTAGGCGACAGAACCACTGAGCTAAATCCCCAGCCCTTCATTCTTCTTTTTTATTTTGAAGCAAGTTTTGCTAAGTTACCTAGGCTCAAACATGAGATTCTTCTGATTGTTGAGATTGAAAGCACACAGTATCATTTTGAACTATATCAGTTTTATTTTTATTGGATATTTTCTACTCTCTTTTCTGAAACTTTTATTGGTCCATGTTTGCATTACATAATGTTTGCATTGTTTACATTATGTACTGTCCATATGTGGAGTTGATATGTTTGCAAAACCCTTTTTAATTCTGTTTTTCATCTCCTTCCCTCCCTTCCTCTCCTCCTCCATTGCTTAATCCCCTTCCCTTTTGAGAAGGATCTCCCTACTTCCTATTATCTATCTTTTATTACAGCAAGGTATCTATAGTCAATAATATATTGTGTTTTTCAAAATAACTAAGAGACTATATTTCAAATGGCTCACCATAAAACAGAAAATGACACAGCAGTGCATGATGGTATGCATACAACCCTAGCACTCTAGGTGGTAAAAGGATCCTGAGTTGAAATTCAACCTGGGTAACTTATTTGTTATATTTTATATATAGTTATAAAGAATCAACTAGTAAACAAAAGACAGGCTCTGCCTTGTGAGAAAGGAAAAGTTTATTCAAGTTATCAGGGACAGGGACTAATTTCAGGGGACTCTAATAGCTAGAGGGGGGAGGGAGAGAGCTCCCTAACTTGGAAAGGAATGAGGATTATACAGATATTAAAGGAGATAAGGAATCTGGAGTGATGTATTTATGTATAAAGAATCAACTAGTAAACAAAAGACAGGCTCTGCCTTGTGAGAAAGGAAAAGTTTATTCAAGTTATCAGGGACAGGGACTAATTTCAGGGGACTCTAATAGCTAGAGGGGGGAGGGAGAGAGCTCCCTAACTTGGAAAGGAATGAGGATTATACAGATATTAAAGGAGATAAGGAATCTGGAGTGATGTATTTATGACTTAGCTGCCCAGGGATGGTCAGGACAGGTATGTATACAATTACTGGACTTTTTGGTATCCAGGAGTTGTAAGCTGTATATTTTTGTCCATTTGCCTCACTTACTGGGAAGCTGCTGGTATTTGTTAAAAGAAGACTGTTTATTTTTCCTTTTGATTTAGGGCACACCTCAATATATATAAAACATTACATTTTAGTCCATAAATTTGTGTGCAATTTTTTTACTAAAAATAGTATTAATTTTTTAAAGGTAGAGTTTGGGTTGCAGCTCCTTGGTCCAGCATTGGTTTAATATGAGTGAACCCCTGGATTTCATCATCTGCAGTGCAAAAATAAATGCATGAATACCTACATAAACAAACTGAATATAAATTATGATGCAAAGTGAAGCTCTAAAACTCTAGAAGTGTTTTGGCACCCCCGAAATATTCCTCACTGAAAATGGTGTAGTACCTGTACGGATTCTATCCATATTCTCCCATATACTTTAATTCTAGCTGACATAGAGCACCTACTACAACATGAATACTATGTTCATAGCTGTTATGTATTATTGTTTAAGGATTAATGACAATAAAAGCAAGGCATGTCAGGATGTATGCATTTTTTTCAAACTATTATGACGCTAAGCTGGTTGAATGCAAAGGTGCAGAACCCATAGATAGGAAGACCCAACTACACTTCTATGGAAGTTAAGTGTTGCACATTCAAAGGGGGCATGATTCTGTCCATCACAGAGGGCACACAGAGTTTGAAAGGTAGCAGAGCCCATCTCTGGCAGAAAGAACTGAATATATAATTTACAAGTCCCAATGGAAACCAAAAATGAGAGGTCCTTGCTCAAAAGCTATAAATTTGTTTTTCTCTGCTGTTTCTCAATAAAATTGGAAATAAAATGATAGAGTCAGCACAGGCATTAAAGCCATGCCAGACCTTCCACCTAAGAACCAGACTGTTTCCTGGAGTTGTGAGAAACCATGGAAGGTTTTTAAGCTGGGCATTGAGCAGAGATCAAGGGTGGCTGTGCAAGGACAGATGGAGGGGAAAATGCAGGGACACCACAGGCCAAACACCCACTCTTCTCCAAGGTGTGTCTTGCAGTGTTGGTTCTCTTCCCTCCATTGCACCAATATGACACTAACTAGGCCTCCCCGTTCACCTCTCACCTGTGCCTTTGCTTCTCGGACCTTTCCTCTCTAGCTTTTATTACAAGGTCACCCTGGGTATTTTCTTCCCTTTCTCTCCTCATCCTCCTCTTCCTCCTCCTCCTCCTCATCCTCCTCTTTTTGTTCTGACATTGAGCATTGAACCCAGGACCTTCACACTGGGTTCTTTCTCTACTCTTTTATAATTTTTATTTTGGCACCAGGTCTTCCTAAGTTACTAAGATGCCCAGCCTATGCTCCATCTTACAATCCTCCTGCCTCAGCCTCCCAGCTTCTAGTGCTCCTTTTAAAACTCCCTCACACCTGCCACAACTCCTTCGAAGAAGCTGTTTCATCTTCCTGGCATGTTGCATCCTTAGCTGTCACGAGGCTGCAACCAGACCCTGGACAAAATCCAACCCTGACCCTCACCGGGTGTGCAAACTGGGAAGAGACACTTCCCCTCTCTGTGACTCTGTTTGCCTCCTCTGTAGCATGTACAATTCCTGCCCCCTCCAGCTGTGTTCCCTGGACCTAGATGTCCTTTGGACTGTCCATATTCTCAGACCTGCCCTCAGTCTAATGAGTCAGAATCTGCACTTCTACATAATCCCCTGCTGCCGCATGGAAATGCAGAATTTGAGAAAAGGTTTCACTGAGAGTTAAAGGCAGGGCATCCAGGGTGTCCAGGACTTTGCTTTCAGCCTGGCACACACTCAGTGTTCTGTGAGTACTTGTTAGCATTTTTTTTTTTTTTTTTTGGTACCAAGGATCAAATTCGGGTACTTGTTCTTGTGAGGCAGACACCAGAACCACTGAGCTAAATGCCTGGCCCTTGTTAGCATTTTGATTGTTGCATTTCTCAGTCCACTCCCATATGAGACTAATGACATTTTCCAAAAAAATGTATTTCTAAACTATTCAATTCAGTGTTTCAAAATGCTTCTCCATCACGTTTTTATGGCAATATGAATTATTCTAATGGTCTAGAAGGTTGGTACTGCCTACATTTTACTGAGGAGGAGACAGGTTTATAAAGGCTGAGCTGCCTGAGGTCATACAGGTCTCCCCATGTAGCTCTGCTCAGCTCCTGCAGGAAGATGCCCTGGGCACTGCACGTGAGCATTGTGTAGCACCAACAGGCCTGTCTTCAGTTTGGCTGGGTGATTTTGGCAACTTAATCAAAAACTTCTCCTTTCCTATGATCCTGTTGCTCTTCCACTTCCTCTTCTTTTCTCTCTTTTTTCCTCTCTCTAGCTCTCTTGTTCACCTTCTCTTCTCTTCTCTTCTCTGGGGTGAGGATGGAAAAAATCAGCAGAAGAAAGTCAAGCAGTACAGGCAGGCACATGCTTGCGCGCTCCCTCTCTCTCTCTCTCTCTCTCTCTCTCTCTCTCTCTGTCTCTCTCTCTCTGTCTCTCTCTTTTTCTCTCTCTCTCTCTCTCTCTCTCTCTCTCTCTCTCTCACACACCCACACTCTCACACAACAATGAAATAAAGTACAGATTGATGACTTTTACTCATTTTCCCAGCTAACTAGTCCTTCCCTTTCTTTCCCTCTCTTCTCCCAGGTTAAACCCACCGCTTCCTGTACTCCACATCCAGCAGTGAGTAATGGGTCAAAGGATCACTGTGCTTTGGACCTGTCTGCTCTTTCCCTTATCCACTACCTCACATTCCCTGAGAAGGAGGAGTCTATACCCGAATAAGGCTGCATGCATGTGTGAAGTACCTTTGTGTTTAATGGGATCAGGAAGACAGAAACGATGGTTGATCTGGGGAGAAGGATATCCAATATCAAGATGGGCAATGAAAAAATTCTAAAATGCATGCCTCATTTCTTCACTTAATTATGTCAATAATGTTACAAAAGAATGAATTTACACTTGACATGTGAATTCCTCCCAAGGCTATTCTCATAAAATATTTGAAGTCCCTCATCTCTTACAGCTGTTGCCCCACCCGGGCACAATTTCTTCAGTGTCCTATTTTGCCTTGCAGTATTGCTCCACTTTCTCCACAAACAGCCTCACAACCAGACTGGATATTAGAGTTGAATGATTATATTTCTTATCACCTGAGGATACAACAATATATATTTTCTTTTATTTACTGCTATAAACATTCCATGCAACTCATCCTGATAACCTTTAATTCCTTCCCTTTTTTGAAAGGAAGATTTACTGTGTATTATCTCAGGTGAGTAGTGTGTTATCTTGTAGTATCAGGTGAAAGTAATATCAACATAAACTGACAGATGGAGGTATTTGAAAGAACATCCTCAGCATCAGCTATAGGTCCTGTGTTTAAATTATCAGTTGCTACAGAGCTGTCAAGAAATTGTAGCCTTTAAAAATAGACACAACCCCCAGTGGCTTTACTTTGATGATAGTTTTCAAACACTACATGGTATGATCACACTGATTCATGAGGGTGGATTGTCCTATAAAGTCTGAGGTCCCCTCATGTGGTGAACAGTCAATACTGCAGCCCAAACTCCCAGTTTCCTCACCCTTTATTAACATATGAGAGTAAATGTATTCATCTATGCATACATTTATTACTTTATCTTCTTTTCATAGGATTTCAGGTGAAATGAAGTCTATCAACCAACCTAATTCATAATAGTTTTGAAAGGATAAAATCAATTGATATCTTTAAAGTGCTGAAAACTGTACCTAGTAACACAGTATTCTCAGTATAAGTGTTGGTGGTCATAGCAATTTATCTTAATTATTGTATTTATTATCATGATTCATGATAACATTCTCATTAGTTCCAAAAATTAGTTATATTCCAATGATGGAAGAGTGCAATGACATGGGATATTTAAGTCATTTTGGATGGATGGCTCTTGCTAATCATAGTATATTGAATCATGCTTTTGGCTTTCTCTCAGACCTATTTTCAGAGCATTATACAGCTGGGTCTCTCCTAAGAAAGTTTCTGACTGTGCTCCAAATGTGAAAGAATAATTAACCATGCCACAAACGACTCTGTATTCTAGAGTGGGTTTAAGAATGATCAGTTTTATATGTAGCATGTTCAGAACATGATGATGTGCTTCCTGGGCCCTCCATTTATGATGCCCAAGATTTTTCGAGATGTTACATCTTACCAGTTACATGAGCATGAAATATTACTCTCCTGAGATGATATGTACCAAATCTTCTTTACCTCAAAAGAAAATAAATTGTGAAAAATAAGTATTTTGTGATTCTACATTTCTGAATTTTGTTCAGAATGTAATGGTCAATGTTTTAGAATGGTGGACATCAAGCATTGTATCAAAACCAGCAGATGTATGCCTAACATGTACCAATAAATATTTTTAAAAAACTGCAGAAGAAGCCTTTGCTAATATTTTGGAAGATAAAATTTCAACCTATGTCCAACTTTCTGAATCTGACACTCTAGGTGTGGAGCTAAACATTTTGATTTTTTCTAAATCTTCCAGCTGATTAAAATGTAAGATGCAAGTACAGAATCACTACCATACAACCCATAAATAATACTTTTGGTTGTGGTTTGACTGTTAGCTTTTGATTTAGGAGAATTGTCAAGGAAATATGCAGTGTATCAATTAATTCATTTGTACCTGTTAGTACATATGTTAAACAGTCCTTCCATGAGACAGATATTCAGAGTTGGTTGCATTTCAGGGCCTTCTGAAGTTTAAAAAAAAATTTAAGTCATCATGGAGGGCTTGCTCTTGCTGAACAGACTGTATTGAATCATGCTTTTTTATTAAGGATTTACATTTTTTTCTTCATAAATCCCAGCTTGCAATTTTCTCATTTATTGTCTTGCTTCATCAAGAGTATCAACATAACATTCTGAATGGAGTTTGTTTGAGTTCACTTCACTTCCAATTTAGCAGGACTCTAAGAATAACTGATAGCATTTCTTAGCTAGTGTATGTCTGTAATCTCAGCACTCTGGGAAGCTCAGGTATGAGAATCAGAATTTCAAGCCCAACCTGGGCAACATTGTTCAATTAGAAAAGTCCTTTCTCAAAATTTAGAGTGTCAGATTTAATTCAGTATGAAGATCCTAAAATCAATCCCCAGTGCTTTAAAACACATCTATGACATTTCTTTAAATGCAAGGTTCTTAGATCTTGACATTATTGCCCATCAGAAATTTTATTTTATTACTGATTCAATCTCTTCAGAATAGATATTTTCGTAGAAAGAATTTTTGAATTTTATCAATGAATCCTGAATAACTCAGGACACATCAGAGTTGCACCCTATCCAAAGACTTGAGGTGCATCCCTTCACCTAAAAATGTCTGAAATATATCCTTTGGGGCAGAATATTATTCCATTATTTATGTTTATTTATTGTATATAAGAAATGCTGGTGAGTATATGGGGAAAAAAGAACACTGATCCATTGTTGATGAATGTATAAATTAGCACAATTACTATGGAAATCAGTATGCATATTCCTCAAAAAAATAAAAATAAAGTTTCTATTTTACCCACATTAAGAAGAATCTTCCAAAAAACGTTAATAGCATCATATTAAAGTTATATATGCATACCAGTAGGATTAACATAATTTATAAAAGCTTGGAAACTGCCCATAGTCTTATCAACAAACGAATGGATAAATATAATGTGGTATTTATAAACAACAGAGTACTATTCTGCCATTAATATATTTATAAAGTTTGTTTTTTTTTTTTTTTTTTTTTTTTTTTTTTTTTTTTTTTTTTTTTTTTTTTGGTACTGGGTATTGAACTTGAGTCCTTAAAATTTCAAGGCAGGTGCCAGAACCACAGCGCTAAATTCCCAGCCCATGAAGTATTTTTCTTAGTGTTTTCAATTTTACCATATGCTACCAAGAGTATCATAATTTTATGTATATACAGGGTCTAACAAAATACACATTTGAAGAAGACAAAACAGTAAAGTATTCTAATACTAAATTTATTGAGACATCACAGGATTATTATGCTGCTTTTGTCCTCTACAATTACAAGAGGTGCTCAAAGTGCTGACAATTAGCTTCCAGACATTTACTAGTTTTATTTTCCTGAAATGTGTAAATACATTTTTTGGCAGATTCTGTATATATAATACATATCAGTTAAATTTTTGATAGTGAAAAATTCAATTAGACTTCCTGATATGATGAAATAGATAAAAAATAGCTGTAAAGAAAGGTATTTATGGCTGAGTAGTAGTATTCCATTCTATAGAAAATCCACATCTTTATCCAGACTCCACATGATGGGCAAATGATCTGTTTCAAAGTTTTAGCTATTACAAACTTTGCCTCTGTAAACATGGGTGTATATATATCACTGTGGTATGATGCTTTCAATACTTTTGAAAAGATACCCAGCAGAGGGATGGCTGGGTCAAATGGAACCTCTAATCCCAGCTCTTTGAGGTATCTCCATATTGATTTCCATAGTGGTTGCACCAGTCTGCATTCCCACCAACAATGGAGAAGGGTTCCTTTCTCCCCACAACCCTGCCAACATGTGTTGATCAATATGTGTTGATATTGTGTGATTTCTTGATGGCAGCCATCCTTTGTAGGGTGAGGAAGAATCTCAGTATTGTTTTCATCTGCATCTCTCAAATGACCAGTGATGTGGACACATTTTCTCATTTATTTACTTGATGCTTTTACTTCTTTGTCTGAGAGATGCCTGTTCATTTCAGATGCCCATTTTTTAATTGGGTCTTTGTATTTGGAGGGCTTACTTTTTAGTTCTTTATATATTCTAGATAATAGTCCTTTATCTATATAATTGACAATGTGTAATAGGAATAAAAGGGCTAAATGTGTAGAGGAAGTGGGAAGGGCAGGGGAAAGGAAATAAGGGAAAAGAAAAAAAATATGATAAAATGAAAAAATTGATATAATTTTTTTTGTAAATAGGAAAGGGAAGATGGGGGAAGAAATGAGGTATGGTGAAAATATGAGAACCAAGACATGTCATGTAAAGGTACTGGATCCCAATGATGAATACAACTGTACAGTATACCTAAAATGTACCAATAAACTCAATGAGAAAAAAAAGAAAGGTAGGGATTTGTTAAAGAATTCGAACTGGATATGTTTGCAAGAGTGGTGAAGTGGGGCTGAACAGAAATGAAGGAGATACCTGGTTGATACACAACTGGAGTCAGGAGTGAGGATAACACCCATGTTGAATTACTCCCCTCTATAGCACTGGTGCTTAAGGATATATGTTCCTGGGTTTGGAATGGCAGTAGTGATTCTGGTAAATATCAGGTTGATGAGGAGCTTTGGGAATTAACACCTGAGGGATACAGAAACTTTAGGAGTCAGGCTGTGCAACCTCACTCAAAAGCCCTGCCCAGTCAGGTGGCAAGAGCTGTGCTCTCTCCAGAGAAGGATCTTCTTGGTGCAGAAACACTGAGCCAGTCCGTGTGTCCACCCTTCCTGAGAACATGTCTTTTGACTTTCACATGCAGGTGACTTGCATCACTCTCAGAGACACCCTCCAGGTAAGACAGTCTCTTCATTTATTATTTGAAGATGAGTGCAGATATTGGAGTACAATTTTACCTCCATAAATCTCTTGGATATTCACATGAGTGGTGTGTGTGTGGGTTCTTTGATTGAGGACATGGGGAATGAGTTGCTCTTTGAGGAGTTTTTCCTCGTATTTCACACCAATATGAAGACCAGAGATGACCAAAATAACAACATCTGCAACACAAATGGCCACCATGTTCCCACCCTTAACCAGTGCTATTATAGTGCTGTGTTTTTTCATGTCTCATTAAATGGAGTAATAAAATTCAGAGCACATACAATTTACCACCTTGAAAATCTCCTCTGTTGTTCTGTTTTCCCCAGACAGTCCTCATGAATGTGGTAATGTCCCACACGTGTGGCTCCTAATGGGATGTGTAGTCATCAGCAAGAGGCAGTAACTGTAGCACCTCTCAGTTAACAAATGTTCAAGTAAACTGTGCTGTAAATATCATGTAACAATCTAGTAATTAACATCAATTAAGGAAGACTATATATAACATTTATCAGAAATTAAATTATGTAAGAGCACTGATTGTAAATGATACATATATACTAGGCTTTGGTTTCATCAGAATTTTAAAACATGACACCATGAAGTAGTTTTGAAGACTAATGGTAAGTTTATTGAAAATTCGAAGAGAATAATGTACGTCAACTTAAATTAGCTTCCCCAATGGCAAAAAATCTAATTTGTAAAAGAATGTGCTGAAAAGAGCTTTAAACATGCTCTTATTACTTCTCACAATAATGACATCTAAAGAAAACCATGGTGCACTGTAGGGTATTGTGGTTGATGTCTAGGGAGTGGCAGCCCTTCAGGATTTACTGCAGTTTCTGAAATGCATGGATAATCCTTCAGGAAAACATACACACTTGTACAGTTTCAAATGCATTATTCATGTTACTGTTTTCCTCTCTCCATTTTTGCTCTCTTCAATTACCCAAGCCATCATTTCCTTCTGATTGGTGAAAAGTGCAGTGTGGCATTGCTTATGAAAGACACACACACACACACACACACACACACACACACACACACACACACAAGTTTAGAAGTCAGTTGAGGGCTGACTTTACCTAAGACTATGTAAGCTTCTTTCATTCAATGTAATTCTCATAATTTGGAAAAATCTGTTTAAGGATTTTAACCCTGACAATTGGTGGTTATAATAATAAAATAAAGATTATGTGTTTAACACATATACAGTGCATGCTGGAGAAGCACACATTGGAAAAGATCTCCACGCTGCAGCCAATGAAGACATCTATTAAGCAGATTCCTTTTGCAAAACATACAACTGAAGACTGTTCTCATTATATAAAAAACTATTGGACGGTGGAATAAATTCAGGGCCTTAAATCTCATTTTACAACAAATGGTCACTGCTTATGTAACTACTTCTCTCTGCCCCAGGGGGAAAAACAGCAATGTTCACAAGGGACTCTCTCATCAGGATGCCTGAATAGCAGTCTCAAAGTAATTTTTAAAGTCTGTATCTTCTAGGAAAGATGAATTAATTTTTATTTATCCTTTCTTTCATAGAGCCCTCTGTAATTTACTTTTCTCACATTTAATTATTGTTTCATTTGCTTTTCAATTTTATGTAATTATTTGCGTTTTACCTCATTAAGCGATGAGTTTCCCTTAGGATTGGAAATGATGTTTTCAACATAGTTACCAGCTCCTCCTAGAATTAATTGCTAATCAGATTGCTCGTGTTCCCAAGGGACAGTATTAACAGCTTCAACACTAAAGGTACAGATTTTCAGTCACTTGTCAGGTCCACCTGCATGTCTGTCTTCCACATCCTACAATTCACTTAATGCCTACATGATGGCACACTTTGAAAACAAGGGGAATTTTGGGGATTTCTTTAAACAGGAAACTATAACAACTATAAATGAAATTAATCAGAAATACAGAAACATTTACAAATGCTAATTCTGTATTATCCAGTGGATTTGCAGAGGTGACTCAACAGGATCAGTTCAGCAGTCTGATTATGAGATCTTTGACCTAGCATTTACCAAACTGTGTGTAGATTTTTCCATGTCATGTGCTGAGAGGTCTGTGGTTCTAAAAGATAAACTATACCATAAGTAAATTGAAAAGGCATTCAGGTGATACTGTGATTTCCCAAAATGAGACCATTGCTTCACCACACAGCATTGCTCCTTAAATCTGGGCTCTGGACTGGTTCATGGCCTATTAGGAATCAGGTGACACAGCAAGAGGAAAGCAGCATGCAGGAAATGCAAGATTTGTTTGCATTTGTAGCCATTCAGCATGGTTTACATTACTGTCTGAGTTCTGACTCCTGACTGATAAGCAGTAGCCTTAGGTACTCATAGGAGCTTGAACTCTGTACCAAACTTCCCATGCAAAGAATCTAAGTTCCATGGTTCATGAGAAAATCTGCTAGAACCTTATATTTCACCTTGCACTAAATTAAAATCCAAGTGGATTAAAGATCTAAATATTAAAAAAAGAACTACTAAACTTGCTGGAAGATAAGTTAGGCAGTACTCTTGAAGACATTGGCATAGAAAAAGACTTTATGAACAAGTCCTCAGTAGCATAGGAACTAACAGAAAGAATCAACAACTGGGATCTCATCTTATTAAAAAGCTTCTGCCCTGCAAAGAAACCATCAATAGAACTAAGAGACAAAATACAATGCAGGAAAAAAAATTACCAGCTGCTCCTCAGACAAAGAACTATTATCTAGAATATATAAAGAACTAAAAACAATCATCCCCCCCAAATATAAGGACCCAATTCAAAAATGGGATTCTGAAATGAACAGACATTTCTCAGACCAAGAAGTAAAAGGAGAAAGTAAATATATGAAAAGATGTTCCACATCACTGGTCATTCAAGAGATGCAGATGATAACAACACTGAGATTCCACCTCACCCTGCAAAGGATTGCTGCTATCAAGAAATCACATAATAACAAGTAACACACGTTGCCAGGGTTGTGGGGAGAAAGAAACCCTTCTCCATTGTTGGTGGGAGTGCAGACTGGTGCAATCACGATGCAAATCAATATGGAGTTACCTGAAAGAGCTGGGACTAGAATTTCCATTTGACTCAGCTATCCATATGCTGGGGATCTTTCCAAAAGAATTAACAGAATCATGCCAGAGTGATATATGCACACCTATGTTTATAGCAGCACAGTTTGTAATAGCTAAAACTTGGAAATAGCCCATTTGCCCATCAGTTCAAAACCCAATAAAGAAGATGTGGTTTTTCTATAAAATGGAATATTACACAGCCATAAAGGATAAGAAATTAGATGCATTCATAGGAAAATGGATAGATATTGAGTATATAATCCTAAGTGAAATAAATAAGTCACACGTGTAAATACTGAATAGTTTCTGTGGTGTGAATAAACTATAATAGCACATAAGATCCTAATGAGATATTTGACAATGTGAAATAGGAAGAAAAGGGATAAAGGTGTAGGGAAAGTGGGAAGGGTATGGGAAAGGTATTAAGGGAAAGGAAAAAAATGCAAAAATGGAAATAAAATGTTTGTAAATGGGGAAGGGAGGAGAAGCTGAAGGGAGGGTAGGGACAAGGGGAAAAATGAGAACCAAGACCTGTCATGTGAAGGTAGAAGATCCTAATAATGAATGTAACTGTACTGTATACCTAAAATGTACCAATAAGCTAAAAAAAAAAAAAAGAAAGAAAGAAAGAAAAAAAGAAAAAGATTCTTCAAAGAAAAAATAAATTTGCACTTATTGTACATGCCTGTAGGTGGCAGTATATTTAACCTATTCCATTTAAGTGAGATGTTAAATGTTATTGTTTTTGTAACATCAATAAATATTAATACAGCACCTTTGTTTGTCTTCTAATACTTGAAACTCAAATTAACATTTTCTTGCCTTACAAGACAATGGCGTATTTGTGCTATTGTGATTTAGTTCAATGAAATTGAATTCATAAAAGAGGAATAAACTGAAAAAAATTTAATAAAGTGGAGTACTACTCAGCCATATAAATGAGAAATTAGAGCCATGTATAGCTAAAGTGATACACATTGAGGTAATACACTTAAGTGAAGCAAACAGAACACACACGTGCAAATACTGAGTCATTTCTCTAGTGTGAGAAAATAAAAGTGTAAGTAAAAAATGTATAATAGTTAATATGAAATAAAAAGGAAAGATACCAAATGGAAGGGGTAACAGGTTGGGTGGGAGAAAGGAAAGGGAAAGGGAATTAAAATATTAATTTAGTAAGTCTTCCAACAAGAATGCAGTGGCTTCTGCAATGTACATTGTGATCCGTCAAGTGATGAACCCTTTTATCTAGTTTAAGGCAAAAGGAAATGAAGACAGCTCTGAGGCATCTCAGTAATTGGAAGCCTTTTATATGCTGGGGTTATGGACTTTGAGCTACCCTTTCTAGAATAGCACAGAATGAGAGTACAAGCTGGACAGAAGCCTTGCTCTGTTTCACTAAGATCTTCCAAAAATGCCCACATTATATGATGTCTAACCACTTTTAACTGGCATTTTGTGCCTCCCTTTGATTCTTCAATTCTTTGATTTTGACAAATGATTTCAACCTTTAAACTCAACTGTGTTCCTCTAACTCATTTGAAGAGAAACCATGATTAAGACCTCAGTTGTAAAAATTCTTCATGCATCAGTTTCACAGAGGTACTGTTGCAGTAGTTGGACTGAATGGAAGCTGCACTGATATCCAGAGATGAGCTTCTGTGTGGTCCCATAGACAGAGCCATGATTTTTTTCTCCCACATGATGTCAATGAACTGGACTGTTATGTGTAATTAAGAAAATAAAAACATGGAAACAATGCCTTGTAAATGCAGGTGATGTGGTGTTGAAGGGAGTAGAAGGGAAGGGAAAAATTAAGAATCAAGATATATTATGTAAAGGTACAAATCTCAAATGATGAATGTTATAGTGTATACCTACAGTGTACCAATAAAATTAATTTAAAATTTTCTTAACTGTTATTTACGTCATCTTTGATGTAGTTCATTAAGTACAGTGGCACAATGGGGGATGGGAGACCACTCTCCTTCACCCACTTGAACTTGGACAACAACCTAGGGAAAATTCTTCTTCCACTCTTACAGGTAACATAATCTGTGAGACTCTCATTCACTGTTTTCCAACTACCCCAATAGAAAGAGAGTATGTTGGGAGTCTATTCCAGAACTCTGGCCTCTGCTCTTTCCCTCAAGATGTGAGAACCACTCTCAAGGTAGCATGTTAACCAGACCTGTGCTGTACGGGGTGCTGTATGGCATGACTGCTGGGAAAAGCATACTTCCCTGACTCAGGATGACTCAGCACTATATTAATCATTCCTGTGTGTCTTTACACAGTGGCCCAACAACAGGCATCCAGGCCAGGGAGCACCTCCTTAAAAATCTGAAAACCTGATTTATCTGTGCTTTTTACCTTCCTGTTATCCTAGCACCACTTTTCTTTTCATGTCACATTTTTGTTTCCATTGGTATGGATGTAGCCTGAGAATAATTTCCGATCTGCTTCATTAAATTTAGCTAGTTTTCTTCCACATTGGATGTGCACATGCGTTTTTTTGCCTGTCATACACCTGAATCTTCAATCTGCTGCATCTTTCTCACAGTAAAAGTATTTTTTTCTTCTTTTATGCCATCTTGTATATCATCCATATGTATTTTTTTTTTACATCCTCTCCATTAGTGCCTTTGAGACAAACTTTAGGAGAGTTAAGCATTTCTGGAGACATCTTTTTGTCTTTTCTCATGTGGTGTGTGCTTATATGTGTTCATGTGTGTGTATGCTTGTGTGTGTATACAGTGAGGGTTGAAAATGAAATAGTGTGGAAAATTTATATCACTGGGATGGAGACCATTTTAGTTAGTGTATATTTCTCGATGCTGTTGTCTTGGGTTTGATTGCATTTTGGTATTTATACACCTCTTCAACCTACTCAGCATAATAGGAAAAAAATCCAATCTCTGTGTTACAATAGTAATAATAATAATGATGATAATGATAATAAAATAATCTTTACCAGTTTTATCAGCAACTTCATAGCTAAGCATGCTTTTATATTATATAATAAAACTTGTTTTAACAATGTTCTCATTTTC
The DNA here is from genome assembly GCF_012274545.1 of Fukomys damarensis. Classification (NCBI taxonomy): domain Eukaryota; kingdom Metazoa; phylum Chordata; class Mammalia; order Rodentia; family Bathyergidae; genus Fukomys; species Fukomys damarensis. Next base: position 2,299,077 of record NW_022900942.1, on the reverse strand, counting down.
TCAGTGTTCCATAAAGTCTGTGAATTCTTGCAGCCCTGAACTCTTTTTCTACATATAGGGCCATCCCTGAATGCACACTGTCTTGTCCTCTGGCTAAGTCACAAAACCCTATCTCAGCCTTAGTCTCCTCCATCATTAACAATGTTGTCTTTTTCCTACCCATGAGCTATGAGGTGGGATGTCAGGGATTTCCATTACTGTCAACAAAAGGTGGACAGCTGGGAGGGTATTACAAGAAAACAAATCTCTCTGGCATTTAGAACAGTAGCGAAGTCCCTGCTGAGGCACTGCGCTGTTGTAACTCCTTTCTCCTCCATGTTTATCCAATTACACTCTGCATCTCCCCACCCTACAGTTCTGTGAAACTGAAGGGTCATGAAGCTCAGAAAAATCTTGGCCAGGCACAGTGGAATCTTTACTGCTTGCACTGAAGTATGGAGAGTGGGCAGAATGGACACAGTACCCCCAAGAGTTTGGGGAGTACTGGGGGATTGTATGTGCTGGATCTCCCTTTCAAACCTGTGCTTCACTAGTATAATCTGCAGCTCTCAGAGGCACAGTTCTCCCAGATGTCAGCACTGAGGACTCATTCAATGCTGTCTACTTGTTTTACACTTCTTCAGGAGCCTGAGGGTGTCAATGAGTCTCTATCCTCTGACTGGTACTCTAGTTTTAATTTCTTTGATGCCCTAATCTGTGAGACCCTCCTTCACTGTTTTCCAACTACCCCCAAAAAAAGAGTACGCTGAAAGTCTATATCAGAACTCCGGCTTCTGCTCTTTCTCTCAAGATGTGAGAACCACTCTCAAGGTGGCATGTTAACCTGACCTGGGGTATATAGGGTGGTGTATTTCAGAGGTGTCCCTGCTTTCCTTTCTAACTTACTCAAAGTTGGATTTGATCAAGTGGAATTTGTCTTCAGGTTGATTTCTCATGTTTGGGTATGTTTACCTGTGCTACTTTCAAGTATCTGAATTTTCCAGTGGGTCTTCTTTGAGCTTCCCTAGTGGACTTATGCCACTACCTGACAGTGACAGATCCATTCCCATTTGCAGTTCATTGGAGAAGTGTCTTTTTAAACTGGATTGGTTGCTTTGTGGAAACTAGCTTTTTGAGTGTTTTACATTTCTCAGATATTCTTTATCAGGAATATAGCAAACAAAATTTTTTCTTCCATCCATTGTTCTGTCTATTCATTCTATTAACTGTTTCCTTTGCTGTCCAGAAGGTTTTTAATTTGATGACATCTGCTTACCAATTCTAGGTACTATTTATTGTACTTTTGGAGTCCTATTCAGGAATTATTTGCTTGTGCCTGGCTTCACCTGTTTTTATTACCTTGAATGTTTAAGTAGGTTTAAAAATTTAATGTAAAGGCCAGGGATTTCACTCAATGGTGGCACCACCTGCCTCACAAGCACAAGGACCCAAGTTTGATTCCTGATACCAAAACAAATGAAACAAATATTTAACATAAAAGTTATATGGACACATATAATGGGATGAGGATGTATTACAGTCTAATAAAAAAATTAGGAGAAACATGATATTACCATCAAAACTTGGTGCATTAATCTAATTTTAGTCCTACTTTTGTTCTAATAATGATATGAAATTGCATTCATTACTAACACAAGTAATTCAGTATAAAATATCATTCACAGGCTCTGGATTTAGCTCAGTTGTGCCATGTCTACCTTGCAACACAAGGTTCTGAGTTTGATCCCCATTACTGGGGTGGGGAGAAGACCATCCTCTGAAAATTAATCTTTTGTTGATGGAAGTAGCATATATCCTGTTATCACAGAGATGCATAATCACAAGTGAGGGCTATAATGATGCAGTATCATTCTCTGGCCCAGAATTTAACTCAAGAGAGAGATGCCTTTTGGGTTACCATACAGAGATCTCTTATAATTGGACCAAGCAGAGTTCATGCAGCTTTTTGTTTAAGGGATCTTATTGGGTATGACACTGACATTGCCTGCAGCCACCTGGTGTGTTAGTCATCTTTGCATTATTTTAAAACGTATTTGAGCTAAAGAGAGAAGACTTTCTGATGTTTTGAGCTCTTTGTTGATGGCTGGTCTCATTGCCTTTGAGGTAGTGATATGGAAGAATATTTTGTTGAGAAGCAAGTGATGATGGACCAGTACTACTCAGTTCATGGCACCTGGGAAGAGAGGAGGGACGATTTTGCTTCCCAAAAGCTCCTTTTGGGCCACACCAACAGGATCTAATTTCCTCCCCAATTGCCTCCACCAGGAGCATTCAATTGTCAGAAACTGGGGAACAAGTTTTGAACACATGAGCCTTTGGGTATATTTCAGATCCAAACTACAATACAGGAACTGGTGGAAGAGGCCAAGTCATGGAGGGCTCAATGGTTTTTCAGTGAGGATTTCACTATCTGATTCCCAAAAGAGCTATATCCCCAAGGGGTCAATATCCAGAGCTCCTTTTTGAGAAGAAAATAACCAAAAACACTATTATCATAATGATTCCAGAAACATATATCCCTAGACAACAAACCTATATAAGGGAGAAATTCAAGATAGTTATGACTATCTTGTGACTATGTTGTGACTCCTGAGGCCAGATGTACATTATCCAATGTTCTAACTTTTCTGCTCTACTCCCTAATACCAACTTTGCTCCCATAATATAATGACATTCTCTAATAAACTCACACCTTCCATTTTAGCTCTTTCTATCTACTTGATCTTTTACAAATATTTTAGTTTTATTATTTAAAATAATAAAATACATTTAAAATTTAATTTTATTGATACATTTTAAATATACATAATGATCACATTCATCATAGGGGATTTGATCCTGTATGTGACATATCTTAATTATTCTTTTCTTTCCCTCATTCACATACCTTCCCTTCAAACCTTCTTCCCCTTGCTATTTAAAAATGCTTTGAGGGCCGGGGATTTAGCTTAGCAGTTTGGTGGTCTGCCTTGAAAGCACTAGGACACGAGTTCAATCCCCGGTACAAAAAAAAAAAAAATGCTTTGAATTTGAAACTGAAAATGTAAATAAGGACCAGAATATTCCCTAGATACTATGAAATAGGAAAAACAATGCTCAAATGCTAAGGGGAGTTAAGTATGTGGGAGGGGAAAAAGAAAGGAAGAAAAAAAGAGTCTTTGATAATTGTAAATTTCCTGATGATTACCATTCTTTCTTGAGTAAGAATAAATCTACTATACCTTATTTCTACATGTTTCCCCAAAGCCACATATTATTGATGGGTTTTTTAGAGAAGGCTGGATCTAGAGTGTGTGATGCTGGGATTAAGGATGTGGTGCTGAGATTGATTCATGATGCAATGCTAGAATTAAGGCTGTTTCACTCTGGATATGATAGCTAATCCCCCATCCCAAGAGTGGAAAACCTGGATAGGATATGAAGGAGAAGATATAAGCATTTCTTCTTCACTACTTTGCTGCTTTGCTGCCTACTATGGACTCTTTCTCCTCTGCAATGCCCTTCTTCCATGCCACCCTGCCATCTATGAACTGAATCCCATAGAAATTTTGAGCTAAGTAAACCTTTCCTCCTTTAACTTTAGGTGTCATATATTTTAGCTCAGCAATGAGAAACAGCAGCTAAGACAGAATTTGGTACCAGAGAAGTGGGGCTGTTTCTGCACCTGGTCATTTGGTTTAGGAATCATTAGAATTGGCTTATGGAAAAAGTTTGGAAAGTTTTAGAGAGGCCGACTAAAGAAAAAGCCCCGAGATGCCTCAAACTATACTTGATGGGATATTTTAGTCAGAAGACCAGAAGGACAAAAAACTTGCCAGTAAAGTTCAGACTCAGAAAGATTTCTTCTGGGAAGGACTACATTGGCTATTGGACTCAAGATGATGTGCATTATCTCTTGGCAGAAACTTTGTCTGCATTTTGCTCATATCCAGGGACTTTGTCAGAGACTGAGACTATGGGCAGTGAACTAATTAATCTTCCAGAAGAAATTTCAAGACAGTTTAAATTTGAAGTCATGGCGTGGCTATTGTTGGGGGATTTTAGCCAGATCTCTGCTGAGAATCAAGAACATAGCTCACAGCAGAAGGTCTTAAAGAGTTTCACCAGAAAGAAAGCTCCAATAAAGTTGTGGCCTGCAAAGATGAAACAGAGAAGACATTGTTTGTTGAAAGAAAACAGGACAATAGAAAAGATAGCATGAGAACATTACAAGAACCAACAGGACTCCACACATTGTAGCTTCATAGTTGCAAATGTGAAAGGCTTTGATTTGAGAAGAGAGCTTTAGAGTAATATGTTCTAGAATGGTTGTGGTTTGGAGAATTGTATTCTCTGGATGCAGTTCATAGTGCTCAGTAATCCAGGCTCTCTAGCTCTACAACCAAGAGAGAAGAAAGCTTGGCTAATGCTCCAGCTGGTGGTAGACCTTGACATCATTCTTGTGGCACTGGTTTCAGGTGCACACAGAATACAAGGTGGCATCAGGAAGGCTTCCACTTAGATTTCAGAAGACCTGGGAATCTAGACAGTGTGTGTCTGAGAGGGCTCTGTGTTAATCTGTGAGTATCAAGTCAAAGGTACAGAGGGAACATCAGAAGTTTGGAGAAGACAGGAATGTGCATTGTGTGAAGAAAATTGCAAGGAGGGAGCAAAGCTGGCCCAAGAGACAGAGAAGAGAAGCTATGGGAGCTACAACCACTGGTGGTGCTATGGGAACAGAGCTGTACAAGTCCTTTGTAGTTCATATGTTGTCAATGATTGCCCTGCATGCTCAGTATGGAACTATGGAACTTAATATGTGCCCAGCTGGAATCTTCTTTGGTTCCATTCATTTCTGTCTCATTATTTGTAACTTTTGGAATGGAAATTTTTTTCTGCCATTGTATATTGGAAGTGTTTTACTTTATTTTCATTTGTAAAAGGGCTGGAAGCTAACAGTTTGCCTTAAATCTCAGAGGAGAAACCTCCAGTTGTAATGTATATTAGGTTGATAACTGCTTTCACCTGATTCATTGAGGATGAAAAATGGGTCATCTGAGATAATATATAGCACATATTCCATTCCAAAAAAATTACAGGAAATTGTATGAATTGCACTTGTATTTTTATATCAGAGGAAAGGATGCTCAGTGGATTGGTGAGAATTGAAGAACATTGGGTGACCAAAAAGTTGCCGCAGCAAAGGCACAGCAGGTGGCAACTGTCTCAAAATCAGTCGTACAGATCACCTAAGCAACCCCAAAGGGCAACAAGATGGAACAATCTGATCCTCAAACACCAGGATTCCCTCAATTGGAAATGAAAGAGGACCTGGAAAAAATGAAATCAGAAATAATTTCTCAGATAACAGCAGAGATTGTGCCCATAGTACAATATATGACTACTAAAAATAGGCTGGACACAATTAAAAAATATAGGAGCAGAGAAACATGATGGAATCCCAATATAGGAAACAAATGGAATCCATAAAATAAATGCAAACAGAATTCCAGGATATTTAAAACTCCCCTGAATATTTATTCAGCAGAATGAGTCAATGAAAGGACAGACTTTGAGATACCAAAAAAAGAATTGTGTTTAGTGACCAGGAAAAAAAAAACTCTTAAAAATAGTAAGGGACCATGAGAGATCAATCCAGCACCTGCTAGATAAATCAAAGAAGAATAACATAAGACTAATAGGAGTCAAAGAAGAAATAGAGAATTTGCAGAAGACATTAAAAAATAGTTCACAGAAGTAATGACAGAAAACTTCCTAGATAGTGGGAAAGAACTTGACAGACAAGTAATTGAGATTTACAGGACTACAACTAGCCAAGATTTAAAAAAAAAAACTACACATAGGCATATAATAATTAAAATTCCAGAAGCCAAACTGAAGAACAAAATTCAACACGCAATTAGAGGAAAGAAACAAATCATGTATAAAGGAAAGACCATCAGAATTACAGCAGACTTCTCAACACAAACCCACAAGGCAAATACAGTGTGCAGTGAAGTATTTCAAGCCCTATAAGAAAACAACCTCCAAACCAGATTGATGTAGCATGAAAAACTGTCTTTCAAAATTGATGCAGAAATAAGTTACTTTCATGACAAAGAGCACATTAATAACTTCATGAATACTAAACCAGCACTCCAGAAATCTTAAACAGTATCCTAGGAAAAGACAATAAGGATCACAGCCCTGGAAACAACCAACAGAATGAATCCATCAGGCACAACAAGAAATTAAATGCAAAGGGGGAGAACCCAAAAACAATGAATAAGTCATGACAAGAATAACATATCAGTTATAACCATCATTGTTAATTGTCTTAATTCAGTAATCAAAAGAGAAGCCAAAATAGCTCAAAATGCAAGATCCAACAAAATGCTGCATAAGAGAAACACACCTAATTTAAAAGAAACTCACAGACTGAAAGGTAAAGGGTGGAAAAATACTGCAGTCAACAGGAACCTCCCCTGATCAAAAATAAAAATAAAAAAATAAAATAAATCAGAAACTGTCCTCTGCAAATCACATGGATTTGAAACAAACACAGACTATGAAAGAAAAAGAAGGACGCTACATAATTTTAAGGGGAATAATTCAAGATGAACAGATGACAATCATAAATATATATGAGCCAAACATGAGTCTGCCTAACTACATAAAAGAAATTTCAATGTATGTGAAAAATAATGTAAGCACTCATACAATACTAATGGGGAAACTCAATACCCCACTGTCACAAATAGATGGATCAACCAGACAAAAAATAAACAATGAAATACTAGAACTAAATCAAACTCTTGAACAAATGAACTTAAAAGATCTTTCTAGAGTGTGCCACCCCACAAAGTCAAAATACACAGTCTTTTTGGCTGTGTATGGAAGGTTCTCCAAAATAGACCACATACTTATTCATAGACTATGTTTAAATAAATGCAAAGGAATTCAAGTTATCCCCTGTATACTATCAGAACATAGTGTGATGAAATAGGAGATCAATAGCAAAAGAAACCACAAGAATTTCATAAACATATGGAAATTGAACAACAATGGGTCATAGAGAAAATTTAGAAAAGAAATCAGATAGTTCCTACAATTAAATGAAAATGAAAATCCAACATATAGGAATGAATGGGACACAATGAAAATAGTCTTATGAAGTAAATTTATAGAAGTGAATACTCAAATTAGGGAATCAGAGTGGGCTCAATTACAAAAAAATGATGCTGCACCTCAAGCTTCTAGAAAAAGAAGAGGGGACAAACCAAACTTCATACAAGGAAGGAAATTATAGAGATCAGGGAATAAATTACTGCAATGTAGACTAAGAGAACAATACCCCCCCCCAAAAAAAGAAGAAGCCAATAGTTGGCTCCTCAAGAGAATATACAAAATTGACAAACTCTTAGCCAAACTTTATTTGTGTGTGCGTATATAT